>NC_050491.2:0-300000 GCF_012460135.2 Molothrus ater
TTGCCAAACGCTTTGCAGACCCCCGTGCAAGCTTTAGAACAAGATTTTGGATGTTTTCTTTCCTGGCAGAGTTTCTCCTTGCAAGATATGGTGGAAAAGCTTTTTGCTGAGTGTAGAGCGGCAAGACACGCAGAAGACGCAGATACGCAGCTCTCCGAAGCTAAGTGCCGGTCCCGGGCTTCTTTCGGCACAAACCGCTCTCAGGAGCTCCCTGCGCTCGCCACAATGCTCTGTGTGCGAAGAAGCCGCTTCTTCGCCTCCGGGGGACTCGGCTAGTAGGAGCTTCCGAAACGCGACAAACAAATATTAACAACACGGCATTGTGTCCTGGGCGTCTTTCGGCACAAGCGCCCCACCGGAACTTACCGCCAGCGGCACAATGCATTGTGTGTGAAGAACTCCCTTCGCCTCCAGGGAACTGAAAGAAGAAGCCTAAGCTTAAAACGCCTTTGCCTCAATTGTGTACTGGTTTGGGCGCTCCTCTGTATTAATTGCGCCACTCCTGACAGCAGGTGTCGCTGTTGGTCAAGCTTTGAGTTTGCTTAATAAGTTGCGATGCTGGGTGGTCAATCAACTCAAGGTAAGATCAGCGATTTTAAATCAGGTTCTCACTGGTGTAGATACCATTAGTCATTGCACACTGCAAAATAATGCTGCTCTAGCGTTCTTGTTAGCACATGGGCAAGAGTGTGAGGATTTGGAAGGAATGTGTTTTTTGAACCTTTCTAACCATTCTGCAGTCATTCACTGGAAACTCAAACAAGGACAAGATAACATGAAGAAATTGATTGGGAATGAGAGGGTTACGCCTGAATGGTTTGAGAGATGGGAAACAACTCGATGGTTGAAAGATCTTGTAAAGGGAACTTTGTTGTTACTAGTAGTCATTATTATATTGCTTCTTGTTATTCCATGCATCATGAAAGTGGTGAGCGTCTTGGAAGAAAATAGGGTGGGAAAGGGTTTAGCTGGTGCAAGACGAAGAAGGGGGAAATTGTAGCAATGTATCTGAACCTCTTAGACTAAAGGGTGCACCAGCCATCCAGCTGGAATATGTTCTTATCAGAATTTTCTCAGAGCCCTCTGGAATTCATCAAGGTTACTAAGACATAAGCCGTGCTAAAATAAGAAAGAGAAGCTGAGAAACCAAATTCCAAGACTACAAGAACTCGATAACGGGGGGCAGCAAAGCGCCTGGACTGTAACCAAACGTATCTTCTGAGAGGTGCGCACAGAATGCGTGGACATAACAAAGGCACCAAGATAAAAATGCGGGCCTAGCGTGTGCAGAGATTTAGAATGTGTAAGTGCATCATGTCAACAATCAACGGCTTCTGCTTAATCCTCTTGCTCCGTTGTCCTGGAGTCCTGAATTTCCCACAAGGAAAGCCCTACTAAAAGGGCTCTGATTTTAATGATAGTTGCTGTCTAGACGATGAATAATGGGAAGAGTTCTTTCAAATCCTTCCCTCGCTGACATCTGTAAGTTTCATCTTTTCCTGATTGTACTGGTGGCTATACATTAGTTATGACTAGAAAGGAATGAGTTTTAGGGATATGTTGCAAGGAAATTGGTAGCTCTGCTTCCATTTCCATTGTCTAAGAAGAATTCTGATTAGTTTTGGACTTTTCATAGACCTCTGACTAGATTGCATTTGTCTTTGATTGAGCCCGTAAATTTTAGGCTACTAGGCTTGACCAATGGATAGAAAAGGGAAAGTCACACAGCTTAGGTGGTTCCCTTGTCAACAACTTCTCAATAGTAGGGCGATTTCTGTCCTCAAGTTTGTTACTTCAGCTAGCAGATTATGCTCACTCCAAAAGAAGGTGAGAAGTTTGCTACCCTAAATGGTCCGATAATTCTTCCTGCTTCTTTGTGACTCTTTTGTATGACTGGATTCTGTATTATTGGAGTTTGTTATAAAAAGTTGGATTAAATTGCGTGCGTCCGCTCTTGGGGGAAACAGTATTTAGCCAATAACATCTAGGCTTTTATCGACCTGAGATTGTCTGAACGGACGGGACGCTTTAAACACAGTAATTCCTGCTAGTTCCAATTCCATTTTTAGACTCGACAAACCGAATGGTAAACCTGCACCAGTAGGGAGGGACATTGGACTTTCTCCTTTTTAGAGAGAAACTAATGAAAAAGTTTCAGAAGAATCATAGCAGGCTGTAAAATAAGAAAAGCATCATGAAAAGAGGCCAATCCTATCCTCTTAGTATTGCTAGTTGTGATTGGACATGAATGAAACATGTCAACTCTGTGTTCCTGGGTATCACATCAGTAACAGCTACTTCAGCTGCTGTAGTTGTCTCCTAAAGCTAAGAACAGAATCCAAAGAATTGTGATTCCATGGTCACAATTCACCCTGTGATGGTGACAGGTGAAAAAGGAGTGGAAGGTGCGCGGGTAAATTAACTTGAATGGCCTATCTAAATCAGCAGCCACTGATTTCCTGAAAACTTCAACAGGTCAGTTGACCTGTTGGGATTCTTTTAATCCATGGTCATGTTTTTCTTGGGATTCTTGTAACCTTTCCCCATTCGTTCAGCCTTTGCCCTCAAGCCTTTGCTGACATTTCAAGTATCTCGACAAGCTGGAAATGTGTTGTCTTTCTTTATCATGTCATAATTCCCTTCAAAGGGTTGTTTGCCTCAAGTCTTATTTTTGCTGGTTTTCTGCTAGTTCATTGTCAGAGGGCAGCAGGTGCTTTGTAAGAGCAAGTACACAATCCTATAGCTTGCTTTTCTTTTGATTTGGCCTGTCTAGAAAACTGAATGACTGAACATTTCCGACAGGATTTTCTCTCCCCATTATGTTTCACCGGAAGGGCAGATGCAAATCATCTACTTAAACTCTTGGCACGGAAAAAAGTAGTGGTTTGCTGCTGCATATAGGTAGAAGCTTACAAAAGGAAGGCCTTGGGCTGAGGCCCGATACTTTGGCTAAGCAGAAAAGGACTATGGGAAGGTGAGGCCGCTGAATCAGAGGTAGATCAACAAGTTCTAGAATCGTCACGTGTTCACAGCGTGGTGTAGGATGGTTGGTTGAATGAATTTTGTTATGGCTTAAAGCTATGGAACTGATAAAGGCCTGAGTGCTTCAAAAGCCTGGTTTTTGCAAAAAAGCAGCTCTCCTCTGCACCTGCCTGGGGACTCTGCATCACTAGGGAGCCTCACTCCCAGTTTGCCAAGGAGATGATCAGTAGGAATGTTGCAGAGCTGCCGTGTCCGTATGAACGGAATGGCAAAGAGTGAAGCGGTGGGTATTTTTGGGCTTTAATACAATGCTGCTGCATTGGTGCCAGTTTAGTCGGTTTTCCATCAGTGGCCTTTCTGTCTAGAAGTACACTGCCCAGTCTTTCTAGCATGTGATGCCATTTCCTTCCTGTTGTTTTAATACCTTCCTTCAGTTGAAAGGATGATACAATCTTTACATTTTGAAGATCCCTGTTAGGAAACACTATGCCAGAGGAGTCATTGCTCCCTTGTCTTCTGCCTCCTTTGTAATTTTCAGAGCCTCATTTCAAATTTCTGCTAATGTCGAGAAGAATACTGAGACTACTCAGCAGGGTTGACGCTCTCAGCTGCTTTCCTCTTTCATACTGCTTCATACTGTATGTGACTTAATGGCCTGGTTTTGTCATCCGCATTTTGCTGTGATCTGTGAACACAAAAAGAAGTCTTTGTTTTTTGCAAGAACTACCCCTAGGAGGATTTGTGTTCCTTTTGATTTCTACGGTGTTAGCCCTGTTGCAGAAAAAAAGGAGATTGTACCCTCTTCTTGTGCTCTCATTCCCTCCTCTCTGCTTTGCATGTCCTAGTTAATCTACTGCCATGACTCATTTGGCATCATCTCATAGTGCAAATTCTGCACAGTTTCATGGACTTACAAATGCCAGTTGCCAAGGAGCTTATATAACCATTCAAAGATTAAAGAATTGTAGGGCTGGGCAAGTCCAGCTGCTGAAACTGGAAGTGGTTAAGTCATGCCATATTAAAGAGACAGAGCAAATCAGTTCATCTAGGACTTTCAACTGGACACCTCTGAGAATAACAGCTTGACAGCAATGACACAGCCATCTTCCTAGCTGTATTCCAGAAAGAGAAAAGGGACACCTTCAATGGTTAAGATGTTTGGCATGAGAAAACAGCAAGAAATGTAGCACAAAATACTTGAGCCAGATAAAGTGCGTTTTTCTCGTGAGAATTTTGCAGTTGTTCTTTCTTGTCTGTGCCTTTACTTTTCACAGAAGACAGGGAGGGCGTTTAATTATTATTGTTCTTTTGTTTTCTATTCTTGGCCTCCCTCTTTCCACCTGCCATTAACAATTTTGCCTTGCTTTACTGGCTTCTCTTTCTTTACTTATAGAAGGTTACATGAGGTCCTCCAACCTTGTCATAAACATTCGCATACAGTGGAAAGGAGTAGAAGGTACATCTAAATGCACAAAACAGACCCAGAAAAAGAGAGGTTTTTTACAGTCTTCTGTGAGAACAAGATATCTTTGAACTGAGTAATGCTTTAACTTTTAGTCCACTCTTTACTATTATTACAAGTGTTTGGCCTTTAGTACATAGCCTTTGAAATCATCCAGCCCAATATTTTTGGCTAATTTTGTTTTATTTCTCTCGGGGACTTTGTTTCTTAAGGAATAGTCCAGAGCCAGAGCGTCCACGGTAGAGTTATGCTGCCATAATAAAAGCGTCGTAAATTCTGGTACAGTTTGTGCTGGTAATACGTCTAGGAAAGAAAGGTTTTACATCTTTTTTGACTTTCAAATGTAACCATTATTTGAAAAAGTTAAGAGTTGGGCTTTCCCCCCCTCCAAAATACTTCTCTCTGGAATGTTACTCAGGGATTACACATAAAAGCTCACCCTGTAAAATATGTTGCGGATAATCTGCAGTAAGCGCAGCTTAGCAGCTAGAGATGATTATGTGGGTTAAATGACATTCCTTCTGCGGTGATGGAAACTCTGTCTACGCAGACATACTCAACAAAAGTTACCATGGCTTAGCTCCTCTCCTAAACTTCATGTGCATTTTCAAACTTTCCAAGAAGGTGAATTCAAGCTCCTTCATTGCTCTCTGCTGGAGTCCCAAGAAAATATCAGTGTGCTTTTTGTCATTTACAGCTGTCATTGCTTAGCTCTTGAACATGAGACTCTCTCATGACTGATGAAAGTTGTCTAGTTAAGAGTGGGTCAAAGACACGCTCCTGCTCTAGAAGGAGATGAGAAGGTTTCTGCAGTCTTTGTCATCTCTACTGCTTGTGATTTCTATCCAAAACCAGTGGGAAGTTTTCTGAAGGCAGTCCAGAAGCTGGCAATATGGACAGCTTACAACCAAACACTTGCTGCACTGCTATCACGGTGATACCAGGAAGGACTTAAAAAATTTAGAAGGGCAAAGAAAGCAGTTGGAAGGAAAAGAACATTAACCATTATTCCATTCTTCTAATATGTCCTCCTTTAAGTCATCATTTTCATGCAGTTTAACGGCTTGCGTTGGTATCCCTCAAAAGGAATCTGAGACAGAGTAAGCTTTTTAATGCAGTAGATGTGACACGTGCAGGCCAAGTTGCCTTTGTTGACATCAAATGCCAGTTATGCTTGAGCTACCCTTTGCTTAAGGTACTTCGCTTACACGAAGAATTTTACTCATCATTGAGCAAATTTTGCTGTCATGATTGAGTAAATTTTATTCATGATAGAGTGAATTTTACTGTCACTCCGAATTTTACTGTCATGATTGGCATTGAAACTTTTCAAGGAAAGCTCTGGATAGCAATGTTTGTGTAAAAATAGTAGTTTATCTCCTGTATTTGTGTGAAGCAGGTAAGCCTTTTGCTGTCACCAGTGTTGCTTACCCTTTCATGTCATATCCCTCTTCATATCCATATTCTGCTGAAGGCTTATTAATCTGCTTTAAAATTGGCACGTGGAATAAGACTACTTTTCCTTTTTGAAAGCTAATGTCATTTGACCTAGTGACAGTAAATAATTCATTAATTGTAAGTCCCCAGCTAGCATCTTTTACGCATATTCTAACCTTCTAAAGAAGTAACAAAAACACTCTCCAATACTTGACTTTCTTAAGCACACAAAATGAACCACATCTCTGCAGTATTTTAACGTGCACCATATTTAGCCAAGTAATTCAAAAGAAATAAAAAGCAGCCCCTTCAATTTGGAAATATTTTTGAATTCTTTTTGAATATACAAAACATACCCTTACCGTACGCATTGCATGCAGATTTAATCGTCGTGAAAGCAAACCCTATGTTTCTGTTGGGATAGCATGGTTTTCCAGTTTCCACAATTGTTCTTGGCACAGTTTTCTACTTATGTGACTGTTAGGACACTCGTAGGTACTTCTAAGGTACTGTAGTAAGCGGAGAAGGAAGAGAGGTTGTGCCTTATTTCTGGCTTCCTTTGGTTTTCTTTTTGGTTTTCTTCCTCTTGCTCTTTTTCATGTCACCTTTCTAGATACTGTGATTTAGATTTGCAGTTTACTAAGCTGTGTTTTCTGTCTGGAATTCTTTGAAATTCCCAGAGGAACCCCACCGGTAAATATGCATCTTTTTATGATTTGCTAGCTACATAGAAAATCTTCCTGCTGCTCTAAAATGCTTTTATTTGATATGCATTTTTATCACCATTCCAATGAAAAGAAAAGTTCCTCTATTCACTGCTTTTGTACTGGATTCAGTTCAATGTGCGCTAACGGTGCAAAAAAGTCCTGCTGGAGAAGGGATCTGCATACAAATTGACCAAGACATGTGCTACAAGGGTCTTGAAAAGGTTCAAAGTTTCTCTACCTTTCTGGCAGTCTGTCTTCACAGCAGGACTTGATGAGGGATTTTGCTGGCGTTTCTTTGACAGAAAGCAATAACAAAGCAAGCAAAATGGAGCAGCAAAAGAAGAATGGAGCAGCAAAAGGTACATTATCCCCTCTGTTATTATCATTGTCGAAACAGATTTTTTCACACCATGTTACATCAAATACCTTAGTAGAGCTAAAGACTAGAAAAACGCAGCTCTGTTCTGGTTCATTAAAAGCAAAGCCATCTGTGGACAGAAGTGCCCAGCGTGATGCTGGGAACTCCTAGCTGGTTTCAGTAAGCTGTCTGGAGAACGGCATTTTCGGTGGGCTTTACTAGCGTGTCTGTAAGGAGAGGGAGTTTATGTGCAGCTTTGAGCCCTGAGAGTGCCATAGGCAAAGAGACCCATCGTGTAGCTCTCTGACCAGCCACAGCACACTGAGGCATGATGGATTACTCCCAGAGTTCACGTGGTAGAAAGGTTTTCTGCCCCCGTGAAGGACGACACATCCATTTGCTTGACTAGAGCCATTCTGTATGTTACAATGGTAACTTGAATTCATCAAGTTTGTGCTATTTGTACAATGGCAGTGAGCTTGGATTCTTAAGCTTCTCGTGTTTGACCTGTTTCCTGTTTCAGTAAATAGCAAAACTTCCAAGGACTGCAGCGACAAGAAGATGAAGCTGCTAGTGTATTTCAAATCTTTGCCTAATAAAATGGTGATTTTTGCACATATTCGCAATGGAAATTTACGGTACCGAAACACCAGCTCTGCTCAGGGCAATTCTGAAATTGACTTGAGCTCTTTTCTGTGTTTCTTAGCAGGTGAACTGAGATACTTCTAGCTTCCAAGGCAAGGCGTTTGACAGCAGCTTGAAAAAGGCCCAGGCTGTTGGATGAAAAGGTGAAAAAACTGAGGGAAATGGGGGGAAATTTCACTTCTGGTTTATGTCATAGATTCAGCCAGATGATCAACAAGCATTAGTTTTATGAGGTACCAGCGTAGTCTTTCACTCTTGCAGATCCCCAAAAGCTTAACCATCCAGCAGCTTCTTCCTTGCAACAAGTGCCACAGCCAAAAGCCAGGCCTGGCCGTCACCTTCTCCTCGCAGCCTACAAACTCTGCCAAACGTACCGGTGATTCTCACTTTCCTTCTCAGCTACATGGACAAGCACATCCTCTCCATGTCTCCGAGTCCTTAGTGAAACCAAACAGCGGTTCACCTTCAAACAGCTCAGTGTGCCAGGACAGAAAGATTTCACTGGCCTGTGAAATCTTGCTTTTTCCTTGCAGCCTTTTATTTTCAGAGCATACACCGAGGCATTGCACTTTGCTTCTCAGCTGAGTGCATTGCCATATTGCTGGAGTCCCACACGTCCATCTCCTTCTCGCACTAACTGCTTCTGTTGAAACATGCTGATGTGATGTGCTTTCCTGCTCAGCTATTCACACAGTCACATTCTATGTCCTGCTTGCAGTCTGAATCTAAAAGGAGACGTTTCTGACTATGTCTCACAGACACAGATGTACCAGGATGAAAAGGTTGCTTGGACCTTGCCACTTACGTTCGAAAACATCCATTCACTCCACAATCAAGAGACACCTTTCTTTGCTTTACATCCTGCAAACTTCACACAGACACACACACACACACAGACACACACACACACACGAGAGCTACGCACTTTCTTTCTTTCTTTCTTGGCTGCACACACTCACCTATTTCCCACCTTGACCTCTCTACCACTTCTCCTTCGGCCTTGCTGTGCATGGACATTTCCTGTTAAGATACCCATTGTGTTGCCTATCCCTCCCCCACATTGCCTTGCCTTTCCTACCCAATCTTGCATTTCTTGTCATTGCTGACAATTCCTTTCTTTTCCCTTGCCTTCCTGACCCATGCATGTCCTTCCCTTGCCCTTCATACCAAGCCAGTGCCTTGTATTGACTTGCTCACCTATCCTTCTTTTCCTTCCCATTTGTCCAGCTCCAATCTTTCATTTCCTTCTCCTTCTAGGACTCTTATTGCCTTGTCTCCCTCTCTTTTGTGTTGCCTGGCAAAGCCACCACTTGTCTGGCCTTGTCCTTGAACCCCTTCCTTGCCTTGCATTACCTTGCTCATCAGTCCCCCACCTGGAATTCACCACCTCTCTTTTTGTGGAATCTCTTCCACATGCATTGCCCTGCCTGCTTCTCCTAGGATTCTCCAGGCTTCCACTGGCTTTTTTTTCTCAAGGCCCCAGCGTTTCAGGAGCTTGTGAGAGGAAGCCTGGAGGAGGCCACGTGCAAGCACACCTATCTGTCCTGACAGCTTTCTTCTGACATCTATGCTTACATGTCTTGAATTTTGGACACAAAGTTCATCTTTCACCCTTGGGCTTCAGGGGCAGAATGACAGTTCTTTTGCATACAAAGGAAAGCAGGCAACTCAAGTGTCTTAGGTGCAGATTAAACATGACCCATGCAAGATCAAGGCTGGACAGAGCGGTCGGTCCGGGCCGCTTTTGTGTACCAGCAGTCTTTGAATGGACCTGCCACTTGCCTTGCTTTGGGCAACCAACCAGTTTCCTTGCCATGCCCTGCTAATTCTCCATTGCTTTGCATTCCCTTGCATACCCATGCCTCACATTTGACCTGCCTGCAGTTTTCCTACAGGGCTTGGCCTTGCCTAGCCCTTCCGGTTACCATCACCTCCTATGCCCAGCCTTGCCTCTAACTTCTGGGACTTGTCTCACCTACCACTCCATTTGCTTTCCCCTCACGGCTTCAGTCTTGCCAACCTGTCCCTTGACTTGCCTACAATTGCCTACACTTGCTTTGCCTTGCCTTACCTGCATGGAAGGCAAGGCAAAGAGTGGTAGACAAGGCAAAGCAAAGCCAGGAAGTTATTTGAAGGGCTAGGCAAGGCAGACATAGGCAAGCAAGCAAAGCTAGGGTAGGGTAGGCTAGGAAAACTAGGCATGGTACTGGAGGCAAGGCAAAGCCAAGTGACTTGGAGTGCCTTTCCTTGCTTGGGAAGTAAAAGATACGGTGGCAATGTTGGTAGGGCTGATGATAAGGTATCGTGGGAAGGTATAGTACAGCAAGACATTTCTGTCCTGGTCCTTTCTGTGTAGGAGCCATTGTTGGACAGAGTCAGTACCGGACGTGGTATGCAACTTTTGCTCTGTAAGTTCCTGAAGGAGAACAGCAATGCTTTCTCATGGGAAGGAAAGAACTTAGCCCCAGTGTTGGAGGTGCAGATAAGAAGCTGTGTCGTGCAGCTTAAGGGCGGCAGCAACTTTCTATCCTGGCATATTTGGTTTGGAAGCACTGACTCAATTTGTACAATCATGGAGTCGGTATCCATCTTTGGAAGGCAGTCTCCTTCCTGAAAGAATCCATTTGGCCTGTGTTTTCCACTTTCTCAAGGCAGCCTTCTTGAAATTCTGCCAGCACACTTCTTTTGGACAAGGTAAAGAGCTGCGCTGGGTCTTGGTGTGCAGCCTAGCTAGTGCCCCGCACAGGTAATGCCCAATAGCAGTGGTCTGACACCTTTGTAGAGGATCAGGCCCTGGATGCTTTGGATTTTGGAGGAGGGGATGCCATTTCTTTTGAGATGGGCTTCTAGTTCCTCCTCCCTTTGGCAAAGTTTGGGTGGCCACTTTGGGTGGTCTCAGTGAATTGAAAGGCTTTTCCCAATAGGCAGTTCTCTGGGTTAGAGTTGTTGAACTGTCAGTGGGAATGCAGAGGCCAGGCCAGGCCTCTGCAGGACAGGTTTTTGTCCCTTGTAGCTTTAGGGACTGTGTGAGCAGTCCCTGGTGCCATCCCATTTGGATCCTGACTCTGAGAGATTGAAGGCTTACGGTGGTACCTAGAGCTGAGAAGGAAAGTGGCGATAGCAGGGTGCATGTTTATAGTTTGATGGGTGCAATTGAAATTGTAGGCAGCAAAGAGCTTTCTCCACCAACAGTTTTGCGAGCTCGGCCGACATTTTCAAGTTTGTTACCAGGCTCTGTGAGAGAGAAAAAGTTTGTTAGGGCAGAAGATCTGGTGTCGGCCTTTGAGTGTGGGGCAAAGAAGAGTATCCACTTGGAAGGGGAAGATCGGTGAAATCCTTTTGTCCTGACACAGTTGATTGGAGAGCAGGGACGTTTCTGACTTGGCTGGGTCCTGGGGGTGGTTGTGAGCTGGGCTCGGTGCGTGTCCTGGTTTTGTGAGTTGACAATGCTGTGGTGTGGTTATTTAGAAGAGCGCTGACAGTGCCCAGGAAAAAGACAAGCACTTTTCTAGCCCAGCCCCGTTCGTGTGGGAGCAGTGTAGGGACAAGAGCTCCGCTGTGGATCCTGGCTCTCGGGTACTGACAGAATGGGATCCTGCATGTAGCAGAGAAGGAAAAAGAATCATTTCATTGTTGGCTGCACAGTTTAGAAGCTTCAAAATAAAAGGCAATTGCAGCATGGCCTCTTCATTTTAGAAAGTTTTCTGGGCCATCAGCTGCTCAACATGTAACTTGCACCCACTGAACTGCATTCAGCTTCCTGGAGATATGCGCTTTCCCTCAAGATCTAGGTACCATCTTGCACTCTAACACTTGAAGATCCCAAACCGCTTCAAAATGTCCAGCGGCTGCTCTCAAAGAAAAAGTCCTACAACAAAAAGGCAGTGCTGGCCATAACGCTCCCTTTGCAGTCTGTCAACCAAACGAAACATACTAGCGATTCTCACGGACTTTCTCAATGATATATATACGTGCATCAGCACATTCTCTCAAAGTGACAGAGACTATCGCTACAGCCAAGCGTTTTCAGCTGCACTTCTGACTGACAGATGTGCCAGGACAGAAGGCATTTGCCAACCTACCCTCTTTCCTGTGCAACCTGACATTGGCAGCGCAAATATTTTCACATTCTTTCATTGTGGACATGTCCAAAGCAGCTAAAGATCACACAGGTGGAAGTGTCAAGACAGAAGATGTTCTCAAAGTAACTCCTTTTTTTTCTAAACAGCTTTTAAACTGCGCACAATGCTTTGTATCTTCTTTCCCACATAGACCTGCCCTCACTTTTTCACACTCACATCTTTGTTGCAAACATCCAGCAGCTGTTTGCGTAGAAAAAGGCTCTAGAAATAAAAGCGAGACTTGGGCTGCACCTTCTGCCTGCCCTGTGTAAGCCACATCAAACTCACCAGTGCGCTCCGTCCTTCCCTTTTCCGCTGCAACTACCATTGTGTTCTCTGGATCTCGGAACCTAAAGGTAGGCACATTTGTTTCCACAGAAGGGCCATAGGTAGCAGCACAAATAGCTCTCACTGAACTTTAATCTTTACCACTGCCACCATGAGTTTGGTTGGTAGGCCAGTAGGAGTCATGCTCCTTTTACAGCTGGTATGCGGCAGCCACCAGCCCAGTGCTCTTCGACTCTTGTAACCAATCCTGCTTTTACTCTCCCGGAGGGGATTAGGCATCTGTTTCTCACACAGATCATTGTGGCAGCAGCCAACGGCTCTAGTGCACTGCTTCTGCCAAAAGACACTGGGGCCAGACACTTACCTTCTCAGCACTACGTAGCCCCGTATTCTGCATCTCTTGTCGTCCAGATCATACCGCAAAGCGTTTCACAGAGAAAAAATGTGCCAGGACAACAAGCTTGGCTGAAGTGTACCCCTGAAACTGGTGGAAGTTTGTATTTGCACCACATTCAAGGGGCAGTCCTCTTTCCTATACAACCTGCAAACTGCTGTCTGTTCGCAGTGCCCTCTGCCCGCTCCTTCTTACCTTGAAGTACCATGCCAAAGAGGGCTCTGTGCTGAGGTCTCAGAAGAAGAGGGAAGCATATGTGTTTGTAAAGTGGACTGTCTGTTAGTCACTTCCCTCTTCAAAGCAGCGTGTTCCATGCCAAGCAGACAACAAAGCAACAAAGGATGAGTGTGACTCTGCATTCAAATCCTGCAATGTTCCCAGAAGTGAATTTCTCTCTTCTATAGGACTGACTTGTATGAAGTGGCGTGGTTGTTTCCTTCCATTAGAAGGGAAACTCATCTAGCCAGGCTTCATCACCCCCTGTATCTTTTGGGGTAGTTCTTGGAAGAAAATAGAGAGCAACTTTTCCACTCCACATGATTCATGTTTCATTCTCTTCCTTCTGTACTTCAGGGAACAAGCTATCAATTCCCTACTCTTTCTATGAAAAGGCATGAAGCTATTAATTAAATTCCCATAGATATAATAAGGAATCAAAGTCTTTTATGCCTGCAAGCAGGCCCTTATGGTATGAAAAGTATGGATTGTCAGGGGTGGAAGAAGATCTGCATGAAAAAGGAGAAAGCCCAGAAGCATGCAGGGATTTTCAGGTATGAAAGGGAAAACGACATTAAATTGTCAAGGGAAAGAAATTGAAAGAGGGAGGAGGGAGAAGGGAGGAGGAGGAGGCAAATGCTGCCTTTGAGGCAGCTGACACAAGGACCGTCGGCCTCATGAGCAAACAAGAAAACCAAATGAAACTTCACAGCAATCTCATCCACAACTTAGTGGACAAATGTGCAAACCCATTTCTTCATTTATGTGTCTAATATATATAGAGATGTTCTTCATTCTGACCGAATTTTCAGGGAGCAAGCTAGTGTAAGGCACCTGGAACCAATGGTGTATTGGAAATGGCCAACATGCAGAACGCGCTCCATCCTGAACGCTACCACAGCAGAATCACAGGATCATAGAATGGCCGGGGTAGACAAAGACCTTAAAGGCCATCTAGTTCTCTGACATGGGCGGGGACACCTTTTACTTGCTCAGGTTGCTCAGAGCCCCATCCAGCCTGGCCTTGAACACCAGGTTGGGGTGTCCATAACTTCTCCAGGCTGTCTGTGCCAGTGCTTCACCACCCTCACAGGGAAGAATTTCTTCCGAGTATCTAATTTCAACCTGCCCTCTTTCATTTTGAAGCCATTGCCCATTGTCCTGTCTCCAGAGTTCCTAATGAAGAGTCCCTCTCCTGCTTCCCTTCAGATATTGGAAGGTGTTGTGAGGTCTCCATGCAACCTTCTCTTCACCAGGCTAAACAGCCCTCATTCTCTCAGCCTGTGTGTCATGGCTTGACACTGGGACAATGCCAGTGCCCCCATGAGTATACTCTCTCCCTGGTTTCTGCTGTGAGATGTGACCAGGAATAAGCAAAGCAGGCTCCCACTTAGGGAAAAAAAAAATTATTAACTAAACTACAAGGGAAAGGAAAAAAAAAAAAAAAAAGAAACACACAAGGAAAATGAAAACTTCACAAATACATCTCCTCCTCCTCCTCCCCAAATTCCCAATACAATACATCCCCCAAATCATCGACTCTCGGTCCAGCACCACCCTTCAGAATACTCAATCCTCAGTTCATCAAGAGGACAAGGAGTCCTTCTTGTGCCAGTGGTGACCTATTCCTTTCATGTCCAGTGCTCTCACCACTGAACACAGACCAGAGCTGCTTCTAGGGTCGACTTTTAAGGATGCTTCATCCCACTGCAAAAAGGCACAGTCTCAATTTTGGGACATCTGTCCCCCCCATATTTTTCACCCCCTGGGGCCGAGGGGTACCCACACCGAACCCTCTTGGTCCTGAGGCATTGCCTCCCCCTAGAATGCAGTCCCTGTATCACAAGGAAACATGGCTCTGTCCATGGCTACACACAAAGAGTCCAGCATAAGCTACTCCATCATCTCTTCCACCTGCGTTCTTCTCTATTTCTCTCGTGGCCCATTTCCTCTTATCTCCTCTATATCTCTCTTCTCATTCAACTCCAGGAGGATTAACATTTGTAAGGTTTCCATCATCCAAGAAAAGGGTTAAAAATCTGAGGCTCTGTCTGTCCAGAACTCCCATGGCTGCCCTGCCAGGCCCCTTCTTGCACTCCCCTCTTCTCCTTCTCGGCCGGCCAAGAACAGGCACCAGCTCTCTCTCTGTCTCTCCTGCGGTGGGGGGGGGGGGGGGGGGGGGGGGGCTGCCCAATGCCTCTCAGTGCTCCTCCACCCTTCCATCCTGCAGGGGCCTTCACCTCCCTTCTGGCCAGGGACCCAGCCTACCTCACCGGGCTGGGTGGCTTCCCCTGCCCCGCCCAGCCCGCAGCCAGGCAGGGGAGATCTGAACCTTTCCCTGACCGGAACCCAAGAGAGCCTCCCAGGGGAGAGCCCTGCTTTTAACCCTGTGTTCTCAGAGGTGCATCCAATGTCCCAATGGCCACCTTAGGTGCCAATATTAAAATCTGAACATCCATTGGCCTAACCACAGCATCCCAGAAAACACATTTCCTGTCAAACCACCACACTGTGGGATATGCTCTTGTCCTGAATACTGAACTGCAGTATTGTCTGATGATTTTTTGAATCCTTTGAAGGCATTTTGAATTCTTTTTCAGCCTTAAATTAGACTAAATAGCTTTGATTTGTGGGTATTGAGCAACAGAAATCACTGCCCTGGCTTGCCTTTTTTACAGCTCCTTTCCGTGGGAGACTCGCTGCAAACGTCACAGCTGGTGAGACAGTGGGCACACCATCATTCTGAAAGAGCTTTGCACAGTAAACATAGAGGAGGATTAAATATTGAAATGCAGATGACAGGAGCTGCCCAATGGACTCTGCTGGTGGAAATCAAATACTAGTCTAGTATTTTGAATGCAAATAATTCCTCCCAATGAGGCCAGACAGGCTTGTTTGCCTTTGAATCTGAGCATGTGGACAGTAGTGGATGGTCTACAGGTTGAAAACAGTGTAGATACTTCTCCTTTTTTTCAATAGTGGCTCAGAAACTGAAAAGGCAGCTACAAAATGGTAAATACATCCCTACAGATTCAAAAATGGTTGTTCTTAATTTGCATCTCCACCATAACAACAAATTGTTAGAACTAAAATACAGATGGGAATTTTATAGCTTCTCAGAAATGAAGCAGGAATTGGCCAATGGGCCTTCTCAGAAATGAAGCAGGAATTGGCCAATGGGCCTTAGCAGTAGCTACAAGTTTTTCAGCATGAGGCATCTCAAAAGTGTTTTAACCGTACAGAACTTTTCTGTACTTTTGGCCTTTTATCTCAAGGATGAATCAAAAAAAAAAAAAAAAAAAAAAGGAAAAAAAACCCAAGAAAAATAAAAAAAAGAACAAACCCTACCAAATATATATATATATAACATGACTAAGATAATAAGCACAATCAGTAACATATATAGAAAAAGAACCCATGGTTTTTAACTTTCAACCTTGTCTTCTCAACACACTCTCGAAAATGGAATTGTTTCCCTATCTGCCTTGAAACATTTTGGAGCAAAAAACACTCTAAGGTCCTGATAGGTGTTTTGGTCAAAAATCCCTTCTTCTGGTTTTCTGTCCATAAGCAGAGTAATGGAGGGGAAAACTGGTAGCTGGCCAAAGGAGGTAGGAAGAGTGATCATCATCCACAACACTGGGGCTAAAGAAATTTCCACAGAAAATTACCTGCCTTATTACTTCTTCATGTGTTGGGTTGAAAGCTCAGAATCTGTTTCCATGTTTCCCATCCCTCGAATGTTCTATTTCACAGAATTCGAGCCCCTCAAACTTCAGTCCTGCCAGAACAGCCCGCCACGTGCTGTCATAGGGGATCTGCTGATGCCCACTGACTCTTACCAGTCTAGTGCTTGTCACTGTTGCAGATCAAGAACTACTGAATAGTTCTGATTAATGCTCTTAGAGTGGTTGAAAACAAGGAAAGAATGACTAGACATTTGTATGATCAAATCCCCTGATGGAATAAAAACATACCAGGACAACAAGCTTAATAAATGTATTCATTGTCATAAGAAGGGAGATGAAGGGTCCAAAAGATTACTTGCATACTTACTGTTCTAAATCCCTTGTTATCTGGTAAATTGCAAAGGATGCCCGGCTTTCACCAAAATGCAAATCAGATTAAAATGTGAAGCCTTACACTTTACTGGATAGAAAACTTCATCGTCCATTTTTAAATCTTAGAGATTGCGATGTTGTCCTGGTTTAGGGCAAATTTGGAGGAGAATTTCCAAATTAGGGCCCCTCCCCCCAACTGGTTCGGGAAGGATTCCTCAGAGAGAAGTGGAACGAACCTGTTCATTTAATAGGCACAGCACCCCCCAGCACGCAAAAGGAACAATTCTGGATGACAGCACTCTGAAAAAGATGACAAATTCAGAAAGTCTCTCTTGGGGGGGTGGTCACTTTGTTCTCAGTCCCTCCGGCACTGGGCCAGCTGCTGCAGGCCACAAGGTGCAAACTCTCGGTGTTTCCCAGGTCCCAGTCCGGAGCAGGTTCAAAATGGTCAGGAAGACCTGAAGGAGAAACGGTCCAGGAAGAAATTTGGACAGTTTAGCTAAACTAGCTAATGAGCAAAAGCAAGCAGAAGCGAAGCAAGCAAGAGTGAGAGAGAGCAAAGCCAAAAGCAAAAGCAGAAAAAGCAAAAGCTGCAGTCTCTGTGTCCCGCCAGGTTGATAAGAAAACCAAAACAAAACATTCCCTCTTCAGAGCCAGTCTTAAAGGTACAGAACATAATATCCAACATTCACAGAACACATGAATGGGGATACAAGCATCATAACGTCACCCTAGGACAGATGTATTTCCTATTAATACCTTAATATTAATAAGGTTTAGAGCTGGAATTCAGAGGGAAAAGAAAGCTATTTTGAATTCATTCTATTCAATCATCTTGTCTGGGCTGTCTCTTCCTGCTTTTCACTTCTGAAACTCTGTATGAAAGGCATAGAGTTCTGGATTAATTCTTTTCAGTTTCCCCTGTTATTCTTAACAGTTTCCCCTGTTATTCTTCTTTAAAGGCAAACCTGGAAAAATCCACACTTTCTTTCCCAACCACTTCTAAAATTCCATTGAGAAGCAAAAAACCCCATCAAACAACTAAATCTCTGCTCCAATTTGTAGGAAAAATCCCCATGCCATTAACTGCTTTCCTAACATTTTCTTTCTCTTGTATTAATATGGCAACCTTTTCTTGCTTTTATAGATTAGAACCAAATTCTTAAAGCTATAAGGAAACACAGGTTTACTGTAGCTGATTCTGAGATACAGTAGTCCAGCAAGGAGTTCAGACCTCAAAAGAAGAGTCTGTACAACAAGATTCAGCACAACGTTGAGACATATTAGCTATTTTTCAAGAAAAGCCGCCAAAATGAAACTGCTTAGACTTCTATACTATCATGGGTGCCTGCTTCCAGAACCTGACCTAAGTTGCTGGAAACTAGCTGCAATATTACTGCAAACAATGCTGTGAATGTAGGACATTGTTATTCTTCTCTTCCATTGAAAACCACAAGTGGAGTTGCGTCATTTTCTTAAAAATTCTCTATTTCCTTCCAAACTGCTAAAATAATGATAAATCAAGTGTTCTGTTCATACAGTTTAAATCTAATAATGTTCAAAATGAAAAAAAAAAAAAATTCATTCAGATATGGTCTGCAATAATACAGCCGAGACAAGATGAACCAGTCTGGCCTACAAAATAAAGTGAAGCAGAATTTGGGAATTTGGAACACCTTACGATGTAATATTTAAAGAAAAAAAAGAAATAAAATGTAACCTACCCAAACTCAATCAGTGATGCACCGACAGAGAAAAAAGAACTAATTACTACTAATATTTCTTTCATTCTCAGACAAGAAGTTAAATGATCCTCTTGAATGCGCGGAAGATTGTTGCGAAAGACAGCAGCCTTCTTCTTTACAACATATTCTTCAGAACTCCAGGAGACAAATCATTAGAGCTATGAGGCTCTTTCTCTCTGTAAAACTTCCAGAGCATAGCCAAGATTATATTCCTTTAGAGATCCTCACTGCCCTGGGAGACTGGTGGAGAGTCTACAGCTCCAGTACATCAGCCAGACGCTCTGCCTTATTTAGCATGGCTACTGCAGCAAGGACATCATCTCTACTGGCTTTCTATCCAAAATATATGCAAGGCACAACAAAGAATATAGCCAAAACACTGAGCACAGCTTATGGCCTTCAAAACAAAAATCTCACCATGGCAATACTGGATCTTCTGATCCAAACCATCAGGAAACATTTCTTTAGAGGCGAAAAAAGCTCCTGTTGATTGTACAAAAAATAGTGATGTAAACCAGAGTTGCATGACCCAATATTTCTATTGAACTGGAACTATTTTGATCAATATTATGGATCCATTTCTTTTCAGGGCATTTGGTAAAAAATGTAAAGTATAGTTTAAAAGGAATTATTGGATGCGTACTAAGTACTAGGGATTAGTTAAGGTGTTGGTTTTGCATGGCTTGGTTTTTGGTGGGGAGGGAAGAAGCCAGCCACAGAAGTGAATCTTTTGTGAAAAGCTCCTAGAAGCTTCCTCCATGCCTGGCAAAGTGAATCCCTGCTTGGCACTAAGAACAGACATGCTGCTAAGCCAATTAGACAAGCAGTAATATATTTAAGAAGGAAATCAAAACTGCAGCCAGTTAACTTTTAAGTTTGCTAATTTTTTGGTTGGCACCTCTTCTGGTTTGAAAGCAAAAGCAGCAAGAGATGCTGTCGCTGTTGCAGTGTGTGTTTTTGATTGCAATGCAGTTTGAGTAGTCAGTTTTATAATACTTCCGGTTTTGTGCTGTTGTAGCATATTTTATTATTAATGGATTGTTCCTTTCCCCCCGTGGTGTTAGTTTTTGCCCTAGTTGTCCATCTCCCCAAAGACCTGCCCTTTTGTTCCCTTTTCCTCCTCCCACTGAATGTCAATCCCTCCCCAAGCCTGCCCCTTTCTCTAGAAACTTCCCTATCAATTTTATAGTCTTCAAAACCCCATTGGTTTGTTTAAGTTATTCTCCTCCCCTGTAGTCCCCTATTGGTTTAAACATTGTATTCCCCGCCTTGTGGTCCACCCCCAGTTGCTCCCAGTGTGTTAAAGATTGTATCCTCCTCTGGGACCTCTCCCCATTTCTAAGTTGATGTATGCGTTTGAGTCAGTGTCTTTCTGTCCCTGACCCTCCAGGGAAGAAACTCCTTTGGAAAACATACAGAAGACCTCTCCCTGTTCCTTGTCCCTGCCCTCGGCGCAGTCCTATCCCCAATGCAGTCCACCTGTGCCATAGAGCAGCTGTGCCCTACAGCTGCACCCTGGATTCGACAGCTTTCTGGGGGCAGCCCACTCTGGCTGTTGGTGTCAGGAGCTAGTCGGTCTGAAGAAATCCAGCATGGCAGCAAGACTCCAAGTCAGAAATACAATTTATTAGGAAAAGGGGAAAAACCAAATACATGCAATAATACAAAAGAAAAACCACGGACAGAATACGACCTGTCACCCTGCTAGTTAGGGTGGTGGCAGCAGTCCGGATGAAATGGTCTTGTTGAAGTGGTGATCCTGTAGAAACCATCTGGTAGCTCTTGTCCTCTGAAGACCAGTGGGTGAGGGTGGCCGTTCTTCTAGGAAGCCAGTGGAAAGACTGCTTGTGGTGTCCCAAAACTCAGATTCTATCCAGCTGGGGATGCTTAGCTCCTGCCCCCTGGGCAGAGCATCTTGCAATGGGCTCAAATTGTTCTGAGTCATGCAGTGGTTCCTTGATTACCCTTTAAACAGAAATGGCTCCTGGAGGGAGTCATCTCTGAGTCATGTGGCAAGACATGGATGGCCCCGTTAAGAGATAAGGAGATAAGGAAAAAACGATGCCCCTCCCGGTTTCAGCAGCTCTTGAGGTTGGGAGCAGAATACATTTTTATATTGTAGCCTAGGACAATACAGGATGAATGCTTTTGCATTTGCAGGAGGTTTGTGTGGATTTGAAAAGCATCCTTATAGCAGAGGCACAAAAGTATTCTCATACCCTTTTAAATCATCTTCAAACCAAGCAATTCTCACAAGAAGGTAACGCATGAATGACTTGCAAGTGAGTTGAAGAAACACGGCAAAGATAAGTAGTGTTCAACTGCAGAGAATCGTTTAGGGACACCATACCTTTATATACCTTTATATTTTAAATCAGGAAGCATGGATGGACCGTTTTTTTCCCCTTAGTTGACTACAGAACCAGCGGTCCCTTGCGGGAGGGTGTTTGGATTCAAGATGACACTGGCAGCTAAGAGCATGGCTACATAGAAGGTGCTACTTTTAGACCAGAACATTCAACTACTTAAAGGCAGATAGGAGAATAGCTGACTAGTGACAGCTCTGAGCAGAAGAGCCTGTGGCTTATCCTGTGGGAACAATAGTAAGACATTTCAATTGAAAAACCCCATTCATTTCCAAGGACCAAACATCAGTAAAAATAAAAGGTCAAGTAAAGACACCCTAGTGCTCTTCTTATCAGAAGCATGTTCCTCCATATGAGAGCATTTAGGAAAGGACAGTCCACTCATAAAGAAAGGTGTGCCAGTTAGAAAACCTGTAGAACAATACAAGACAAACTCACACAATATACATCCTCAAATGCAAAATGAAGAAATAATCATTTCAAGCTTCCGTGGAATTAATTGCATTTTATTTGTTCTTTTCATTTCAGCTGCTATCAAGTTATTTTTTAAGACTGAATTTTATGAATTCAGCAAAGCTCTCTTTTTGAATGTCTGCATACCCCTATAAAACACTGAGGTGACAAAGAGAACGGCAGTGGAAGGAAACCTGGTCCACCTCCCCCTCCTTGAAGCTTTAGGCCAGCGAGTGATTAGAATTTAGTCACTTCATTTGCTTTACCAAGAGAGAATGTTTTCTAGCCTTTATCTTTCCTTTTGGAGCTGATTCACTTTGTAGTCATAAATTCTTGACTCAGTTGGTGAGAAACAATGGCATTACAGCCGTGGATGTTAAAGTGCACTGATGGGAAATGAAGTTTTCATCTTCAGGTCCTTGCTTCAGTAAATCTTCCAAATTCATCAGAAAGAAAGTTCCCAGACCAGTAATCCCCACTCAGATGACCTAATTCAAATAGTCTGTAGGCATAAGAGGCATCAAGCAGGTGCTGTCATCTGTTAGGGGAATACCCAGCCAGTACATGATTGTCTAGTTAGGCGGCAACAATTTTGGAAATAATTTAGTTTTTTTGTATTGCAAGTGAATGGTCAATACATTTTATTAGTGGATACGGGTAAAAGAATGTCTTCTGCATCCTTTCAGAGGGGAAGCTTCCCTAGATCTAAAGCTGCTCAGCTCCACGATAGGATGCTTTGTCTGAAAAGGGAACTCAAGTCTTTGTCCTTTTGGATTGCTTCCATAGTTTTTCACTCACTCTTCAGGTACCTGTTAATACGTTCTCTTATCCCTTGCAAACTTTTATGGGCATAGTCACTGAATTGGTACGTATTCCATGAAGTCCACAGGCCCTGTTGAGATGCAGCCACAGGTCTCAAGGGTGTTAGCAGATGTTATTCTGAGGCCACTCCTAATGATGTTTGATGGATCATAGTGACTGAGGAAAGTGCCCAAAGACTGGATGAAAGCAAATGTCACCCATCTTGGAAAAAGGCAACTAGGAGGACTTGGAAAAGTACAAGCCAGCCAGCCAGCGTCATTTTTATCCCCAGGAAGTTGATGGAGCAGCTATTGCTGGAAAGCATTGCCAGGCACATGAAGGAGGACAAAATAACATAGTCAGCATGGATTTACCAGGGGAACTTCATGCTGAACAACTTTTTAAACTCCTCTGATGAATCAACTTGCCCGGTAGATGAAGGGAATATTGTCTGCCTGGGCTTCAGGAAGGTTTTTGACATTTCTCTAGGTGGCAGCACACATACATCCCAGAAGGAATAGTGCAAAGAGGAGGGAACCAGTGTCTTTTCAAGGATGCTCAGTGAAAAGACAAGAGGCAGTAGGCACACACTGAAATACAGGAGATTGCCTCTGCACATCAGCAAATGATTTTTTACTGTGAGGGCGACTGAACCACGGCACAGACTGCCCAGAAAGATTGTGGAGCCTGGATCTTTGAAGACATGAAAAGTACACCCAGATATAATCCTGGGCAAGAGGCTCTAGGTAGCCTGGTTTAAGCAGGGGGGTTGGACCTGGTGAGCCCCACTGACGCCTTCCACTCTCGTTCATTCTGTGCTAGTGAATTCTCTTAGAGATGCATTTCAAGCACTGGCATGACAAAGATCTGTGCAGAGAGAGATCCAAATGGACATGGGATCTAAGTTCCTTAAGTAGTGCTCAAGAAGAATGCAAAACTCTGGGATAAGTGTCTCTTCCATAACTGAATCCCTTTCATGGGAAAATTCCCCAGCTATAGAAAGATCTTCTGATAGGCATGCTTAAGACTGACACTGGCTGAGCAAATTTCTCCCTATGTGTGTTTAAGACCAGTTAGGATCTTCACCAATACTGTTGTCAACATAGTCACAGAATGTATATTGTTAAGAAGGGACAACTTACATCAGAATGGCAAATATTGGTCCACAAAATGTATTAATGTATGGGAACTATCTACTTGGGTTGAAAATAAAAAGAAAGAGTTAGTCTTTATTTATCAATTTCATCCCAATATTGATAAGGTAAGAAAAAGACCTTAGTCCTTAACCTTCTTAACTCAAACAAAGATTTTTAAAAATTCCTTGTAAAAAATGTATCCTAATTATCAGACTATGAAACAATTTTAGTTGGGAAAAAAGTTCCAAAATTGTGTAGATAGTGGTAAAGAAGCCAAGAAAATAGGTAAGAAACAAAAAGAGAGCAAAAGAGTCAGCTTCAGTCTGCAAGCTCGTTCTAGAAGTAATCTGCTAGAAAAAGGAACCCCCAGTTGAATTTCCAATGTATTCATGCACTTGATTCAGTAACTAGTCAATGTAAAAACCAATCCTTTTGTACGACTTCTCCCAGCAACAAAAACTCCAGCAGCTTGACACCACCATCATGCCTGTCCCAGATGTACTTTAAAAGAAATGATCCTTTCTTGAAACTCTGTTTGCATAAAAGTTGCAAGACATTGGAGGGATTCTCCACATTCTCATTTCTCCGTGTGGCTTGAAAGTATATTTGATAAAATATGCAACAAAGCATATGATTTATAAGGTAGGGTAAAATGGATGATTTGGGAATTGATCTCTTGTTGATATTAAACTTCATATCCACTCTCTGTGAAGTTTCTAAAACAAATGATGGAGCTGAGGCATGAATCTGCCACAACAAGTGTTAAGCAAACATACACACTCCCCTTCACATGCCCCCCTTCCACACACACCTAGGCCCACGCAGAGGTCAGCATAGCAGATGATGAACACCTTGGAAAAGACCGAAATGCTAAATACCTCTCTTTGTGGGCAAAATAGCTGGTGCAACAATTCAAATATCTGGTGTAAAAATTCTGTTTAATATCTACTTCCTATTTAAAACACAGCTTTTCATTTAATTATATGTAGGGAATATTTTCATATTATTTGTTTCTTTACAATTACTTCATTCTCATGTGTTGTATGTCTAGGAATATTTTCTTCTAAAGATAGAAAAAAATAGATAATATCTTTTCAGAAGAAAACATTGGTTTATACAATTTTAAACCATCATGATATGGAAGAATTCTTTTGTCCCTCACTAAGGTGGAAGAACTATTTGGATCACAGATCATTTACAATGAAATACTTTACCTTTTTAAGATGCTTTCAGTCAATTTTATATCCTCATTGCTTATTCATTGTAAACAGTAATTTTTCAGTGAAGGGAAAGTGTGTGGTATATCTGCATTATGTTCAAACCCAATTCCTACTAAAGGCCAGGCTGAACCCCAGTAAATAATGTCCTGAATGATATTTTGCCGCCTTCTTTGGCACTTCATGAAATCCTAACATGAGGAAGTGTGGAAATACAGAGATTTTGTCCCATGTAGAAACCCATCCCATGTATTTTATGCTGTAATTCTTCTCTCTTTTAAAATTTGCTATCTTCTGCATAGTTTTCATTAACCTGTTACAGTAGTGAAAATCACAGATCAAGGTAATTTTGTAACACTTTGATTTTACCCCAAGAGCTGAGGGAAAACTTGCTCCTATACTTCAATCTGAGTTTCTTCTAGATTCAAACTTTGTTTCTCTACCATCAAGAGTCTCCTGTGTTGCTGCTCAAAGCCCCATCCAACCTGACCTTGAATACTTTCAGGGATGGGACACCCACTACTTCTCTGGGCAACCTGTTCCAGTGTTCCATCACCCCCACAGTAAAAAATGTCTTCCTTTCATCTAATATGTGCCAGAAGTATTAAATCTAGGCATATAAACTTTGAGGAAAGGTTTGAAATTCTTTTGATTTGAATCACATTTTATATGAATACTGACTTACAGGTGACTAAAATATGTTGATGGGCATTTGAGCTGACACTTTTTGAAAAGGTGCATGGAATTTAAAATTAAAACCAGCACCATTAAAAGCTTTGTGCCGTTTTCTTTTTCCTCTGGTATTCAAAATTGCATATATCAAATATCTGTGCTTCATACAAAGCTCTTAGACACTCTCAGAAAAAAGCTTTTCTTTCAGACTAAGTTGCAGTTTACGTAGAACACTAGTACTAGTGAAGGTTTTTCTGGGCATAGGGGGAACACCTTCTCATTGGATTTGTGTGCAGAATGCATTTTATCCAAACTGGAAAATTGATCCCAGCTGTGTTCTAGTCATCATTCTTACTGCATCAGGCCTGAAGATTCTGTGAAAAGTAGCCTGTGGACCTTGAACATAGCTCATGTGAAACAGATGAGAGGCGATGGAGAAGTTGAGGGAGAGAATAAAGAGCATATGGCCCAGTACAGACTAACAATTGTTTGGCACCCTTTAAAGGCTGTGTTTGACAAGCAGGGCTGAAGCAGGTCTGCAAAATATCCGGGAGATCAAAATCCATTGAAGCAAATTGCCCTGGCCAGTCACCTTGCTGCCGATAATTCCCTCTCCATACCAGCTGATCAGGCCTAACAATGCTGCTGCAGAAGTATTGTGAAAAAGGTAGGCATATTTTCACAGATGCAGGGGAAAATCCCCTTGGATGATGGTTCCAAGGGATTACTTGATGGAGCAAGTTATGTACCCTTATCTACCGTGCAATATCTAAGTTGGTGAGTTCACTATCTGTCAGCATCACTTTAGAAAATAAATGTTTGATGCACAAAAAAATATTTCATATGTCCTGTCTACCTGCTTCATTTCAACCAATGAATAGGCTACGTTCCATCAGCAAAGGGTTTATGATCCTATGTTTCTTTAAACTGTGGTAATTCTTTATTTTTTTCTAAATCAGACACTGTCTATTCATAAGATTCAGATGTCCATGGCAGGAGTGTAATTAAATTCACATGTTAAAAAATAACCTTCTTCTTGTTATCTTTTTATTAAATTACTGACATGTAACATCAGTCTGAGAGCTGAAGAAAACCCCTTCATTTGCTGTTTGCCAAGTATCATCTATGTGATACAAATTCTGCTTGAGAAATCACACCCGTACATTGCCATGTAGCACTACTAGTAATGCTTTCACAACCTTTTCTTCATCATTA
Source organism: Molothrus ater (assembly GCF_012460135.2). NCBI lineage: Eukaryota > Metazoa > Chordata > Aves > Passeriformes > Icteridae > Molothrus > Molothrus ater. The sequence goes on from NC_050491.2 coordinate 26,277, forward strand.
GGTCTTTTGGTGAAGTGAATGATTAGAACATAAGCAAGGGCATTTGTTCAAGATGCTCCAGAAAGAGCTGTGGTCTGTTCTCTTCTTTGCTGCCTATGTTAGCACTGAGCTGCAAAAAATGAAAGATTACTAGGAAAAGTGTTACTTTCAGTCTAAACTTGTAAATGATGTTTGGAATACCCTGTTAAATGACAAGGTGCTCTTTTAAAATATGGCATCTTAAGGGAAAATGTCAGCTTTAAAAAGGTTTTGAGACAGTTGCTTCTGGAAAAAAAAAAAAAAAAAACAACAAAAGAATTGGAGGCATCTAAGGTCTTTAGGCATACTATTTTGAAGATTGATTCAAACCACAGTTTCTTCATATAGGAAGAGCAGAGGACCATAGATGCAACCCATTTGAAAATGGATTTCTATATGTTTCTGGTTGGGATTACCAGACATCATTTCTTGTGAAGTCGAGGGACTGCAGTTAGCACTCCAATAATTTCCTTCCCTGAAATTCAACTGCATTTGCTCCTTTTTCCAGAGTCCCCATTTATTAGTGAAGGTATGCTCTATCTATGCATTAGAATATTCCATTAGAGTGTGTGACTCATACTTGCTAGTTAAAATTAGCTGGAACGGAATGGATAGTTACAGTTGCTTGTATACAATAGTCTTATTTTGGCAAGTTTTCTTTAGACAATGTTGAAGCAGCACTAGCAAATAGGAAGTACAGCTTGCAGCAGGGAAGGACACTCTTCTGCTTTCTCAAGTTTCCTGTAGTTAAATAGACGCCAAAAGGCTTTTCCTAGTACTACTACTGTCTTGTAGGAATACTTGATCTAATCCTATCTTTGATCAAATTACGAATGGGTTACTTTTCTACAAGGCAGAACATTTTTCTTTTAATAATATGTATTTTGTAAGGTGGAAACATGAACTTGTGCACCAGTCACGTGGAATGTACTCCTTATTAAGTTTCACAACCTTCTTTAGAAAATATTGACTGTGTGTAACTTCAAAAGAAGAATTCTGGGCATCTTCATTCTATTGATGTAATTGTTTTTCTGCCATGCTGGTATTGTTTTCTATCATTTTTACCAACAGAAATATTTTTCCCTGACACCTATGGAAAAGACCTATGTTTACTCAACAGTGCGGCATCAGTACATTGTTTAGAATGATTTCAACATGGTCCCAAACATATCGGACAGCTAGACAGCAGAGGTTAGCAACAGGGAATGGGAATAACTTCTGAACCGTTTCAGTAGATTTCCCAGGAAGGGAAAATTGCTTTCTGCCACTGCAAATTTTCCCAGAGATTTTGTCTGGTTAAGAGTTGCATCAAAAGAGTATTTTTGCACAAACCTTGGGGCAAGCTCTGTCTCCGATTTACTAGTGAATGCAAAGAGGGTGAAAGTGCTGCTTCAAAGCCCTCTGTGTGCTTTCTGTACCAAGAGGGGGGGTGACCCCAGAAATAAGTTTTGATCTCTCTTCAGAACACAAGGCATGTCATCACCTCATTCATCTTCTTCTGGGACTCATAGCATCTTAAGACTAAGAAGCTCTCTTGCTTGCTGAAGTGCGTTCAGCAAAAAAACCTTGTCTCATCAGCAAATTTGAACACAACTACAGTCGAGTCAATTCCAATGCTGGCAGGGCAATACTCTACCCCACTAGTAACACGCCACTATTAGAAGACTGTGTAAAACTATTTTTGTACAAAGTAATCGGAGGGAAAAATAGAATTGGGAAGAACTGCACATTGTTCTGGAAAAAAGTCTCCTGCCTCAGTCTTACAGACATCATTTGCTGGTATCATTTTTAATAGTTGGGGCTTTTTAAATTTTGTAGAAGAAAAAATATTACTGCACCTTTATGTTTCCTTAATAGAAGTACAGCCATTTCTTAATAGATTAGAAGTAAGCCATTTGAATATGTACAAATGGTCTTTTCAAATACATATGCTATAGCACACTGTGAAAGTAATCTAAAGGTTTAAAAAGATTTTGGAAGAAAGTAAGTCTAAGGTGATAGAAGAAGAAGAAGAAGAAAACAGCAGTTTTCTTCTGGTGAAAAAAAAACAAACGGAGGACCTTGTACAGTGGAGATGTATTATTTGACTTCCTGAAAAACTGAGTAGGTTTGCTATTGCCAATGGTTTTCATTAGGAAGGAAGAGATTCCTTTGGCAAAAAAACCCCTTCAAATTGACTTGACAAAAATGTTATGACACTTAACTTCACCAATCCTGAAGAAAAATTCTCATCACTTGATCTGGAAATCATGATGGTAATGGAGACAAGGATGTCTAAGCCATGCCATCAGGAACATAAAAAAGCATTAGAATGCAGGTAAGACTGAGCTCCTGAACTAGTGTGAAGAGAATGCAACAAAGACATTTTCCTTTAAGAGTCTTCAGGATGGAAGGCAGAGCAAATTTTTTCACGGGAAGTATTTCTGAATAGAATGAATCTTCAAAATAACATTGTTTTCCAAAACCTGTTTACAGTATCTCTTACCATGATACACAGTTCCTATGAATAGAAAAAGCAAAGCACTTTTTTCCAAACTGTTGTGCACTCTTAAGCAATCTACAATAAAAATAGTATTTTTTCATGCTGGGAATGATGTTAATTACAAAAAAAGCCTTGTAGCACACTTGGCACTGTAGCCTCTTGATTAGCATAGCTTTTTATTCATCAAACACGTTTCACATTGACTATTTTTCTCTTTTAAATAACGGCGTCTTTGTACTTATGCAGCATCCATGAAGAATTTCTTGGGTGTTATTTTGTACCTGATCCTAAATGGCAGGTTCTGCATTCTGCCATCTGTCTAGCTTTGCCATTTGATGCAGCTTCTGAGAGGTATTTTCAGAATCGAGGACTACTTGCAAGAATGATGCTAAATCCATGCATTTTACTCCTTGGTTAATGCAAAACTATTTTTCCTTTACAGATCAATGAGAACAGGAAAATAATGATGGTGAGTTCAATCCTTAGAGTAATACAAAGAGGACTATTATCATCATTAGAAACCAAGCAAGGTGTATTTATTGCACATGCAGTATACTCACTAATGCAAATTACCCTGTAAATTCAAAAGGAATCTGTATCATAGGAGTGGATGGAATGTTTCTATTGATATTTTGCTTAAAGCAGAAAATTAATTCTTTTGACAGCCAACTCATGATTGCAAGCTCACTTTCAACTACAGCTTTCAAACAGATGAAACGTGTCTGTTTATAAAACGATACAGTACAGTACACAATAGCAAGTCAGGTCATAGACATTCAAAAGAAAAAAACAGATCAAAGGACACATTCATTCCCATCTACAAGCCCTCAAGAGTGTACAGGTCAAATGTCCCCAGAAAACTAGGCTGGTGGCGCAAATTCTCTATGTTGGCACCAGCAGAAGCAGCTGCTATCTTTATAGGATGCAATCTTGCTTACATCACCCTTCAGAGCAATCTTCTGTACCCCTGCCCAATACACCTTCTGCTCTATTCCTTGGACTTCACATTTGCATTTCTACAGAGTCCTGTCCTGCAAACTGACTCAAAGTTCAGGTAATAGATTTCCAAGATTTAGAAATGTTGTGTGAGGTTTATTTATTTCATATTTCCTTCCATCTAAGCAAACTGTAACTTTCGGAAGTGAAATATTTCGAGTATGTCACGTGTATTTTAATGTTAGCTCTGCTTCACATTCAAACTTCTCACAGACCCCTGTGATGCCTTGCTGCAAAAATATATAGCTGCCAAGAGTGGTTGTGGGAAGTTAGAATTGCCAGAAAACCATACAAACAATCTAACAATAGAGCCTTGGATTTCTGAATATAATTGCACCATGTAAAGTCAAAATATAATATTTAAATGATTTTATATAATGATGAGTGTGGGCTAGAGAGAATCCAGATAGAATTTTATTTTTTTAAACAGTTCCGGGAAAAACATGGCCTTGACTTGGAAGTATAGCACGAAATATTTTTATACAGCATGAGTTCTCATTACCTAATCATATGATTTGTAGACCTGAATTGGAAACCAGGAAATAAACAAAGAAAAATATTCAAGCTATAAAAGATGGGAGTTTAAAATTTTCTTTGTATTTCTGATTAAAGCTATTAGGTAGCTAAATGGTCACCCATGATTTTAAAAAGCATCTGGACATTAAAAATAGGTAAATTTCTGCGGGACTTGGATGTCAGCTATTCCTGAAAAGCTTTATTTCACTGCTTTCCAACCCTGAATCAATCCACTTAAACGCAGCTGTATTTCAGATGCTCAGTGGAACTGTCCATGTAATGCATATAGTTGACAAATAGTCTGCAGAAAAAGCTAGATCCATTTGAAGATCTTTTTCTGTAAATGGTATTCACGTTATTTGTACAAACACACAGATGGGATTTCTGCTGTCTTCTTCAGGCCACTTCCTCCAGAGAGCTCTCCATCAAATCTCTCTAGTTCTACTCTTCTGGTGATCCAAAGTCAGCACTGGGATGGTCCAAGTGCATGAATTACTGTCTGCTAGAGGTGCACCCCGAGGGCTTCTGTGTGCAGCATCACGTGAGCCCTACTAATGTCACCCTGTTGGTATAAACTGAGCTAGCTGGACCTTAAGGGACAAGATTGTGCACTGATATTGTAATAGAAATTAGGTACTAAGAAGGAGGCTGGAAGATTTAAATATTTCTGCCTCCAGCTTAAGCAACACTAAATCTTGGTCTTTATCTGAAAAACTAGGTGAATTAGCCTATTTGGCATTCCTATGCCAAAAATGTCAGTAATACAACAAGAACCGTCAAAAGAGTAACAATTCCAATCATTACTTTGTAAAAATAATTCATTGGAAGAAGTCGGGAAGAAGGATGAAACATGCCAATATCCTACCCTGAGAATCATTCTGTTGATTTGCACAGGTTTCTTATTATATACCCATCTAATGCATTGGACATGCATGCTTGTGATGACACAAATACTTGCAAAGCTTACCAGATAAACCATGTTCTCTTCAGACAGCAAAACATTGCTTGATGGTTGTGTTTGCTAATTACATTTAGACTCAATGTTCTTAAAGGTCTTTTCCAACCAAAGTGATTCCATCATTCTCTAAATCGCAGATCCTGCTTGTCTTGGTTTAGGGCAAATTTGGCAGCAATCCTCAAGAAGGGGTGATTTATTAAAAATATTGATCTAGTACTGATATCCAACTGTGACGGACCAAGGCTCTCTAACAGTTCAAAATTAGAAAGTGTATGTTTATTGCAACACTGGGCAGCGTGCGGGATAGCTCCCAAATACACACTGTGATTTAGAGGTGATAACAGAGTCTTTTTATCTATACAAGTATTGAATACCCAAAAGACAAATACATATTCATAATTTAGGTACATCCCATCATTCCTCACTTCGTATGGTAATTAGTTCAAAAGCTATTAAGCACACGTAGTTTGTTCCTCAAAATGAATCGGTGGTCCCTTTCATGGGGAGGGGTTCCAAAATGAGGAAATAAATGAAGTCTTCCTGGTTCTGAACTTTCTACATTTTCAATGCAAATATGACAAATGAACCAATTGGTAGAACTCCCATTCCCCATCTTCAATTGGTTTCAGAACAGAGGTGGCCTACAATTGTCTTATGTTCCTAAAAGCTATTTATGAGTTTCTATATTCTTCATGATAAACCCAGCTAAGCAAACATGATGTTGACAAGCAATCAATTATTAGTTAACTACTAACTCTTAACTTCAACAAGGCCTACCTATTTATTTTGATAAACTCTAATAAGGCTTATCTCTAACTAAAACCTCAGCTCCTCTAAAATCCCTAAATTTCTTTAAAGTTTATGTCTCAGGGGGCCCCCCCCAGAAAGCCCACCTACACGGCCCCTCCCCTCAACTGGTCTGGGAAACATTTCCTCTGAGAGAAGTGGAAAAAATCTGTTTATTTACCAGGGAAAGCACCCCCCAGCACAAAAAATGAACAATACCAGATGACAAAACTCAATCGCCGCTCTGAAGAGACAACAAATTCAGAAAGTCTCTCCTGTGGATGCTTGCTCTGTTATCAATCCCTCCGGCACTAGGAAAGGCTGCTGCCCAGAGTAGGCCCCCATAGGCCACAAAGTGCAAGCTCTCAGTGCTCTCCAGGTCCCAGTCTGGAGCAGGTTTGAACAGTTCCAAGAAAAGGGAAAGAAAAAAGACAGTCCAGGGAAAACTCTGCCTCAGCCAGCTAAACCAACTGAAAAGCAAAGAACACTCTGTTCTGCTCCATCAGTGCCCAGACAACACAGTGCAGCACAGAATGTGGAGCAGTGTTGCTTTTAGAAGAGTGAGTGCAGCCTGTGATAACAAACTCAGTACTTCTTCTTCTCCCCACCTTTGCTCTCAGAAGCAGTCTTGAAGGCAGAGAATATAATATCCAGCATTAACAGAACAGATGGCTGGGGATACAACATCATAAAGTCACCCTAGGACACTGCTCTACTGAGATATGTCACCAGACTATGCTAAGACAAAGTTTTGGAACTGCTAATTAAAATTCTACTATCACAGTGAAGCTGAGGAGGAAACACAGCTCACTCCAGTTACCTTGTGGCATGCCAATACTTCCTTTCAATCACAATGGTTTTCGTCTTTAAGTCCGTGACATCACAGGCATAATTCAACATCTTTTGGGCAGGAAGGAAGATATTCTTCTTCTCATTATACTGATGGGTAAGCTGAAATGCAAAGCAGTTAATTCAAAGTGAAACAGCGATAAAGTCAATAGTAAAACTCACCACAGTTTTGTTTACCAACCCAAGTCCTTACGATCCCAAAATACAAGAACAGCTGTAAAAGCCTTGTGGTTTCTTAATTTTTTCCTATACCTACATGGGAGGGTAAGGGATAAATGATCCCAAACAATGGTAATCCACAACAAAGCATTCTTGACATCATATTCAGCTTTTGCATAGCGAGCTCTTCACCTGATCAAGTTATTCCATTGCAATAGTTTGGGGAGTATCTTAGAGGGCTGCCTGTTGTTGGTTTAAACCATCTTGATCATTCAGGAACCCAGTAGCAATGAGAAAGTTCAAAATAAGATAGTGCTACACATTGATTTTCCTATATGACAGACATATTTCTACAAGACAGAAGGCTGACCTAATGCTTCCCTACAACATGGCTGAAGTGGCATCCTGTTCCCCATAGGTTTTTCAGTTTAATTTTAGCAGCTTTCTTACTAGATTAATGAGCTGAACTAACTCAAAAAGGAATCAGATAAGTGCCAGAGCTTTAAAACAAACAACAACAACAACAACAACAAAAAAGATGCAAAATGGTGATTTGTGGGTGCGTTTGAAAACAGAAATTTTTTTGTATTTTTCATAGAGACATGGCATTCTCTAGAATGATATTGCTCCAACGGTTTGAGTTTGGTTTTCTTTTTCCCCCTCAATTGTAAATGTTATGCATTCTTTTTGGCCATTTCAGTAAATAGATTTTCTGATACGTGTGAAAGACAGTCTAAAGTTCCCCTCATTTGCCTCACGACCATTCCCAGGACAGACACTGGGACCCTAAAGACACCGATGGGAATTCTGGCCTGCCAGTAATGGATGAACACCAAAAATCCTGAGGCCCCTGAGCAGAATTCTGGCCTGCCAAGTGATTGTTCACAGCTGTGTCTTCAGTGACTGCTTCTAGCAGGGCCTGCCAAAGGGCGACCCGGCCTATATGCTTGCACCTGCTTCACGACAATAGACCAGGAATTTTCCCACCTCTTGGCCAGATGAACTTGCTGGGGCAACTTGGTAGCCCCCCCATGGAAAATCCTTCATCTCCACTACCAGCGTGAGGCACCGAGGTTGAAGCCCCCCTACCAAGGACTGAGACTGAGACACCTGTAATTCTGATGCAGGGGTGCTGGCCTGACTGAAGCAGGATGCCTGCTGAGTGTTGCCTACAGATGTGTTCACCGGACCTAGACTGGTTTCCCCCAGAAAGCAGTCCTGAAACAGTGGGTCCCACTCACTGCTGATACTGACTTATCCTGCTGAGAACATGGACTGTCTGTACCCGTCTTCAATATCTTTTTCCCCCTCAGCAATTTCAATAGACTTCTTCTTCTTCTTGATTGTATCTCAGCCATTTCAAGATTCTGTTTCCCCCCTCAGCAATGGACTATAATAGAACCTTGAGTTAACCAGGACTTTGAGATCTTCCCAACGTGACTAGGCAAACTCTATCAGCTGGACTAAGAGGACTTAGTCTCTCCATGTTTGGTAGCTATACTCCTCTCTCTTTCTTCCCCTCTTTTTTATTCTTTTCCTCTCCCTGATTCCTTTCAGGCATTTGCTGTGGTCATTCTATAAAGGTGCATTTGTTTGGATTGATACTGCAATCCCCTTTCCAGGTTGTCTGTTGCACTCCGAGATCAGTTAACCAACCAACCAGTTAACCAACCCCTTGGTATCAGCGGATCGTGACGATACCTTCTTTCAAGCTGACATTGGTTCTAGTCCATATAAGCACACTGGTAGGTAAAAGTAGACTCTAAAAGATAACATTCAAAATGTATTTCCCTTGTCTTCCCATTAAAGCAAGTGAAGAAAGCAGACAGGAGATCTTTAGATAACATGCTATGCAAATTGAAAAGATTCTGTCCTTATTTGAAGCAACTGAGAAACTCACACAATGAAATACAGTTCAGACAGATCGAAGGGTCACAGATGATGTCAAATCTGTACTTTCAATGTTTGAATGAAGCAAGATTTCTTGAAGTACAATCCTATAAAATGAAGGTGAGTTTGCAGAAGCAATTGAACTGGGTCTGTTTTATAAACACAATGTTTTCTAAGTAACTGAGGATTCAGGAAGGCAACCTTGGAATTTAAAGGATTTAGAAAGATACAAATACCAAGACTGGCAGTTCATTAGCTTTAACAGTCTCTTCAAATAAGATCTATTTTTAACTTCTTCTTGTAGTAGGTCTGAAGACATTAGGAATGATGCAATAAAACAAAACAAACAACAAACCAAAACAAAACCAAAACAGCTTTCTCAAAAAGCTTGGAGAAACCAGAGAAATTATGATTTTTAGGGGTTAAGTAGTCCTTTAAAAGTTGTCTCTGGGAAAAGAGATAAAAAACCACTAATTGACTGTGGAGTATATTCCAAACCTGTCCTGAAGCATGTAAGGGACAAGAGCCTGTAATAAAACTACTATGCTGGGTTCATCTGTTAAAAGCATTCCAGAATGGTTGAAATTATCAATCACATAATGTGGGATTAAAAAAAAAAAAAAAAAAAAAAGAAAAAAAGAAAAAGAAAAAAGAAGAAAGCATAGAGAAAAAAATATTTTGAACATGCTTTCCCATTCCCAGATGGCATAACAGCTTTATTTCATTTTGTTCCTAAGACTGATTAATAGCTTATGAAGTGTTTTACAATTGAGAGTGAGAGTGTTCACACTAACCATACAATTTGGATGGATCTCTTTTACTTTGCACAGCAGCAGATACGGTTTAGCACTCCACAGTTCAGTCCCCGAAAGTGAATGGGTGTGGCAGATTTAACCTAACTGGCCAGTCCACCAGAATGCTTAATTATCTTGGAAAATGCTTTGCTCTGTCTCATTATCTGGACATGTCTCTCTAGCTCCGCTTTGAGCTCCTTGATCTTTCATGTACAGGATGAGATCCAATTTAGCTTAGCAAGGACATAGCCTTTCAAAACCACATCTTTTATCTTCTGCATTCATACAAGTATATTTCTACTGCAGGGAACCCTGTGGAAGATCCTAGTTGTTTTGTTTCTCAGATAGTTGTTGCATAAAAGAGCTCTTCTTTTAATTTTTTCCCTGCTAAAGTATAGGCTCTGTACTTAACTGATTGTGATGCTAACTCATTATCATCTATTCTTCAGTCGTACAGAGTAGGCAGCAAAGTTTTCTTCTGAAGACATTCATTTAATGAGAAATGCTGAAGGTCTGACTTTAGTTGCAAAGGTCACTGATTGACCGGTTGCAAAATTGTTAAGTCTAGTAAGAGCAGGAAAAGTGTGCTGTTGCTGTGCCTGTAAATGTCGTGTCAGCTGCTGTTGGGATAAAAAGCATGAGCATAAGAAAAGATATCTGCATGGATAGAAAAGAAATTTGTTGTGATTTCTGCACAAGAGGAAGTATGAAGCACTTATTTCAGTGGCTAAGACAGTATCATCATTGGGCCAGTTCTCTTCAACATCTTTTGAACAACCTGGACACAGCACTTGAAGGAATATTAAGACAGTTTGCCAAAGACACTAAACTGGGAGGAGCTGTGAACTAACTCCCTTGAGGGCACAGAGACCTTGCAGAGAGATCTTGCCAAATAGGAGAGATGGGCAATTCTTGCTGGCCGGGAGTCTATGCACAAATCACAAAAGGGGCGGGACTGCTGGGGACGGCGTCTCAAGCTGGTTTTTTTCCAGCATCAGTCTCATGACATGGTGATGACAATGGGAAGCTGCCAGCAGCTCACGTCCCCAGCAGCAGACAAAGAACTTAATGTTACAACTTACTTGAAAAGTTTTTTGACCAATCACACAAGCAAAAGCATATTGACAGTACTTCTGTCCAATCACTATAAAGACATGTACCTGGGCTTAGAACGATGCTCGCTTCTTTCGAATAAAAGACCTGCTTGTAAGCCTTAAGATACAACGCACAGAGCTCCATTATTAAGCTTAGAACTACCTAACATCGCGCTAGATATACTTTGCTGTAGCTTAGGGAGTTATTCTAGACAAGCATTAATACACAGACCATTGTTCCATTTGTCCTTACTTTTTACTTCTCATCTAATTTTTCTGCTGACAAACCTTATGACTACTGCTTAGCTCCAATGACAGTTCTGCTGTCTCTGAGGCCTTCCTTTTGCAGCTTTCCCAAACCCCTCTGTTTTTGAGGATTCCCACAGGCAATCACCAACCAGATGGAGTGGAACAAGGGCAAGTGCTGGATTCAGCACCTGCAACAGGGCAATCCTGGTGGGTGTATAGACTGGGGAGGGAGCAAGAGGCTGCGAGAAGCACTGCAGAAAGGGACCCAGGCTCCTGGCCAATGGCAAGCTGAATGTGCATCAGCAGTGCCCTGGCAGCCAGGAGGGCCAAGCCTGTCCTGGGGTGCATCAGGCACAGTATCACCAGCTGGGCAAGGAAGGGGATTGTCTTGCTCTGCTCTGCTCTGCTCTTCTCTGCTCTGCTCTGCTCTGCTCTGGGGCGGAATCACCTTGGTATTAGAAAGTCCTCAAATGAGGTCTACAAAGACAGGACTCAAAGAAATGGCATGCAGCTGAGTCAGGGGAGGTTTAGGTTGGGTATCCGGAAAAAGTTTTTAACCAGAGAATGGCTGGGCACTGGAAGAGTCTTTCCAGGGAGTGGTCACACCATCACACCTGTCTGAGTTTGGGACATTGCTCTCAGGCATATGGTGTGATTCTCAAGGATGGCCCCAGGCAGGGCCAGGAGTTGGACTGATGATGATCCTGATGGGGTCCTTCCAATTCAACAGATTCAATGACTCAATGGTTCTGTCCTGGCCACTCAAGGTATATTGCTTGGTCTCATCAGATTTTGATCTGCTCTTGTTGGTCAGACTTTGTCCCTACTGGCTAATGATATTTATCACAAAAGACAAAGTGCCTTTTCTCAATTTTCTCAAGCAATTGGAACATGCGCCTTAGAATCCTAAAAAAGTCTTTTCTTTGAAACAACACTGTAGTGTTTTTCAGTGCCCAGTAGTCTTTCCAGATCTTAAGGAGAAAGAAGGCAAAATGAGGGGACGTATTACAATGAATGATTGTCAATTTTCCGGTTCTTTAGCAGTATATTTGTACTTCCACTATTCTTTGCTGTAAAATCATGGTTTTCTATAGTATCCAATTTTCTAGCAAGACACATTTCTGCAACTGAGCCCATCAGTCATTGTGAAAATATATTGTCAAAAGTACAAAACATATGAATAGGCAGTGACAAGTGAGGGAAAAAAGAAGTATGAGAAGCAGCTGCATGATACTAAAGTGAGACAAGAAGGAGGAGAAGGTGCTCCAGTTGACACAGCAAAGAATCCCCCACAGTCCCTGGAGGACATCATCATCAAGCAGGTTGTCTCCCAGCAGTCCCTGGAGAACCGTGGAGGAACACAATGGAGCTCGTGGGGAGCTCCATTGCACAGCAGGTGAATGTGCTTTGAAGGAAGCTGCAGCTTGTGGAGGGAGGGAGGGCCAGAAAAGCATCCTTGACCTCTTGGAAGAGTGGAAGAGTACGTGCAAATCTTAAACAGCTGCTAACTCTAATCTATTCTCTTTCCACTTCTTGTCTTAGGTAAGTAAGAAGACAACCCAAGAATTAGAAGCCTAAATTCTTTTGCTTGTGGCTCCCATTCTTTCTGCCATTCTCTTAAAATTTAGTTTGAAGTAAAACTCATGATAAAGTTCTTAAGGCTTGATGTTCAGGCTTGTTTCAGAAAATAGGGAGTGCAAATAACTCTTGTCACTGTCATTTTTTTCATAGAAGGAAAAAAGGGAAATTACTGGTTTTCAAGGACTTACAGAAATCCATTGGTAACGGTGGTGAGACTGAAGAGTTTAATTAATCTGAAAAGAGAATGTCGTGGAGCTACCTCAGCGCTGTACAAGTTTTTTTACCAGGAAGTCTAGACTTTTAAACAGACTAAGGACACAATAGTTATCTCTGGGAATATTTTAGTATGTATAGTACATTCATCTTTAAGTAGTTCTATCTGTTTGACAGTTATGACTTAGGCTTTAAATTTGATGTGAAAAGAAATATTTGTGATTCAGATCATTTCCATTTCTGAAGCATTTCAGTTGTTGACTGTTTTTGCTGTCTCCTGAGGGCGGGAAAATAGTCTTTGTACCAATACTGAAACAAACTAGATGGAAAAATTTGTTTTCCTCATTCTTTTCTGTCTATTTGAACAGGCACAGCAGCAAGACCACTGCTATGCGTCTGAGTGGCCCTTCCACTCCTGGAGGACAAACTTGTAGTGGCTAGTATGTTATTTGCACACATTTCTGATGCCGGCTGTTAACTGTTGTGCAGAAAGATCTGTCAACCTTTTTCACAGGAGGACACTTCTGAATTGCTTCACTTGTCTCTGAAGCAGAGAACTAAGCTGGCACTCCATTTCTGAGATCTTGCTGCGTTAGCCCCCAAACCCATTTCTTTCAAATGCCTTTTACTTTCAACCAAAGCACTTCATTACTTCATGATGTAATCTCTTGTTCTTAATGTTCGGGGGATTGTTTTAGACTGATAAGACCATATTGCAGTAAGCAGGTAGAACATCTATCTTAAGCAGTATCCATCACTTGGCTTTGGTTCATGTATCATAACATCTGCAAGGAATGTCATTTACAATCAATGGATGGGCTGGGGTAACGGGCCACAGGTTTAGGAATCTTTCTCCAATTAATTTTGCGTTAAAATTTAGCTCTTATCATTTCAATTGTGTCTTTATTAAAACAATCATCTATTTATTACCTGTACCACAATGAACTGTGTACCTGTACCACAGTCAACAGGGGTTGAGCATCCTACAACAATTCCAAGAAGAAGAATGGTCTGAGCCCCCAGTGCAGCACATGAAGTCTGTCATCAAGTCAGAGTCCCGCAGGCGTTTTCTCAGCCTGGAGAAGAGCAGACTCTGGGCAAATTGTTAGAGCAGCTCTCCAGTAGCTGAAGACAGCCTACCAGAAGGAGGCAAGTGAGCTACACAAGGGCACGGAGCAATAGGAAAAGTGTGGATGGCTTTAAAACCTGAAGAGTATAGGTTTCCTTTGGCTATTGGGAAGAAATTCCTTGCCAAGATGGTTGGGAGACACTAGAACATGTTGTGGGTGACCAATTCCTGGAAGTGATCAAGGCCAGCTTGAATGGGTCTTTGAGCTTAAGGCGGTCTAGTGGAAGGTGTCCCTGACAATGACATGGTGGGGAGGAGGTAGGTGAATTTAAGGTCCCTTCCAAAGCCAACCATTCCATTATTCTATGGTAATCATTCTGTACAGTAGCAGTAAGAAGTTGAAGCTAGAAATAACATATTCATGCTGAGAAACTGCTATCCAATGAGTTGAACTGTTTGGGTCTCACATTTATGTGCCATTTAGCAATACTATATCTAATATCTAGTCCTCGCTCTTTATCATACACGCAAGTATTTTATCATCTTTAACGTTTCTGACATTTGGGAATTTTCTTCCCTTCTCTTTCTTTCTTTCTTTCTTTCTTTCTTTCTTTCTTTCTTTCTTTCTTTCTTTCTTTCTTTCTTTCTTTCTTCCTTTCTTTCTTTCTTTCTTCCTTCCTTTCTTTCTTCCTTTCTTTCTTCCTTTCTTTCTTCCTTTCTTTCTTCCTTTCTTTCTTCCTTTCTTTCTTCCTTTCTTTCTTCCTTCCTTTCTTCCTTCCTTTCTTCCTTCCTTTCTTCCTTCCTTTCTTTCTTCCTTTCTTTCTTCCTTTCTTTCTTTCTTTCTTTCTTTCTTTCTTTCTTTCTTTCTTTCTTTCTTTCTTTCTTTCTTTCTTTCTTTCTTTCTTTCTTTCTTTCTTTCTTTCTTTCTTTCTTTCTTTCTTTCTTTCTTTCTTTCTTTCTTTCTTTCTTTCTTTCTTTCTTTCTTTCTTTCTTTCTTTCTCTCTCTCTCTCTCTCTCTCTCTCTCTCTCTCTCTCTCTCTCTCTCTCTCTCTTTCTTTCTTTCTTTCTTTCTTTCTTTCTTCCTTTCCCTGTATTTCTAATCTTGGCTTTCCATTCTAGCTTTAGAATAAAAAAGCAAAAAAGCAGCAGTAGAAACGTTCAGGCTAACTGGGAGTGCAAAAAACCCCAAAACGATAATGATTTTAGGAAAACTATTTCCTCTATGGGAGCCTGAAATTTTCTACAGCTGCAGGTGACATAGAGCTTTTATTTCTTCTTCTATATAGTTTATACTTTATACTCTATTTTTACAGCGCCCCCTGCCGTCTGCACCGGCGAACTGCAGGCAGAGTGCCGCCTAATGACGTCACCTCGTCGACACGGCGCCCCGCCCCGTCCACGCCCCCAGCGCCCCAGGAAAGACCCCAAGGCGTAGCCGTTTTGCCAGCTGCCTGATCAAAATGCCGACACCCACCTCGAGCTCTAGAAACGATTTCCCGCGACGCCGAACCCTGCAGGCGAACCGGAATGCCATCACCGCAATTGAAACTCCACAGAAAATCTCGTCGGGGCCGCGCCGGCGTCGGTGTTCCGTGCAGGCAGTCCAGATAGACCGCCGGGGGTCCTCCATTTTTCCCGCCCTTTGGCCGCCCTTTTGAGAAGGTCAAACAAAGTCCGCCAGGCGCGACTCCCAAGAGGGCGGCCTCTCGGCTGCCTGTCGGCGGCGGGCTGCAGTACCGCGCTCTGCCCACAAGGCGGCAGCACTGCCGCCCACCCCAGCCGGGGGCGCCGCGCGCCTTCGGGCTGCGGGCAGGGAAGGCGGCAAAAAAGAACAGGGGCGATCTCCCCCCAAAACTGCTCTGAAATAAATGCCCCAAAACAACCAGGAAGAAGAAAAAAACCCGCCTGCCTCTAACCTAATAGGATAAAAAAAAACAAAACAAACCCAAACCCAACAATTTCTTTTAAAAAATATTTAAATATTTTTTAAAATATTTTTTCATATTAATATTCACCTTTCTATTTATAATGTATATTGATGTATATTTATACATTTCTATTTATAAATAAATTTATATTCTATATTACATCTATCCCTAGTACTTAAATTTATTTCTATATTTTTATACATTTTTTTACATAGTAAGTGTATATTTGTTAGGATTTTTGTTTCTGTAATGCTTACATTATTTAAAATAATTCCACTGCCTCTACCCGTATAAAAGCCAAAAAGAACCCCTTTAATTTTGACTGTATTTAAATTTGTAAGAAATTTTTTTTTCATATTTATATCCTAACCCTAACCATTGAACCCAAATACCTCTCCGTTACTGGCAACATTAGCAATCATAAGGGATATCAGGTCTTTACTGATTTTCAACTCCTTATGATTCCGGTATTTGGCTTGCTAAAGTTCCTCAGGTAGGCCAGCAGACACAAAATGAGAGAGGAAAAGGCTCTTATGGCATTCTTCAGCGATGTCTTATTGTGTGGTCTGCAATGGGTTCCAGTGACAGCTCCTCTGCCGAACCGGGCTAAAACAGCCCCTTATATACAAGATTGGGGGATCCGAAATTGTCCAATAGCAGGGATTAAGGAGCCATCACCTATGAGCTTACAGAGAGGTAAGCATGAGTCCGAAAGGCAGAAGACATGGGCTTCCTGCTATTCACTATGAGTTGGCATTTCTATCTTTATGCCTCTGCTCTCCACGGGGCCTTTGCAGCCCCTGTGCCTGCTGCATGGCAGTGCTCTCCAGAGTGCACCGAGCCCTGTCCTTCTCAATAGTGCATTTGTAATGGTAGAAGGTGTTGTGCTAATGAATCTTTGCAGCTGGATACTCTCATTTCCCAGCACAGGGGAACCATGCTTGACACATCTCTGGAAAGCAAAACTGTGCGAAAAGGGTAGAAGAGGGGAATGCTTTGAAAAGCTGTGATTTCTTGCACTAGAATTTCAACTGAGATTGCTGGTCTGGCACAAAGCCAGTGGGAGCAGCACTTCAACCTTTCTGTGATGCTCCCTGCTTATGCCACCAGCAGCTGAAGGATAACTGTGGGGAAGCTCTGGTATTGGTGCCTTGTTCAGCAGCAGTCCAGTGGGATGATCAGCACTTGAGCACTTGCTATATTGTGTTTAACTCTCCTTCCCGAGGTTACTTGATGTTTTAGTACAGAAGAAAAGCCAAAAGAACAGTGCCCAGTTGTGAACTCACCTGCTGCCTCCATCCTGGCCCCACTTTCAGCTCTCCAAGCCAAGGGCTCTCAGCTACCCCTGTCCAGAGCTGCTGAGAGCAACATCGCCCTCTCCTCTGAGGTGAAGGTCACTGGGACATGGGGTCTTGGGACACCATGCATCCTCTTACTCCAGATGCTCCCATGGACTCATAGCCCTGGAAGTCTTTCCAGATGGAAAGCCTTGCTCTGGCAGTGTGTGAAGATTTCAAAATGATGAAGGAACATGAGATGTGGAGAGTGGAAGTGTGTAAGGTGGGAATGAATATCCTGGAAACAAGGAGAAGACCCCATCAGACAGTAATTAAGGTCTGACCATTGTGGTACTGTGCTGGACAGAGTAAATTAGGGACTGAAGGGTTGTCCTCCATCCCACAGGGGCAGCTGCTTTCTCGGAGTCCTTATTTCAGCAATGACAGAATACTTCACCTGCTGAGAGAAACATCATCATAACTTTGCCAAGCAAGAAATTGCAGGGATCTACCAAAAAGGCAATTGTCTCCTCTGCTCCCCTTGACCATAGAATTTTCCCAAGAAAAGTCTCCATGGCCCCAAGTAAAATAGTACAGACTACCCCATCCCTAGTGCATACATATTTCTCCTCCTTACCATAGCGAAAGGAGTAGCAGTGACTCTCCCAGCCAGATCAGCATCAACTTCCCCTCGGCCCTCATGCACAAGTTCCTCAGAAGACAGAAAAATGGACAGCAAGACAAAATCAGAGGGAAAAATAGGCTGTTGTGGACACAATTCCCTCATCTGTTGCCCTGTCCACACCAGCTCCGGAGAGACAACAAAGCGCTGAGAGGAACATTACGTGCAGCCGCATCAGAACTATTGGAGGCAACTAAAGAATTTATTGATGTTTGAAATAAGCCAAAAGATCCCGAGCAATATGACAATGCGTAACCTAACTGATGAATAACCTAACCTAACCCAACCGATGAATTTATTGATGTTTGAAATAAGCATAGATGAATGAAAAACATCCCAAGTGATATCGCAGTGCAGTGTAGCACAGAGGCTGAGAAGGGGCAAAACTGAATAACCTCACTCAGCTTCAGTCCTGTACAGATCACAGAAGGGGAAGAAGGGAGCAGCAGAGCATCGGGTTTTTGTGCTGAGTGAAAGGAATTGCAAAAATCTAGCAGCTCCTTATGCACAAGCACAGTCAGCTGCATATGATTTTGCTTCTTGAAAAACTCACCAGTGCCTTTGATCTTGATCTCTGGATCCTGGTACTTTTCCCAAGTGTTCTGATTTGCATGTTTATACTTTCTTATGTGACTTTCAGAAACTTTTGGTCCAAACTAGAACTTGCGGTTTTCTGAGAAAACTACATTTTCTGACTAAAACGGTACATATCTGCAGTTTACCAGCCTGTCTATATCTGCTCTTTTACAGTATAAAACTGGTAATTTGAATAATTCACCACCTGAATTTCAATGATTGAAAAAGTCTTCTTACTCAGTTCTATTATTCTCTATATTTCCTTCTCTTTATCATGTTACTTTGGCAATTATGTGCACACACAATGGCTACTGTGTTGCCATGGTGAGACATCAGATGTGCAGGCTCTTCTAATTTTTTCACAGATTAAATAGTACATAATCCTTGTAGGAAACTTGCTGGATGTCTCTCATTGTCACTGCTTCTGTTTAGTTTCCTTGCTCTTCTGAATCATTCCCTGTCTTCCTGCTCACACTGTGAGTAACCAATTTCTAATTTTCTTTCCTATCTGGCTTTACCAATCTTTCTCTGAATTGGATGCTTTTTAAATCAGCCATGTGAAGTTAAATAAATGTAAATAACTTTGTAGCAAGAAGAGTGCTAAATTCAAAAAACAAATATAGTTTGGGCGTTTTATTCACTGAGGAGTTAAAAGGTATTGAGTATTATGCACTCAATTGCTATAGTCATTTCTCTGGCAAATTTTACAGAACTGCAGCATTGTGTGTTTTGAGCTTATAGGGAGAGGTTTCCAGGCCGTAGTCTCACATAACTTTAGACATCTGAAATTAATCTATGTATCCTAAATAGTCAATAGAAATACAAATACAGAACAGGAGGTGAGATTCATCTTACCATGTGTCTTGAAAAGGGGTATCTATGTGTGAAAGAGATTCTAGTCAGGATTCTGCTCAGTAGAGTCAGTAAAGTTTGGAGAGTTGGCAATTTTATTCTGTGGTATATATCCACAGAGGCTGAGTGTCTCTCCATGCTCCAGTGCCTAGCAGTCTTCTCAATTCTTCCCATCCTTGAGTTGAATCCTAGCAGAAAAAAGTTTCCTCAAACTGACCTTTACCAAAAGACTCAATGTTAGGTGGAATCAATCAATTCCTTTTCTGTCAATTTACTAGAAAGGGATCCTAAAGATTAAATATATTTGCTTCGGTGAGAGAAATCATACTCTTTGCAGATTAAAAACCAGTTTCTTCATATAGGAAGAACAGAGGACCATAGATGCAACCCATTTGAAAATGGATTTCTATATGTTTCTGGTTGGGATTACTGGACAGAATTTCTTGTAAAGTCGAGGGACTGCAGTTAGCACTCCAATAATTTCCTTCCCTGAAATTCATCTGCATTTGGTCCTTTTTCCAGAGTCCCCATTTATTACTGATGGTATACTCCATCTATGCATTAGAATATTCAACTAGAGTGTGTCTCATACTTGTTAGTTGAAACTAGCTGGAACACAATAGATAGATACACTTGCGTGTATACAATAGTCTTATTTTGGCAAGTTTTCTTTAGAAAATATTGAAGCACCACTAGCAAATAGGAAGTACAGCTTGCAGCAGGGAAAAACACTCTTCTGCTTTCTCAAGTTTCCTATAGTTAAGTAGAGGCCAAAAGGCTTTTCATAGTACTGCTACTGTCTTTTAGGAATACTTGATCTAATCCTACCTTTGATAAAATTACTAATTGTTGTATTGCACTAAATAGTTTATTTAGTTGTTTGCACTTCTCGTCTCCTACTTCGTCTTTGCAGTTCGTGAGGGCTAAGAGTTCAAGATAGCCAGATCAGACTAATATGAAGCTCTGAGAGCCACGGATTTCTGCAACTAATGGGTTACTTTTCTACAAGGCAGAACATTTTTCTTTTAATAATAAGTATTTTGTAAGTTGGAAACATGAACTTTTGCACCGGTCACGTGGAATGTACTCCTACTTCTTAATAAGTTTCACAACCTTCTTTAAAAAATATTGACTCGGTGTTACTTCAAAATAAGAATTCTGGGCATTTTCATTCGATTGATGTAATTTTTTCTGCCATGCTGGTATTGTTTTCTATCATTTTTACCAACAGAAATATTTTTCCCTGACACCTATGGAAAAGACCTATGTTTACTCAACAGTGCGGCATCAGTACATTGTTTAGAATGATTTCAACATGGTCCCAAACATATCGGACAGCTAGACAGCAGAGGTTAGCAACAGGGAATGGGAATAACTTCTGAACCGTTTCAGTAGATTTCCCAGGAAGAGCTTGCAAATTTTCCCAGAGATATTGTCTGCTTAACAGTTACATCAAAACAGTATTTTTGCACAAACCTTGGGGCAAGCTCTGTCTCCGATTTACTAGTGAATGCAAAGAGGGTGAAAGTGCTGCTTCAAAGCCCTCTGTGCGCTTTCTGTACCAAGTGGGGGGTGACCCCAGAAATAAGTTTTGATTTCTCTTCAGAACACAAGGCATGTCATCACCTCATTCATCTTCTTCTGGGACTCATAGCATCTTAAGACTAAGCTCTCTTGTTTGCTAAACTGTGTTCAGCAAAAAACCTTGTGTCATCAGCAAATTTGAACACAACTACAATCGAGTCAATTCCAATAGTTGAGAGATCTTTCTGCACAATAGTTAACAACCAGCATCAGAAATGTACGCAAATAACATACTAGCCACTACAAGTTTGTCATCCAGGAGTAGCTCCTTCCTTCCTTCCTTCCTTCCTTCCTTCCTTCCTTCCTTCCTTCCTTCCTTCCTTCCTTCCTTCCTTCCTTCCTTCCTTCCTTCCTTCCTTCCTTCCTTCCTTCCTTCCTTCCTTCCTTCCTTCCTTCCTTCCTTCCTTCCTTCCTTCCTTCCTTCCTTCCTTCCTTCCTTCCTTCCTTCCTTCCTTCCTTCCTTCCTTCCTTCCTTCCTTCCTTCCTTCCTTCCTTCCTTCCTTCCTTCCTTCCTTCCTTCCTTCCTTCCTTCCTTCCTTCCTTCCTTCCTTCCTTCCTTCCTTCCTTCCTTCCTTCCTTCCTTCCTTCCTTCCTTCCTTCCTTTTCTTTATCTCTTTCTTTTTCTCTTTTTCTCTTTCTTCCCTCCCTCCTTCCCTCCACTTGGATGTTTATTTACAAACTGTCAAGTAATTACAAGAAATTGCTTTTCTTGAAATATCATTTTGAAACTTAGAAATGAAGAAATAACAAAATTGTGTCAAAATAGTGCATTTACAATTGATTTTAAGGAAAGAATTAGCTATTGAAAATTCAAAAATACATAATTGAAATGATAGAATGGATGCTTTTAAGAAATATTCTTTGTATTTCTGTGATACAAATGAGGATCTCAATTTTTACACCTTCTAAAAACACATCTTCAAAGTTGCTACTTTCAGTAACAAAAATATTTCCAAAACAAGGAAATTGTTTTATCAGATGAAATATCAACTTCCAAATAGTCGTCACCAAGTCCAAAGGATTAGCCTGCCTTTACACAGTAAGATTTATGGAGATTTCTATTCTCAAACAAATACAGAAGAATTTTTCAAATGACTAGAAAATCTTTAAAAGCAAATTAACCTTTGAGAAAAAAGATCCAAAAAAAGCAGCAAATTATATACATCCACACTTGCTACATGTTAGTTACTAAGCCTAAGTCCTGGTTTGTGGGCAAGTACAATTCCCATTCACACACACAGATACCCCCCTCTTCTTCCTGCACAGAGATGTGTGATATAGGGTCTCAAAGAATGGACCATCTTTTTTCTATTAGATAGGCTTTTGTTCTAAAAGTCAAAGCATATTCTTACTGAATCTATTACCTGGATTTTTTTCCTGAAAGCTAATGTGCTCGAGATTATTTTAAATGGGGAGGAGAGGAGAGTGAGCATGGCAATTTGAAAGCAACTTACAGCTTAAATAAGAAAGAGGGCTGATTCTTGAATGTGCAGCAAATGAAAGCTCAGGGACATAATGGGGGAAAGCTTGAGGTGCTGATGGAGTTCATCCTTGTGAAAGCTTTCAAACTGAGACAGGACAGTACCTTATAAAATTCCTGCCCTTAAACTACCATTCACAGTAACATTCGAATAGAAGGAGTTTCTGACAATTTTCTATTCCTTCTTGCTAAACAACATGCAGCACTCTGTGGAAATTCTAGACCAAGATCCGGAGATGTTTTCTGTACTGGCAAAATTACTCCTTGCAAGTTATACTGGAAAAGAATTTTCCTAAAATAGAGGCGACAAGAGAGGCAGAAGACGGAGATATGGAGCTCTCCGAAGCTAAGCACCGGTCCTGGGCGTCTGTCGAGGTTTGGGGCAAATTTGGAGGAGAATTTCCAAATTAGGGCTCCTCCAGTAAGCAAACCCACACAGCCCCTCCTCCCAACCGGTTCGGGAAGGATTCCTCGGAGAGGAGTGGAAAGAACCTGTTTATTTAACAAGCACAGCACCCCCCAGCACACAAAATGAACAATACCGGATGACACCACTCTGAAAAAAGATGACATTCAGAAAGTCTCTCTGGGGGTGGTCACTCTGTTCTCAGTCCCTCCGGCGCTGGGGCTGCTGCTGCAGGCCAGAAGGTGCAGGATCTTGGTGTTTCTCAGGTCCCAGTCAGGAGCAGGTTCGAAATGATCAGAAAAAGGAAAGGAGAAACTGTCCAGGAAGAAATTGGACAGTTTAGCTGAACTAGCTAAAGAGCAAAAGCAAGCAGAAGCGAAGCAAGCAAGAGCGAGAGAGCAAAAGCAAAAAGCAAAAGCAGCAAAAGCAAAAGCTGCAGTCTCTGTGTCCCGCCAGGCTGATAAGAAAACCAAAACAAAACTTTCCCTCTTCAGAGCCGGTCTTAAAGGTACAGAACATAATATCCAACATTAACAGAACACATGAATGGGGATACAAGCATCATAACGTCACCCTAGGACAGCGTCCTTCAGCGGAAGCCACGCTCCGGAGCACACCGCGACCGGCACAATGCTCTGTGCGGAGAGAAGCTTCTTCTAAACCTCAGGGAGACAGAGAGAGCCACAGCTTCCAAAAGTCAAAGACAGAAGTTGCACAATTCTTGGATTGTGTGCGCAGCTTTCAAAGTTATAGAAAACAGTGCCTTACCACTCTCCTGCCATTTCAATTCACCTTAATTTTGGAAAAGGAGGAATTTTGGACAACTTTCTTTCGCTTCTTACTAAACAATCTACAGATCCCCGGGCAACATCTAGAACAACATCCAGATGTTATCTCTACTGGCATAGTTTCTCCTTCCGAGATAGTGGAAAAGATTTTTGCTAAGATGCAAGCCACCAGAGATGCAGAAGAAGGAGATATGGAGCTCTCTGAAGCTAAGTGACGGTCCTGGGTGTCTTCCGGCAGAAGACGCGCTCTGGGGCACACTGCGACCAGGACAATGCTCTGTGCGCGAAGAAGCCACTTCTTCGCCTTCAGCACACGAAAAGAGTGGCAGTTTCCGAAAGGAAAAGAACCAAGCCGCACAACACTGGGATTCTGTGCACACATATCAAACTAATAGAAAACAGTACCTTACCACTCTCTTGCCTTTCCCATTCACATTATATTCGAATAGAAGGAGTTCTGGAAAATTATCTTTTGCTTCTTATTAAAACACTGCAGTCCTCTGTACAACATCTAGAACAAGATCGGAGATGTTCTCTGTACTGGCACAGTTTGTCTTTGCAAGACAAAATGCATAAGTTTTATCTATGTGTTAGGCCACAAGAGCCGAATGAGATGGAGATTAGGGGCTCTCAAAAGTTAAGCGCTGGTCCCGAGTGTCTTTCATCACAAGCCACTCTGCAGAGCTCACTGCGACCGGCACAATGATCACTGTACGGAGAAGCCACTACTTCACCTCCGGGAGACGGAGAGATCGGCTGCTTCTGAAAGGTGAAGATCCAAGTCGCACCACAATGGCATGTTGTGGGCAGCTTTCAAACATAAAGAAAACAGTACTTTGCCACTCTCCTGCTTTTTCCATTCAAGTTACTTTTGGAAAAGGAGGGGTTTTGGACAACTTTCTTTTGCTTCTAACTAAAAAATCTACAGACGCTCGGGCAACTTCTAGAACAACAACTGGGATGTTATCTGTACTGGCATAGTTTCTCCTTCCGAGATAGTGGAAAAGATTTTTGCTAAGATACAGGCCACCAGAGACGCAGAAGAGGGAAATACGGAGCTCTCCGAAGCTAAGAGATCGTCCCAGGTGTCTTCCAGCAGAAGCCCCGCTCCGGAGTACACCGCAACCAGGACAATGCTCTAGGCGCAAAGAATCTGGTCTCTGGGAGACAGAGAGAGCGGCAGCTTCCGAAAGATGAAGAACCAAGCCCCACCACAACGGCAAGGTGTGGGCAGCTTTCAAACAGAGAGAAAACAGTACCTTACCATTCTCCTGCCTTTTACACTCACATTATATTCGAATAGAAGGAGTTTTGAAAAACTATCTTTTGATTCTTACTAAACACTCTGCAGACCTATGTGCCACTTCTAGAACAAGATCGGGCATGTTTTCTGTAGTTGCACACTTTGTCCTTGCAAGACATAGTGAAAAAGCTTTTTACTAAGATGTAGGTGACAAGTGAAGCAGAAGACGGAAATAAGGAGCTCTTCGAAGCTAAGCGCTGGTCCCGGGCGTCTTTCAACACAAACCACTCTTCAGAGCTCACCGCTACCGGCACAATGCTCTCTCTGCGCGAAGGAGCCACTTCTTCACCTCCGGGAGACAGAGAGAGCAGCAGCGTCCGAAAGGCAAAGAACGAAGATGCACAACACCGGCATTCTGTCCGCAGCTTTCAGATTTATAGAAAGAAGTACTTTACCACTCTCCTGGCCTTTCCATTCACATTATATTCGAATAGGAGTTTTAGACAACTATCTTTTGCTTCTTGCTAAACACTCTGCAGACCTCCATGTAAATTCTGGAACAAGAATAGGGATCTTTTCTTTACTTGCAGTGTTTCTCCCTGCAAGATATGTTGGAAAATCTTTTTGGTATGTGTTAGGTGACAAGAGCTGAAGAAGATGGAGATACGGAGCTCTCCAAAGCTAAGCGCCGGTTCTGGGCGTCTTTAGGCACAATCCGCACTCTGGACCTCACCGGGACCGGCACAATGCTCTGTGCACAAGGAAGCTGCTTCATTGCCTCCCGGAGACAAAGAGAGCGTCAGCTTTCGAAAGGCAAAAAACCAAGCTGCACAACACCAGCATAGTCTGAGCAGCTTTCAAACTGAGAGAAAACAGTAATTTACGACTGTTTTGCCTTTTCCATACACATTATATTCAAAAAGAAGTGGTCTTGGACAACTATCTTTTGCTTGTTGCTAAACACTCTGCCGACCTCTGTGCAACATCTAGAAGAAAATCAGGGGTATTTTCTCTTCTGGCACAGTTTCTCATTGCAAGATATGGTGGAAAAGCTTTTTGCTAAGTGTTAGGCAAAAAGAGCCAAAGAAGACGGACACAGAGAGCTCTCCGAACTAAGCGCCTGTCCCGGGCATCTTTCAGCACAAGCCACTCTCCGGAACACACCGGGACCAACACAGTGCTCTGTAAGCGAAGAAGCCACTTCTTCACCGCCGGGAGACGGACAGAGCGGCAGCTTCCCAAAGGCGAAGATCCAAGCCGCACAACACGGGGATTTTGTGTGCAGCTTTCAACCAATAGAAAACAGTACCTTACCACTCTCTTGCCTTTTCCATTCACATTAATATTCGAATACAAGGAATTTTGGACAACTATCTTTTGCTTCTTTCAAAACACTCTGCACACCTCCGTGCAACTTCTAGAACAAGATCCGGGATGTTTTCTTTACTGGCACAGTTTCTCCTTGCGAGACCTAGTGGAAAAGCTTTTTGCTATGATCTAGGAGACAAGCGACGCAGAAGACGGAAATACAGAGCTCTCCAAAGCTACATGCCGGTCCTGGGCATCTTTCGGCACAAACCGCTCTCCAGAGCTCCCTGCGACCGGAACAATGTTCTATGCAGGAAGAAGTTGCTTCACCTCCGGGAGATGGAGAGACCAGCTGCTTCTGAAGGTGGAAGAAAAAAGCTGCAAAGTACCGGCATTCTGTCCGAAGCTTTCACATTTATAGAAAACAGTACTTTACCACTCTCTTGCCATTTCCATTCACATTATATTCAAATAGAAGGGGTTTTGGACAACTATCTTTTCCTTCTTTCAAAACAGTCTGCAGACCTCCGTGCAACTTCTAGAACAAGATCCAGGATGTTTTCTTTACTGGCATGGTTTCTCCTTGCAAGACATAGTGGAAGAGATTTTCGCTAAGTGTTAAATGACAAGACTCGCAGAAGATGGAGATACGGAGCTCTCTGAAGCTAAGCGCCGGTCCCGGGCGTCTTTCGGCATAACCCGCTCTCCAGAGCTCACTGCGACCAGCACAATGTGCTATGCGCAAAGAATCCGCTTCTTCATCATCCTAGAGACAGAGAGAGCAGCAGCTTCTTTAAAAGTGAGGAAGGAAGCCTGAACAAGCCCTGTATAGTGAGGGCAGCTTTTAAACCTAAAGAAAATCGTACCTTGCCTTTTCCATTAGCATAAATAGTCGAAAAGAAGGGGTTTGGGACAACTTTCTTTTGCTTCTTGCAACCCGCTCTACTTCCTTCCCTTTCTCCCTCCACTTTGATGTTAATTTTCAAACTGTCAAGTAGTTACAGGAAAACACTCTTCTTTAAATATAATTTTGAAGCTTAGAAATGAAGAAATAACAAAATTGTCTCAAAACAGTTCATTTAAAAACAATTTGAAAGTGAGAATTAGCTATTGAAAAGTCAAAAATACAAAACTGAAATGATGGAATGGATGCTTTTAAGGGATATTCTTTGTATTGCTGTGATACAAACGAGGATCTCAATTTTTACACCTTCTTAAAACACATCTGGAAACTTACTACTTTCCGTGACAAAAATATTTCCAAAACAAGGAAATTGATTTATGCAGATGAAAATATCATCTTCCAAATAGTCATCATCAAGTCCAAAAGATTACCCTGCTTTTACATATTAAGCTTTATGGCGATTTCTATTCTCACACAAACACAGAAGAATCTTTTAAATTACTAGAACATCCTTAAAAACAAATTAACATTTAAGAAAAATGATCCAAAAAAGAGCAGGAAATTATATACATCCACACTTATTACATGTTGGTTACTAATATTGGCTCTAGTTTTTTGGCGATTACACTTCCCGTTCACACACGCAGATACCCCTCTTCCTCCTGCACTCAGATGTGTGATATTGGGTCTCAAAAAATGGACTATTTTGTCTTACATTGGTCTTGGTTTTCGCAGTCAAAGGGTTTTTTACCGGAAGGAAATGTGCTTCTGTCTGTTCGAATTTGGGAGGAGGGGAGAGGACAACTTTCTTTTCCTTCTTGCTGAAAACTCTGCAGGTATCCATGCAACTTCCAGAACAAGTTCGGAGATGTTTTATGTACTGGCACATTTTGTCCTTTTGAGATATAGAGGAAAAGTTTTCTGCTAAGATGTAGGTGGCAAGAGACAGAGAAGATGGAGATAAGGAGCTCTCTGTAGCTTACTGCCGGTCCCAGGCATCTTTCGGAAGAATCCGCGTTCCAGAGCTCACCACGACCGGCACCATGCTCTGGGCACAAAGAAGCCGCTTCTTCGCATTCGGGAGACTGAGAGAGCGGCAGCTTCTTTAAAAGCGAAGAAAGAAGCCAGAGAACACCTGTGTAGTCTGCGAAGCGTTCAAAACTATAGAAAACAGTACCTGAACACTGTCTCTACTTTTTCATTCACATTAACGTTCGAATGCAAGGATTATTGGGCAACTCTCTGGCTTCCTACTAAATACACTGCAGGCCTCCGTTCAACCTGTAGAACCAGATGGGGGATGTTTTCTGTTCTGGCACAGTTTGTCCTTTTGAGACATAGAGGAAAAGCTTTTTGCTAAGATATAGGCAACAAGAGATGCAGAAGACGGAGATGCAGGGCTCTCTGAAGCTAAGGGCTGGCCCCAGGCATCTTTCTGTAGAAGCCGCGCTGCAGAGTGCACCGCGACTGGCACAATGCTCCATGCGCGAAGAAGCCGCTTCTTCGCCTCCGGGAGACAGAGAGAGTGGCAGCTTCCGAAAGGTGAAGATCCAAGCCACACAACACTAGGATTGTTTGCGCACTTTTCCAGCTGAGAGAAAACAGTACCTTACCACAAATCCGCCTTTTCCTATAACATTACCATTCGAATGGAGGGAGTTTTGGACAACTTACTTTTTCTTCTTTCTAAACACTCTGCAGACCTTCCTGCCATTTCAAGAACACGATCAGGAATGTTTGCTCTACTGGCAGAGTTTGTCCTTGCGAGACATAGTGGAAAATCTTTTTGCTAAGATACAGGCCACCAGAGACGCCGAAGATGGAGATACAGAGCTCTCCTTATCTAAGGCCCAGACCCTGGGCGTCTCTCGGCAGAAGCCGCAGTCCGTAGTGCCCCACGACCGGCACAATGCTCTGTGTGGACAGAAGTCCCTTCTTCGCCTCCACGTAACTGAAAAAAGAAGGACAAGCTTAAACCTCAATTGTTTAGTGGTTTCGGCGTTTCAGCCAGGTTAATAGTGCCATTCGTTACGGCAGTTGTCGCTGCTGGGCAAGCTTTGACTCCCCCTAATAAGTTGGGATGCTGGATGGTCAAACAACTAAAGGTAAGTTCAGCAGTTTTAAATCAGTTGCTCAGTGATGTAGATATCATTAGACATGGCAAACTGCAAAAGAAAACTCCTATCGATTTATCATTGTTAGCACATGGGTACGAGTCTGAGGATTTTGAAGGAATGAGTTGTATGAACATGTTTCACCATTCTGCAGTCATTCACAGGAAACTCAAACAACGAGAAGATAACATGAAGAAATTGAGTGGGAATGAATGGGGTTTGCATGAGCGATGGGGAAGAACTGGATTTTTGAAAGATCTCGTAAAGGAAGCTTTATTATTACTAGGAGTCATTATTATATTGCTTTGTGTTATTCCATGCATCACAAAACTGGAGAGCCTCTTGGAAGAAAATACGGTGGAAAGGGTTTGGCTGGTGCAAGAAGAAGAAGAAGGGGGAATTGTAGCAATGTATCTGAACCACTTAGACTACAGGGTGCACCAGCCATCCTGCTTGGAACTGTTCTTATCAGAATTTTCTCAGGGCCCTCTGGAATTCATCAAAGTTACTAAGACATAAGCCGTGCTAAAATAAGAAAGAGAAGCTGAGAAACCAAATTCAAAGACCACAAGAACTGGATAACGAGGGGCAGCAAAGCACCTGGACTGTAACCAAACACGTCTTCTGAGAAGTGCATGCAGAATGCGTGAACAAGACAAAGGCACCAATAAGAAATGCAGGCCTAGAGATTTAGAATGCAGAGATTTTGAATGTGTAAGTGCATCATGTCAACAATCAACGGCTTCTGCTTAATTCTCTTGCTCCGTTGTCCAGGAGTCCTGAATTTCCCACTAGGGATACTTACTAAAAGTGTTCCAATTTTCATGATAGATTTACTGTCTAGACGATGAATAATGGGAATAATTCTTTCAAATCCTTCACTTACTGGCATCTGTATGTCTCATCTTTTCCTGATTGAACTGGTGGCTATACATTAGTTATGACTAAAAGGGAATGAGTTTTAAAGATCTGTTGCAAGGAAATAGATTGGTAGCTCTGCTTCCATTTCCATTGTCTAAGAAGAACTCCGATTTGTTTTGGACTTTTCATAGACCTCTGACTAGATTAGCATTTGTCTTTGATTGACCCCATAAATTTTAGGCTACTAGGCTTGACCAATGAATAGAAAGGGGAAAGTCACACAGCTTAGGTAGTTCCCTTTTCAGCAACTTCTCAGTAGTAGGGACATTTCTGCCCACAAGTTTGTTACTTCAGCTAGCAGATTATGCTCACTCCAAAAGAAGGTGAGAAGTTTGCTTCCCTAAATGGTCCAATAATTCTTCCTGCTTCTTTGTGACTCTTTTGTATGACTGGATTCTGTATTACTGGAGTTTGTTACAAAAAGTTGGATTAAATTGCGTGCGTCCGCTCTTGGGGGCAACAGTATTTCGCCAATAGCATCTAGGCTTTTATCAACCTGAGACTGAACAGACCGGACACTTAAAACAGTAAATACTGCTAGTTCAAATTCCATTTTTAGACTAGTCAAACCGAATGGTAAACCTGCATCAGTAGGGAGGGACATTGAACTTTCATTTTTTTGGAGAGAAGCTAATGAAAAAGTTTCACCAGAATCAGAGCAGGCTGTAAAATAAGAAAAGCATCATGAAAAGAGGCCAATCCTATCCTTTTAGTATTGCTAGTTGTGATTGGATATGAATGAAATGTGTCAACTCTGTGTTCCTGGGTATCATATCAGTAACAGGTACATCAGCTACTGTAGTTCTCTCCTAAAGCCAAGAACAGAATCCAAAGAATTGTGATTCCATGGTCACAATTCACCCTGTGATGGTGACAGGTGAAAAAGGAGTGGAAGGTGCATGGGTAAATTAACTTGAATGGCTTATCTAAATCAGCAGTCACTGAAGACTTCAACAGGTCAGTTGCCCATGTTTTAATGATTCTTTTAATCTTTGGTCATGTTTTTCTTGGGATTCTTTTAACCTTTCCCCATTAATTCAGCCTCTGCTCTCAAGCCTTTGCTGACATTTCAAGTATCTCGACAAGCTGGAAATGTGTTGTCTTTATTTATCATGTCATAATTCCCTTCAAAAGGTTGTTTGCCTCAAGTTTCATTTTTGCTGGTTTTCTGCTAGTTCATTGTGAGAGGGCAGCAGGTGCTTTGTAAGAGCAAGTACACAATCCTATAGCTTGCTTTTCTTTTGATGTGGCCTGTCTAGAAAACTGAATGACTGAACATTTCCGACAGGATTTTCTCTCCCCATTATGTTTCACCGGAAGGGCAGATGCAAATCATCTACTTAAACTCTTGGCACGGAAGAAATTAGTGGTTTGCTGCTGCATATAGGTAGAAGCTTACAAAAGGAAGGCCTTGGGCTGAGGCCCGTTACTTTGGCTAAGTAGAAAAGGACTATGCGAAGGTGAGGCTGCTGAATTAGAGGTAGAGCAACGAGTTCTGGAACCGTCTGTCATGGTTTGACACTGGCACAATGCCAGTGCCCCCATGAAGATACCCTCTCCCTGGTAGCTGCTGTGAGATGTGACCAGGAATAAGCAAAGCAGGCTCCTACTTAGGGAAGAAAGAAAACAAAACTTTATTAACTACACTACAACTACAGATAAAAAGGAAAACACACACAGGCAAAATGAAAACCTTACAAATACATTTCCTCCTCCCCCCACCAAATTCCCAACACAATACATCTATTCCTCAAATCACCAACTCTTAGTCCAGCACCACTCTTCAAACAATCAATCCTCAGTTCATCAAGAGGAGAGGAGTCCTTCTTGTACCATGGGCTTCCCCTGGAAACACAGCTGAAGCCTCATGTGTTTCCATGTCACTTGTGGCACTGCCCGGAGTACATCTGCCGTCGTGACCTCTTCCTTTCATGTCCAGTTCTCTCACCACTGAACACGGACCAGAGCTGCTTCTAGTGTTGTCTTTTTAAGGATGCACTGTCCCGATCCAAAAAAGGCACACTCTCTCCTTTGGGACACCTGTCCCCACAATCTCTCCTTTGGGATACCTGTCCCCCCCATATTTTTTCACCCCCTGGGGCCGAGGGGCACTAACACTGAACCCTCTTGGTTCTGTGGCCATTGCCTCCCCCTAGAATGCATTCTCTGTGTCACAAGGAACATGGTTCTGTCCATGGCTATACAAAAAGAGTCCAGCAAAAGCCACTCCATCGTCTCTTCCCACCAAGATTCTTCTCTACTCTTCTACTATTTCTCACTCGCCCAGACCTCTCTCACACTTGCACATTTCCTTCCTCATCTTCCACTCTATCTTCTCAGAGAGGTCAATGATCTGTAAAGTTCTCATTCTCCGAAAAGGGGTTAAAAGCTCCTACAAGCGGCTGGCTGCACCCCCCCCTTTCTCTCCGTCCCAGCCATGCTGCCGGCGCAGGCCCATGTTTATCCAGTTTCAAGGTTACAGTCCCAGGCAGCGGCTCTCTTTCTCTCTCTCTCTCTGTGTCTCTCAGGGGGGGCTGCCCGATGGCTCCCGGTGTCTCTCTCTCTCTCTCTTCCACCCTTCCACCCCCGGGCTCAGGCCTACCTCTCCCGGCCACATGGCTTTTCCCTCCCCCTGCCCAGCCAGCAGCTGGGCCGGGGGAGAGACCCGAACTCTTTCCCGCCGGAAACCCAAGAAGGACCTTCCCAGGGGAGAGCTCTGCTTTTAACCCCGTGTTCTCAGAGGTGGATCCATGTCCTAATGGCAAGGTTAAATGCCAATATTAAAGTCTGAATATCCATTGGCCCAAAACACAGCATCCCAAAAAACACATTTCCTGTCAAACCACCACATGGTCGCCTGTTCACAGCATGGCGTATGATGGTTGGTTGAATGAATTTTGTTATGGCTTAAAGCTATGGAACTGATAAAGGCCTGAGTGCTTCAAAAGCCTGGTTTTTGCAAAAAAGCAGCTCTCCTTTGCACCTGCCTGGGGACTCTGCGTCACTAAGGACCCTCACTCCCAGTTTGCCAAGGAGGTGATCAGTAGGAATGTTGCAGAGCTGCTGTGTCCATATGAACGGAATGGCAAAGAGTGAAGCGGTGAATATTTCTGGGTTTTAATACAATGCTGCTGCATTGGTGCCAGTTTAGTCAGTTTTCCATCAGTGGCCTTTCTGTCTAGAAGAACACTGCCCAGAGTCTTTCTATTGTTTTAATACCTTTGTTCAGCTTAAAGGATGATACAATCTTTACATTTTGAAGATCCCTGTTAGGAAACACTATGCCAGAGGAGTCATTGCTCCCTTTTCTTCTGCCTCCTTTGTAATTTTCAGAGCCTCATTTCAAATTTCTGCTAATGTCAAGAAGAATACTGAGACTACTCAGCAGGGTTGACGCTCTCAGCTGCTTTCCTCATTCACACTGCTTCATACTGTATTTGATTTAATGGCCTGGTTTTGTCATCCGCATTTTGCTGTGATCCAAAGCTAAATATTCCAGGCCTGTGAACACAAAAATAAGTCTTTGTCTTTTGCAAGAACTAGCCCTAGGAGGATTTGTGTTCATTTTGATTTCTACGGTGTTAGCCCTATTGCAGAAAAAAAGGAGATTGTACTCTCTTCTTGTGTACTCTCTTCTGGTGCTCTCATTCCCTCCTCTCTGCTTTGCATGCCCTAGTTAATCTACAGGCATGAATCATTTGGCATCATCTCATAGTGAGTTTCTGCATAATTTCACGTACTTACAAAGGCCATTTGCCAAGGGGCTTATATAACCGTTCAAGGGGCAAAGAATTGTAGGGCTGGGCAAGTTCAAGTGCTGAAACTGTAAGTGGATAAGTCATGCCATATTAAAGAGACAGAGCAAAGCAGTTGATCTAGGACTTTCAGCTGGACAGCTTTAAGAATAGCAGCTTGACAGCAATGACACAGTCATCTTCCTAGCTGTATTCCAGAAAGAGAAAAGAGACACCTTCAATGGTTAAGATTTTGGCATGAGAAAACAGCAAGAAATGTAGAACAAAATACTCCGGCCAGATAAAGTGCGTTTTTCTCGTCAGAATTTTGCAGTTGTTCTTTCTTGTCTGTGCCTTTACTTTTCACAGAAGACAGGGTGGCATTTAATTATTATTGTTGTGTTTTCTTTTGTTGGCCTCCCTCCTTCTATCTGCAATTAACAATTTTGCCTTGCTTTACTGGCTTCTCTTTCTTTACTTATAGAAGGTTACATGAGGTCTTCCAACCTTGTCATAAACAGTCTCATACAGTGGGAAGAAGTAGAAGGTACATCTAAATGGATAAAACAAACCCACAAAAATAGAGGTTTTTTACAGTCTTCTGTGAGAACAAGATATCTTTGAACTGAGTAATGCTTTAATCTTTAGTCCACTCATTACTATTATTACAAGTGTTTGGCCTTTAGTACATAGCCTTTGAAATCATACAGCCCAATATTTTTGGCTAATTTTGTTTTATTTCTAGCGAGGACTTGGTTCTTAAGGAATACCTCAGAGCGAGAGCGTCCATGGTAGAGCTGTGCTGCCATATCAAAAGTGTTGCAAATTCTGGTAGATTTTGTGCTGGTAATACGTCTAGGAAAGAAAGGTTTTACATCTTTTTTGACTTTCAAATGTAACCATTATTTGAAAAAGTTAAAAGTTAGGGGTGTCACCCCATTTCTGTCACCCCCCCAAAGTACTTCTCTCTGGAATGTTACTCAGGGATTACATATAAAAGCCCACCCTGTAAAAAATATTGCAGATGCTCTGCAATAAGTGCAGCTTAGCAGCTAGAGATGATTATGTGGGTTAAATGACATTCCTTCTGCAGTGATGGAAACTCTGTCTATGCAGACATATTCAACAAAGGTTACCATGGCTTAGCTCCTCTCCTAAACTTCATGTGCATTTTCAAACTTCCCAAGAAGGTGAATTCATGCTCCTTCACTGCTCTGTACTGGACTCCCAAGAGAATATCAGTGTGCTTTTTGTCATTTACAGCTGTCATTGCTTAGCTCTTGAACATGAGACTCTCGCGTGACTGATGAAAGTGGTCTAGTTAAGAGTAGGTCAAAGACATGCTCCTGCTCTAGAAGGAGATGAGAAGGTTTCTGCAGTCTTTGTCATCTCTACTGCTTGTGATTTCTATCCAAAACCAGTGGGAAGTTTTCTGAAGGCAGTCCAGAAGCTGGCAATATGGACAGCTTACAACCAAACACTTGCTGCACTGCTACCACGGTGATACCAGGAAGGACTTAAAAAATTTAAAAGGGCAAACAAAGCAGTTGGAAGGAAAAGAACATTAACCATTATTCCATTCTTCTAATATATCATTCTTTAAATCATCATTTTCATGCAGTTTCACGGTTTGTGTTGGTATCCCTCTAAAGGAATCTGAGAGTAAGCTTTCCAAGGAAAGCTCTGGATAGCAATGTTTGTGTAAAAATAGTATTTTATCTCCTGTATTTGTTTGAAGCAGGTAAGCCTTTTGCTGTCACCAGTGTTGATTAACCTTTCCTGTCATATCTCTCTTCAAATCTATATTCTGCTAAGGGTTATTAATCTACTTTAGAATTGGCACGTGGAATAAGATTACTTTTCCTTTTTGAAAGCTAATGTCATTTGACCTACTTACAGCAAATAATTCATTAATTGTAAGTCCCCAGCTAGCATCTTTTACGCATGTTCTAACCTTCTGAAGAAGTAACAAAAACACTCTCCAGTACTTTACTTTCTTAAGCACACAAAATGCTTCCCTCCTTTGCAGTTGGC
This sequence comes from Molothrus ater, assembly GCF_012460135.2. NCBI lineage: Eukaryota > Metazoa > Chordata > Aves > Passeriformes > Icteridae > Molothrus > Molothrus ater. The sequence goes on from NC_050491.2 coordinate 61,762, forward strand.
ATCTGTAAAATGAGCCACATATCTGCAGTATTTTGACGTGCACCATATTTAGCCAAGTAATTCAAAACAAACAAAAAACCAGTCCCTTCAATTTTGGAATATTTTTGAATTGTTTTTGAATATACAAAACATATCCTTACCTTACTTATTGCATGCAGATTTAATCATCGTGAAAGCAACCCTATGTTTCTGTTCGGATAGCATGGTTTTCCCAGTTTTCCACAATTGTTCTTGGCACAGTTTTCTACTTATGTGACTGTTAGGACACTCGCAGGTACTTCTAAGGTACTGTAGTAAGCAGAAAAGGAGGAGAGATTGTGCCTTATTTCTGGCTTCCTTTGGTTTTCTTTTTGGTTTTCTGCCTCTTGCTCTTTTTCATGTCACCTTTCTAGATACTGTGATTTAGATTTGCAGTTTACTAAGCTGTGCTTTCTGTCTGGAATTCTTGTAAATTCTGAAAGGAACCCAACCAGTAAATATGCATCTTTTTATGATTTGCTAGCTACATAGAAAATCTTCCTGCTGCTCTAAAATGCTTTTATTTGATATGCATTTTTCTCACCAGCCCAATGAAAAGAAAAGTTCCTCTATTCACTGCTTTTGTACTGGATTCAGTTCAATGTGCGCTAACGGTGCAAAAAAGTCCTGCTGGAAGAAAGGATCTGCATACCAATTGACCAAGACACGTGCTACAAGGGTCTTGAAAAGGTTCAAAGTTTCTCTACCTTTTTGGCAGTCTGTCTTCACAGCAAGACTTGATGAGGGATTTTGCTGGCGTTTCTTTGACAGAAAGCAATAACGAAGCAAGGAAAATGGAGCAGCAAAAGAAGATAGCAGCAAAAGGTACATTATCCCCTCTGTTATTATCATTGTCGAAAAAAAATTTTTCTCGCCATGTTACATCAAATACCTTAGTAGAGCTAAAGACTAGAAAAACGCAGCTCTGTTCTGGTTCATTAAAAGCAAAGCCATCTGTGCACAGAAGTGCCCAGCGTGATGCTGGGAACTCCTAGCTGGTTTCAGTAAGCTGTCTGGAGAACTGCATTTTCGGTGGGCTTTACTTGCATGTCTGTAAGGTGGGGAGTTTATGTGTGGCCTTGAACCCTGAGAGTGCCATGGGCACAGAGACCCATCGTGTAGCTCTCTGACTAGCCACAGCACACTGAGGCATGATGGATTACTGCCAGAGTTCACGTGGTAGAAAGGTTTTCTGCCCATTGAAGAAGGACACTTCCATTATCTTGCATAGAGCCATTCTGTATGTTACAATGGTACCTTAATTTCATCAAGTGCTATATGAACAATGGCTAGTAAGCGTAGATTCTTAAGCTTCTCGTGTTTGATCTGTTTCCTGCTTCAGTAAATAGCAAAACTTCCAAGGATTGCAATGACAAGAAGATGAAGCTGCTAGTGTATTTCAAATGTTTGCCTAATAAAATGGTGATTCTTGCACATATTCACAATGGTAATTTACGGTACCAAAACACCAGCTCTGCTCAGGGCAATTCTGAAATTGACTTGAGCTCTTTTCCATGTTTCTTAGCAGGTGAACTGAGATACTTCTAGCTTCAAGGCAAGGCGTTTGACAGCTGTCTCAAAAAGGCTCGGGCTGTTGGATGAAAAGGTGAAAACACTGAAGTGAATGGGGGGAAATTTCACTTCTGGTTTATGTCATAGATTCAGCCAGACGATCAACAAGCATTAGTTTTATGAGGTACCAGCGTAGTCTTTCACTCTTGCAGATCCCCAAAAGCTTAAACTATCCAGCAGCTTCTTCCTTGTAACAAGTGCCACATCCAAAAGCCAGGCCTGGCCGTCACCTTCTCCTCGCAGCCTACAAACTCTGCCAAACGTACCGGTGATTCTCACTTTCCTTCTCAGCTACATGGAAAGCACATCCTCTCCACGTCACCAAGTCCTTAGTGAAAGCAAACAGCGGTTCACCTTCAAACAGCTCAGTGTGCCAGGACAGAAAGCTTTCACTGACCTGTCCCCTTGCCTTTTCCTTGCAGCCTTTTATTTTCAGAGCACACACAGAGGCATTGCACTTTGCTTCTCAGCTGAGTGCATTGCCATATTGCTGGAGTCCCACACGTCCATTTCCTTCTCGCACAAACTGCTTCTGTTGAAACGTGCTGATGTGATGTGCTTTCCTGCTCAGCTATTCACACAGTCACATTCTATGTCCTGCTTGCAGTCTGAATCTAAAAGGAGACGTTTCTGACTATGTCTCACAGACACAGATGTACCAGGATGAAAAGGTTGCTTGGACCTTGCCACTTACTTTTGAAAACATCCATTTACTCCACAATCAAGAGACAGCTTTCTTTGCTTTACATCTTGCAAACTTCATACACACGCGTGCATAGACACACACACACCCACAAAGAGACACACATGCATGACAGAGCTATGCACTTTCTTTCTTTCTTTCTTAGCTGCACTCACCTATATCTCACCTTGATCTCTCTACCACTTTTCTCTTGGCCTCTCTACCACTTTCTCTTGGCCATGGACATTTCCTGTTAAGATACCCATTGCATTGCCTATCCCTCCCCCACATTGCCTTGCCTTTCCTACCCAATCTTGCATTTCCTTGTCATTGCTGACCATTCCTTTCCTTTCCTTTGCCTTCCTGACCCATGCATGTCCTTCCCTTGCCCTTCATACCAACCCAGTGCCTTGTATTGACTTGCTCACCTATCCCTCTTTTCCTTCCCAGTTGTCCAGCTCCAATCTTTCATTTCCTTCTCCTTCTAGGACTCTGATTGTCTTGCCTCCCTCTCTTTTGTGTTGCCTGGCAAAGCCACCACTTGTCTTGCCTTGCCCTTGAACCCCTTCCTTGCCTTGCATTACCTTGCTCAACAGTCCCCCACCTGGAACTCACCACCCCTCTTTTTTTGTGGAATTTCTTCAACTTGCATTGCCCTGCCTGCTTCTCCTAGGATTCTCCAGGCTTCCACTGGCTTTTTTTCTCAAGGCCCCAGTGTTTCAGGGAGCATGTGAGAGGAAGCCTGGAGGAGGCCACGTGCAAGCACACCTATCTGTCCTGACAGCTTTCTTCTGACATCTATCCTTACATGTCTTGAATTTTGGACACTAAGTTCATCTTTCACCCTTGGGCTTCAGGAGCAGAATGACAGTTCTTTTGCATACAAAAGAAAGCAGGCAACCCAAGTGTCTTAGGTGCAGATTAGACATGACCCATGCAAGATCAAGGCTGGACAGAGCGGTCTGTCCGGGCCGCTTTTGTGTACCAGCAGTCTTTGAATGGACCTGCCACTTGCCTTGCTTTGGCAACCAAACAGTTTCCTTGCCTTGTCCTGCTGATTCTCCATTGCTTTGCATTCCCTTGCATGCCCATGCCTCACATTTGACCTGCCTACAGTTTTTCCTTGCCTAGCCCTTCCTATTACCATCAGCTCCTATGCCCAGCCTTGCCTCTAACTTCTGGGACTTGTCTCACCTACCACTCCATTTGCTTTCCCCTCACGGCTTCAGTCTTGCCAACCTGTCCCTTGACTTGCCTACAATTGCCCACACTTGCTTTGCATTGCCTTACCTGCATGGAAGGCAAGGCAAAGAGTGGTAGGCAAGGCAAAGCAAAGCCAGGAATTATTTGAAGGGCTAGGCAAGGCAGACATAGGCAAGCAAGCAAAGCTAGGGTAGGGTAGGCTAGGAAAACTAGGCATGGTACTGAAGGCAAGGCAAAGCCAAGTGACTTGGAGTGCTGTCTCTGTCCCTCTGGGGAGCTTCTCAGGAACCCTCGGCCAGTCCCGAGTTGGCGGACACCGGGGGGACAACCCCAACACAGCCAACAGCTGGGAGATACTCTCTCGTGCCCCGAGGGTACTGAGGGCACCTAGGCTAGTTGCCTTTGCAGCAGAAGAGACACCAGAGACATCAGTAGGTGATAAAGGGCCGACTCTTAGCAAGGGTTAATCCAAGGTTTTATTCAGGGGCTCTGGGGAGCTCCTGCACCTTAGGGGGCCTCCTGCTGAGAGCTCTGGAAGATGTGCCAAGGTTACACTTAATAGGAGGTGGAAACCGAAAGTAGATTACATTTTACTAAACAATAAGTGACACTACGGGATGGGTACTGGGGGACATTTAGGACCATGTATGGGGCAAGGCTTGGGGGGCTGACCCCTAGCCTCTGGCTAATCACTCAAGGACATGGAGCGAAGCTTCTAGATGGAGGGGATGGGATCCTGAGTGATTGACAGAGAGCCAGGGTGGGGGTTTGAGGATGATCTCATCCAGGGAGAGGGATTACACAGGTGAAGGGAGGGGAGTACAGTCTGGGATAAACCATTTGGGAAAAATATGGGGAAACAAAACAAAACTTCTTCAAAGTATTACAAAGTATAAAAATCACACTACAAGAGTCTGCCTTTCCTTGCTTGGGAAGTAAGGATATGATCGCAATGTTGGTGGGGGAGCTGATAAGGTATCGTGGGGAGGTATAGTCCAACATTTCTGTACTGGCCCCTTCTGTGTAGGAGCCATTGTTGGACAGAGTGATATTTACTTTTATTTTCCAATACTTTTCACCCATGTTGGCAAGTGCACCTTCACCATAAACCAATCTCCAAGTGCCAACATCACCACAGAAGATGGAAGACAAGAAGAAGAAAGAAAAAGGACGAGACATGCCCTGATCTCTCCATCTTGTCTCCATAACCCCCTTGTACCAAAAACCTTAAAGTTTATATTTATTTCACCTTATAAATGTGTCCCTTTTACACCTTTCACTCTAAAGTGATTCTCATGTCTTCAAACTGCTGTCACTTCTGTGGATGGATCAAAATCAAGCCACCAAACACTCTTGGCAACATTCCAGGATTTCTGAGACCCCCAAGGGTTCTCCTGGCAACTCTGGACATCTGGAGTGATGTGCTGAGTTCCCACATCTCCCCCTTCTGTTTGCACTAAGAATACTTCTTTGGCAACTTGACTCATGACACGTCGCATACATAAAAAGATGCATGGGACGATGAGCATGAGGATTAAGAGTATTATTAGAATATAAAATCTCATTTTTAAAAATTCTCTCTATAAGGGAGAAAGATCAAAAAATCTCGCTACATCATTAATCTATGATTTAGTGATTTCGCTGAGTTTCTTTATACTGTCTTTTATTTTTTGAATATTTTCATGAATTGATCTTGAATGATTTGAGAGATTCATGTAGCACATTCTTTCAAACTTTTCACATCTATGTCTATGAGTAAGCAATAGATAATTTGCAATAGATTGTTGCTCTATTTTGAAGAGTTGCTTCTGTCACACTACTTATGTCTTTTAACATATCACTCAAAGCGAGAGAGACTGATTGAGCATGCTTGCTCAACTAACAACTCATGTGGTCTAGTTGAGTCAAGGCCACCTCTGACGCTGTCTGAGGTGAGAAAATTGCTGCTGCAATTCTCTTTGCTTTGTCTCAGGTGTATACTTCATCATCACAATTTGCACTGCAATGTTGCAAGGACTTTTTCTCTTTATGTTTTTGCTCTTTCAATACTTTCAAATGTGGTGATAACATTGAAATCTTTCTAATGATGCATGGACTTCTTTTGGCATTTGCAGGAATGCTGTGCCAAATTTTGTCTCTACAAATTAAAAAAAACTTACATGGCAATTGCACTGGGACTTGGATTGATCTTTTGGCTGTTGTCTCGGTGTGATTGCACTAAGCTGATGCGTTTTTATAAAACTTGTGATTTGGAGTGACATCAACGCTTTTGTTTGTCTTTGACACATTCGAAATTTCGAATTTCATGCATAGTTCTATTGTTATGGACTCGAAAATTTCTAATTCTTGCGGTTCGGTATAAGCCACAGGTAAAAGATGTGTCTAAGCACACTATTCATTCACAGGATCTTTGATGACTTGCGAAATCTCCATTGGAGAATGCTCTGGAATTGGCTATTCGTCTACTGGTAACTTAACTATGCATGTTGTGAATGGTTTCTCTGGTTTCGAATGTGTCAGGCAGATACTTTCTAAGTTCACTGCTTGGGTTAAAGTTTCTCAAACATTTTGTTTTGGTTGATTGATGGGTAGATTTGCTCTATTGCTTAAAGCAACAGATGAAAGCATAAGCATCATGAAGCTCATGACTTCATCTTTATGAAAAATCATTGTTATGTTTTCACTCAAAGCTACAAAGGAAAAACTTCTAAAGTTTTTATTCTTTTTGTCTCTCTTCTGAGTCGTTGTTCACAACTTGAGTTTCTTCTTCTGTCTGTGTGCTCGTTTCTTTGCTTCTGGGATCAGTGCTCTCTTGCTCTCTTGTCTGAAATGGCTTCACGTGTCGCGCTGACACTTCAGACTTCGCTCTGTGGAAACACAAGGGAAACTCTTGCTCTAAGTGATTAGTTTGAAAGGACTTTCTATTTGTCTTGTCTCTGGGTTTCTGATCAAAACTAAAGGATTCTCTCTTAGTTTTGCTTGAGAGCGGTTTGAAAAATGCTTCACGATTGGTGGATTGGGTTTTGAAGACGAACTGTTGAGAAAATTCAACACATACAATGCTTTGTTTAACTTCATGTGTGGTGTCGCTTCTGGCTCCCCCCTTTTCTGCTTATCTAAAAGGGATTTCAGGGTATGATGTGTTCTTTCAATGATTGCTTGACTTGTGGGTGAATGTGGAATGCTAAATGTGTGTTTGACACCCCATCTTTTCAGCAATCTGTCAAGCACTTTGCTTGTATATGTTGGACTATTATCTGTTTTTATTTCTTGAGGTACACTTAATGATGCAAACGCTTGTAAAAAATGTCGACAAGCATGTTTTGCTGTTTTTCTTGATGTGCTGAAGTAAAGACTGCTCTTGAAAATGTATCTCCTGAAACATGAACATTTTTGAGTCTCTCAAATGATGGATATTTTATGACATTTGTTTGCTACAGCTGAAGACTTTGCAGTCTTCGTGGGTTGACTGCTCTTGTCAAAGCAGGTGGTTGCATGAGTTGACAATCTGGACAAGCACTAATGATTTCTCTCGCTTGAGTTTTTGTGAGATGAAAGGATTCTATCAGCGCTTGCGCATTTTGATGAAAAAACGCATGACTCAGTCGTGCTTGCTCAAAAATGTCTGGAAGTGTTTGTGAAATGGGCATTGTCAATCTGTCTGCTTGAGCATTCTTTTTTGCTTAGAAATCTTGGAAGTGTTGTGTGCGCTCTGATGTGAGTGATGAAATATTCTTTTTCTCTGCTTTCTAGCACTGTTTTCATGTTTGCTAGATAGGAATATAAAACTTCATTGCTGACTTCTTTCAAGAGCGAACTTTCTAATTGTTTGACTACACTTGCAACATGCAGAGTCCGTGACTAAATTGAGCGGTTGTTGGAACAACTGAAATGCTCAGACAACAGCTGCTAATTCTACAATTTGTGGAGAGCTTTGAACTGTCTTCACGTTCGATTCTTATTCCCCTGTTGTTGAGTTTATCTATGTGATCACTGACTTGTGTGTCTTCTCTGAGCTATCAGTGAACACTGTGATCTCGTCTAGAGGTTCTTCACTTATTTTTGGCTTTGCTCTGTAACATATCTGTGACTGAAATATTCTATGTTGCAGAAAGTTGATTGTGCAAGCTCTTGGAAAAGCTAATAACGCAATTAACAAATCTTTTGATTTCTGCATCGCCCAATTGAAATAATCTTTCTTCAAAGGTAGATAAATCTTTGAAAATTCTCGTCTCGCCATTGTCAGCAATCTTGTTCTTTCTTTTATGATGATCTGTGCTGCTACCTCTAAATCTGTCAGAATTGTCTTTGAAGGCTTATACGGTAAGAAAATCTACTCTATGATTACTAAAGGATCTCTCTGAGATGCATTTCATTGGAAGATCAAACTATGGAATTGTGCTTTCTTTCTTAACACTGCTAATTGAAAAAGCAACAATTCAACGAATCGATGTGCTTGTCACTTCTGAATGGCATTTGTAACTTTCTCTAACTCTTTCTTTGCTTCTTCTGTGAGCGTCTTGGGAGATCGAATGTCTGCATCTCTTCTCAAGAGATCAAGCAACGCTGGAATGTCATTGTTTGTGATTTTCAAAATCGACTTCATCTAGTTGATTTCTCTTAGAAGTTGTTGTAAATCATGCAGATTGTTGACTTTTGTGCTGATTTCTATCTTTTGAGGCTTTATTGTTTTCTCTGAGATCTTCTACTCTAGATATTTCTAAGGCGCGACTTCTTGAATCTTTGAAACACTGATTTCTAGACTTGGCTTTTGCACTTCTGCAATCACACAGTCACGAGCTTTTTGCAGTTCTTTGTGTCGATGCTGCAATGAGCAGATCATCTATATAGTGAATGATTCTCACTTTCAGGAATTTCTTCTGCGCTGGTGATAAAGCTCGTGCTACGTACTATTGGCAGATTGTTGGCGAGTTCTTGAGGCTTTGAGGAAGGACTACTCAATGGTACTGCTGCAGAGATGTTTCTTTGTTGATACTTGGAACTGAAAAGGCAAGCTTTGAAGCATCATCTGGATGAAGCGGAATGCTGAACAAACAGTCTTTGAGGTCAATGACTACAAGCGGCTAATCTCTGGGAATCATCGAAACAGATGGAAGACTCAGCTTCTTCGAGAACTTCATTGATCTTCTTGAGATCGTGCAACAACTTCCATTTGCTTGACAGCTTCTTTTTGATGACGAACACTGAAGAGTTCCAAGGGTTGTTTGTTGGCTTGATGTGTCTCTTCTGTAACTGTTTTTGGACTAGGGTTTTCAATGCACTCAACTTTTTTTGCTCTAGGGGCTACTGATCTACTCAGACTGGATCATCTGTTTTCTAAGTTAACTTCAATGTGGCGAGTGCTGCAGTGACTTTGACTAAAAATCTACTTCGATCTTCATGCTTCATTGTGCTAAGAGATCTTGTCTCTAAACTGTGATTGGCTTCTGCACAACGAAAGGACGAATGATCGCCGTCTTGTTTCTTGGTCCTGTGACAATGATGGCATTCTCGCTCTGCAGACACAGAGAAACTCCCCCTATACCTGAGAGAGATCTCAAGGGTGCAATCAAGCTCTAGTTGCGAGGCTAAAAGATGTAGGATATTACTGTAACATCTGCCCCTGTGTCAAGCATGCTTCTGACTTCTATTGTTCTGTCTCTACAAGTCAATTGACATTTGAGCGTGGGTCGATTTCGACCTATGTGTTTTATCTATGTGGTATGTATTTCAACATGTTCTTTCAAAGGAAGCCCTTCTTCATCGAAGATTGACATGACTTCAATGGCGTGTGGTGGCAGAGCAAAAGCTCTCGCGATCTGAGTGTTTTCTGCTACAGTCAATGGTGGACAAAGTGCTTTTGCTAAAACTGTCAATTCTGTGTTTTTGTCTGCGGAAACAACTGATGGATAAACAATAAGTCCAAGGATTCTGCTTCTGTCTTGTCTTATTATTAAGAAATTTTGGTTTTTGTATGAATCTTCGTGGATCTTTGTTGGAACTTCTGCATGACTTTCATCTAGAAAGCAGATTAATTTGGAAGTTGCCAGTGTGCACTGTGCTCCTGGTGGAAGGAGGTCTGGGTCGCTTGAGAATCGACTGAGGAGTTTGCTGAGGGCGTCTGCTTGATGATCTCTGATGACTGTCTTGTTGGCTGTTGTGTCACTGCCATCACTTGTGTCGACACGCGCTGACGGTTTGCGGGTGCGCTCTTTCTCTCGTTTTTCGGAAGTGGTAAAGGATTCTCTTCCACGTCTGTCTGGGAATAACATTCTTTCACAGAGTGTCTTCTTCTGCACTGCGCACAGAGTGGCTTTGCAGGTTTTTGTGTCTGCACTTGTGGACAATTCTTTTTCAAATGTCTAAACGCTCTACATTTGTAGCATTGTCTTCTCGATGGATTGTTCTTTTTCTGGATGGTTGCAAGAAATTTATTTATGTTTTCATTTTGTTGTTGGAGTACTTTTTCTAGCATCTTTTCAACTACTTTGTCTTTATCTTCTGATTGCTTCTCTGGGTTTCTTCTTATCTGTTCTTCTCACTCTCTTCTCAGCTCATCTTTCACAATTGATGCGACGTGCTGAGGTGTTCTTACTCTGCTGCATGCCTCCACCATCTCTGCTAAGGATGGCTGTCTTGGCATTGCGCTGATGACTCGTTGACAATCTGGGTTGGCATTGCCGAAAGCTAGACTTTCTATGAGAGGTTGCTTCGCTTTGTCAATCGTCACTTGTCGATCTACAGCTTGCGAGAGTTGATCTATGAAAGATGAGAATGGTTCTGTGGGACTTTGCTTGATGCATGAGAATGGGACATCTGGAACTCTTGCCAGAGCAATCTGTAAGATCGCTTTGCGCGCTGCTTCTTTGATGTCATTCAACACTCGTCGTGGAAGCTGTGCTGCTTGCTCTACTGGATTGTCATCTAGAGGATCTTTTGCCAACTGTGCTTCTGTGAGATTTGCGTTTGGCCCACTTTGATAGCTGGCTCTTAACTCTGTGAGATATCTTCGCCATCTTCTGTCTCAGATGAGACTTTGTGTGTCAGTGAGAATCATTGACACAAGACATCGAATGTCATATGGTGTGAAATCATACATATTGAATGTCTCTTTTAAGAGCTGTTTGAAGAATTGTGAATTCAGACCATTGTTCTAAATGGCTTTTGATAAGTCTTTGATCACTTCATGACTCAACTTTTCCCACCTTGGATTTTGACTTTGTGCATCATATGTCACTGGCATTATAATGTCTCTTGATCTTCTGATCAGACTTTTTTCTTTTGATAACTCATTTCTAATTTCTTTCTAGTCTATTGGTTCTATCGGTCGTTCTTCTTCTTTCTCTGGAAACTCTATTGGCTATTGCCTGCACAATGGAATCGCGGAGGCTCTTGGTGATCTTTCGCTCTATGTTCTTTGACTTGAGGTCTTCGGTCTTGCTCTTAAATCTGAAAAAGAAACTTGAGGTTTTTGTGAACGCGTTCTTTTTGCTGCATCAAAAGACTGCAGGAAATTTCTTGCTGCTTCTGCTGCTGAAAGCATCTATGCTGGAATTCTCTCTCTTGCTGTAATGTGTATTATTTCTTCTCTTTGAGGCTGTGCTTCATTTGAGCTGTCTTCAACTTCATATGATCTTGAAGTTGATGGAAAATTATCTTTTTGTTGTGTTGTTGTTGTTGTTGTTGTTTTCTTTAATGTGGTTTTCTTTTTGTATATCGTTGGAAAAAATTGTTGCATTGTTGCAGTTTGGCCAGCAGGTGATGTGGTGGCGCTGTCGAACAGGTTTGACATGTCTTGCAGTGTGGTCATCTCTCTACAAGGTGGCGCTGTCATCTGCTTGGACGACTGTGATGACTACACGAACTCGATCGGTTCTTGCTCAGCAGACTGCAATGCTTGCGATCGTGTTTTAGAATGAGTTTGCATGGCTGTTGACTGAGCTGGCATTGAGGGTTGAATACGTGAATGTTTTTTTTGAGTGGAAGAGGTTTGAACCATAGGGATTGAGGCTGAAGGTATCAGGACCGGAGAGGGGGTGGAGCTTCGGGATGTCGAACCAAACCTCCTCTTTGCTTGAGACGTCACAGGAGATTGGACTTGCCCCCGTCTACGCTCTGTCTGCACTTCCTGCACACGTGCGCCTTCAGGAACGCTTCTTGCCTCCCCTGTACTGACATCACTGTCTCTGTCTTGCTCCACTTCTGAACTCTCTTCTCTAATGTCTGTTCTTGTCTTTCTCTCTTCTTCTTCTAACGCTGTATCTACGCCCCCCGCCGAAGCGCGCGGCCCTCCCTCTGCTGGTACTCTCTTTCGAGCTGCGATTCGAGCTGATCTCTGCGTCTAGACTTCTGGGTCTGACATCACTACTGCGCGTCTCTTGCGTCTCCCCACAGTAGCTTGCTGGAGCCTTGCAGCTGCTCTGCCTTTGCTACTCGTGTCTGACGCTGCTGCATCAGTTTGATAGCCTTCTCCGGCTTTCTCGGGAGCTTTGCCTGTCGCACGCACTTTTGGCACTGTGCCAGTCAAGACTGCTGTTGCCCTCGGCACTGCGCTCACAAAAGCCACACCAGAACTCACGTCTCTCATCGCCTCTGTGCTCTTCTTGCCAGCCGCTGCTGCCGCTGCGCCGCCGTGCCTGCCACGAGAGAGCGCATCTCTCCTTCCCTCTTGTTCTTTTTCAACCCCCTTCCCCGACTTTGCTACTTTTGCCTCCTCCTCTCCCTCTGACTCTTGCGAATCGGGGCGGTACGCTCTTAAAGAGCGACCTGTCTCTTCAATGTCGCTGGGAGAAAACTTTATTTCATCAGAGAGTGGAATGGTATCATCTGTGCCTGAGTCGGAGCTTGAAGCTTCTGCACTCTCTGGAGTCTCAGGACGCTTTGGGGTTCCCTTGGGTCTTCGGGATGGTGGGACTGAAGGCAATGACATTTTTCTTTGTCCCTCTTCTTCGGGCACTTTTTCCCCTGGGCCAATCGGGATCAGAGCCAATCTCTGTTTCGAGTCTTGCTCTCTTCCCTCTGTCTTTGTGGGATTTGCAACAAGTTGTTGCCTGGCTGACCCCATAAATTGAGTCGAGGTTGCTTCTAACATAATTCTTGCTGAAGACAGCAATTTCAAGGCTGTCTTATCATCATTGGTGGCTAAAAAATATAGGTGTCTATAAACTTCTTGCCAAAAACTTACTTCAAATAACAAACGTGTCTCTGCGTATGGGTAATTACACTGCACCCACAACAATAGCTCTCTAAGTTTTTTCTTTGGGATCTCCTTAGTGTGTGTGTCTGCCACGCCCTGTAGGTCGGACAGAATCTCTATTTGTTTTTGGGAAAGTGTACCTCCTATGTTCTTAATTCTTGACTTTCTCACCGAATTTGTCGTCAGACCAGTCTGAAGGCTCTTGGTCACTGGCCCGCAGATTACAGGAGATGGGCTGTCCTGCTACGAACTTTCTTCGGCTGAAGTGGAGTGCAATGTTCTCAGTGGCTGCTGCGTCTTCAGACCCTCCTGGCTGCTTTCTGGCTGCTTTCCCGAGGAGTTATCAGTGCTCTCCTGGGAATGAGTCTAGCCTGGGAGCTGCCCACTCGGCGCTTCAAGGCTGCCCCTGTGCAAGAGGTGCACACCAGAGCTCACTGTGGCTCAGCGAGTGCCCGCCGGATGTTGCTGGGTCGCCGGGTAGCCCCCCAGATCACCCACCGGGTGCCCACCCAGGGACGCCAAATGTCCGGTCCGGCTGTCTGTCTCTGCCCGGACACGGGTAGGGTGGTTCTTGGGTGGCACGCGTTTCAAAGGATGAGTCTGGACTCTTCAGCTTTTTGATCTTCAGATTGTTTATTGTTTCTTATCTACAAAATTTTCTGTCTGCCAACAGAGGTCTGATCTGCAAGGCAGCTAAGGGCACTCTGACCACCCACGGGGCGGTCATGTCTTTTTATACTAAAATCTACGTACATGATATTTACTTTTATTTTCCAATACTTTTCACCCATGTTGGCAAGTGCACCTTCACCATAAACCAATCTCCAAGTGCCAACATCACCACAGAAGATGGAAGACAAGAAGAAGAAAGAAAAAGGACGAGACATGCCCTGATCTCTCCATCTTGTCTCCATAACCCCCTTGTACCAAAAACCTTAAAGTTTATATTTATTTCACCTTATAAATGTGTCCCTTTTACACCTTTCACTCTAAAGTGATTCTCATGTCTTCAAACTGCTGTCACTTCTGTGGATGGATCAAAATCAAGCCACCAAACACTCTTGGCAACATTCCAGGATTTCCGAGACCCCCAAGGGTTCTCCTGGCAACTCTGGACATCTGGAGTGATGTGCTGAGTTCCCACACATTGCTATTCAGAGCTTTCCTTGGAAAGTTTCAATGGCAATCATGACAGTAAAATTCGGAGTGACAGTAAAATTCACTCAATAATGAGTAAAATTTACTCAGTCATGACAGTAAAATTTACTCAATCATAAGTAAAATTCTTATTTTGAGCTAAGTACCTTAACCAAAGGGTAGCTCAAGCATAACTGGCATTTGATGTCAACAAAGGCAACTTGGCCTGCACTTGTCACATCTACTGCATTAAAAAGCTTACTCTGTCTCAGATTCCTTTAGAGGGATACCAACACAAACCGTGAAACTGCATGAAAATGATGATTTAAAGAATGATATATTAGAAGAATGGAATAATGGTTAATGTTCTTTTCCTGCCAACTGCTTTGTTTGCCCTTTTAAATTTTTTAAGTCCTTCCTGGTATCACCGTGGTAGCAGTGCAGCAAGTGTTTGGTTGTAAGCTGTCCATATTGCCAGCTTCTGGACTGCCTTCAGAAAACTTCCCACTGGTTTTGGATAGAAATCACAAGCAGTAGAGATGACAAAGACTGCAGAAACCTTCTCATCTCCTTCTAGAGCAGGAGCGTGTCTTTGACCCACTCTTAACTAGACAACTTTCATCAGTCACGCGAGAGTCTCATGTTCAAGAGCTAAGCAATGACAGCTGTAAATGACAAAAAGCACACTGATATTCTCTTGGGACTCCAGTACAGAGCAATGAAGGAGCATGAATTCACCTTCTTGGGAAGTTTGAAAATGCACATGAAGTTTAGGAGAGGAGCTAAGCCATGGTAACCTTTGTTGAATATGTCTGCGTAGACAGAGTTTCCATCACTGCAGAAGGAATGTCATTTAACCCACGTATCATCTCTAGCTGCTAAGCTGCACTTATTGCAGAGTATCTGCAATATTTTTTACAGGGTGGGCTTTTATATGTAATCCCTGAGTAACATTCCAGAGAGAAGTACTTTGGGGGTTGGGGGGGAACCCCCAATTCTTAACTATTTCAAGTAGTGGTTACATTTGAAAGTCAAAAAAGATGTAAAACCTTTCTTTCCGAGACGTATTACCAGCACAAACTGTACCAGAATTTTGATGCTTTTGATTATGGCAGCATAACTCTACCATAGACGCTCTTGCTCTGGACTATTCCTTAAGAAACAAAGTCCCTGTTAGAAATAAAACAAAATTAGCCAAAATATTGGGCTGTATGATTTCAAAGGCTATGTACTAAAGGCCAAACATCGATAATAATAGTAATGAGTGGGCTAAAAGTTAAATCAATACAGCACAACTCAGTTCAAATATATCTTGTGTTCTAATGTTCTCACAGAAGACTGTAAAAACCTCTATTTTTGTGGGTTTGTTTTATCCATTTAGATGTACCTTCTACTTCTTCCCACTGTATGAGAATGTTTATGACAAGATTGGATAACTTCATGCAACCTTCTATAAGTAAAGAAAGAGAAGCCAGTAAAGAAAGGGCAAAATTGTTAATTGCAGGTGGAAAGAGGGAGGCCAAGAAAAGAAAACAAAAGAACAATAATAATTAAATGCCACCCTGTCTTCTGTGAAAAGTAAAGGCACAGACAAAAAGAACAACTGCAAAATTCTCACTAGAAAAACACACTTTCTCTGGCTCAAGTATTTTGTGCTACATTTCTTGCTGGTTTCTCATGCCAAAAATCTTAACCTTTGAAGGTGTCCCTTTTCTCTTTCTGGAATACAGCTATGGCTGTGCCATTGCTGTCAAGCTGCTATTCTCAGAGGTGGCCAGCTGAAAGTCTTAAATCAACTGATTTGCTCTGTCACTTTAATATGGCATGACTTAACCACTTACAGTTTCAGCAGCTGGACTTGCCCAGCCCTACAATTCTTTAATCTTTGAATGGTTATATAAGCTCCTTGGCAACTGGCATTTGTAAGTACATGCAACTATGCAGAATTTGCACTATGAGACTATGCCAAATGAGTCACGCTGGTAGATTAACTAGGGCATGCAAAGCAGAGAGGGGGGAATGAGAGCACAAGAAGAGAGTACACAAGAAGAGAATACAATCTACTTTTTTTCTGCAACAGGGCTAACACTGTAGAAATCAAAATGAACACAAATCCTCCTAGGGGTAATTCTTGCTAAAGACAAAGACTTCCTTTTGTGTTCAGAGGCCTGGAATGTTTAGCTTTGGAATATCAACCCAGTTACAAATGAAACTGCAGGAGGGAGCCACCATTCTTACAATGAACATTGATATGTGTATAACCTTTCATAGGGATCCATCTTTGTAACGCACATCACATTTTATAAGAGAAGAGGCATTGTTGAATGGCTTCAGTGAAAAAAAATCTTAAATGCAATCCGAATGGAGTTAGGATCCAAAGGAGCAAGTATTTCAAGAAAGCCTGAGATATTGCCTGTGATGAGATCCCTTCTAAGAGGTTCATTTAAGGTACCGAATTCTCCATCTAAATACTGGCAGATTAGTCAGAGGTGAAAAATCAATCTTTTTAAATGGTCATTTTGGAAGACAAGGCTTGCAGGGAATTTAGTACTTGCTGCTATATTGCCTACATTCCTGGAAAGAGTATTAAATACTGAAATACGACTCATGGAAGATGAAGTCTTTGTGAATGTGAAAGTCCACTGCATGGCAATCTCAGAAAGGAACCCATCAAAGCCCTTGAAATGCCAACACACAAGTTGTGAGCTGGCAGTGCATGCCAGTTTTTAGCAAACCACAGCAAAATGCAGATGACATAACAAGGCCATTAGGTCACATACAGTATGAAGCAGTATGAAAGAGGAAAGCAGCTGAGAGCATCAACCCTGGTAAGTAGCCTCAGTATTCTTCTTGACATTAGCAGAAATTTTAAATGAGTCTCTTAAAATTACAAAGGAGGCAAAAGAAAAGGGAGCAATGACTCCTCTGGCATAGTGTTTCCTCAAAGGGATCTTCAAAATGTAAAGATTGTATCATCCTTTAAGCTGAACAAAGGTATTAAAAAGACAGGAAGGAAATGGCATCAAATAATAGAAAGACTCTGGGCAGTGTACTTCTAGACAGAAAGGCCACTGATGGAAAACTGACTAAACTGGCACCAATGCAGCAGCATTGTACTAAACCCAGAAATGTCCACTGCTTCACTCTCTGCCATTCCATTCATATGCACACAGCAGCTTTGCAACATTCCTACTGATCATCTCCTTGGCAAACTGGGAGTGAGGGTCCTTAGTGATGCAGAGTCCCCAGGCAGGTGCAGAGGAGAGCTGCTTTTTTGCAAAAACCAGGCTTTTGAAGCACTCAGGCCTTTATCAGTTACATAGCTTTTAAGCCATAACAAGCATCATTCAACCAACCACCATACACCATGCGGTGAACACGCGATGGTTCTAGAACTTGTTGATCTACCTCTAATTCAGCTGCCTCACCTTCCCATAGTCCTTTTCTACTTAGCCAAAGTATCGGGCCTCAGCCCAAGGCCTTCCTTTTGTAAGCTTCTACCTATATGCAGCAGCAAACCACTAGTTTCGTCCGTGCCAAGAGTTTAGGTAGACGATTTGCATCTGCCCTTCCAGTGAAACATAATGGGAAGAGAAAATCCTGTCAGAGATGTTCAGTCGTTCCATTTTCTAGACAGGCCAAATCAAAAGAAAAGCAAGCTATAGGATTGTGTACTTGCTTTTACAAAACACCTGTTGCCATCTGACAGTGAACTAGCAGAAAACCAGCAAAAATGAGACTTGAGGCAAACAACCCTTTGAAGGGAATTATGACATGATCAATAAAAAGACAACAAATTTCCAGCTTGTCGAGATACTTGAAATGTCAGCAAAGGATTGAGAGCAGACACTGAATTAATGGGGAAAGGTTAAAAGAATCCCAAGAAAAACATGACCAAAGATTAAAAGAATCCCAAGAAAAACATGGGCAACTGACCTGTTGAAGCCTTCAGGAAATCAGTGGCTGCTGATTTAGGTAGGCCATTCAAGTTAATTTACAAATGCACTTTCCACTCTTTTTTCACCTGTCAGCATCACAGGGTGAATTGTGACCATGGAATCACAATTCTTTGGATTCTGTTCTTAGCTTTAGGAGAGAACTACAGCAGCTGAAGTAGCTGTTACTGATGTGATACACAGGAACACAGAGTTGACATATTTCATTCATGTCCAATCACAACTAGCAATACTAAGGGGATAGGATTGGCCTCTTTTCATGACACTTTCTTGCTATACAGCCTGCTCTGATTCTGGTGAAACTTTTTCATTAGCTTGTCTCTAAAAAAGGAGAAAGTCCAACTCAATGTCCCTCCCTTCTGGTGCAGTTTTACCATTCAGTTTGTCGAGCCTAAAAATTGAATTGGAACTAGCAGGAATTACTGTTTAAAGCGTCCGGACTGTTCAGACACTCTCAGGTTGATAAAAGCCTAGATGTTATTGGCTAAATACTGTTTCCCCCAAGAGCGGATGCATGCAATTTAATCCAACTTTTTGTAACAAAGTCCAGTAATACAAAATCCAGTAATACAAAAAAGGCACAGATAGGAAGAATAATTGGACCATTTAGGGAAGCAAACTTCTCACCTTCTTTTGGAAAGAGCATAATTTGCTAGCTGAAGTAACAAACTTGAGGACGGAAATCTCCCTACTACTGAGAAGTTGCTGAAAAGGGAGCCACCTAAGCTCTGTGACTTTCCCCTTTCCATTCATTGGTCAAGCCTAGTAGCCTAAAATTTATGGGGTCAATCAAAGACAAATGCTAATCTAGTCAGAAGTCTATGAAAGGTCCAAAAATAATCAGAATTCTTCTTGGACAATGGAAATGGAAGCAGAGCTACCAATCTATTTCCTTGCAACATATCCCTAAACCTCATTCCCTTCTATTCATACCCAATGTATAGCCACCAGTACAATCAGGAAAAGATAAACCTTAGAGATGTCAGCAAGGGAAGAATTTGAAAGAACTATTCCCATTAATCATCCTCTAGACAGTAACTCTATCATTAAAATCGGAGCCCTTTTAGTAAGTATCCCTTGTGGTAAATTCAGGACTCCTGGACCACGGAGCAAGAGAATTAAGCAGAAGCCGTTGATTGTTGACATGATGCACTTATACATTCTAACTCTCTGCACACGCTAGGCCCGCATTTCTTATTGGTGCCTTTTTTATGTCCACGCTTTCTGTGTGCACCTCTCAGAAGATGTGTTTGGTTACAGTCCAGGTGCTTTGCTGCCCTCCGTTATCCAGTTCTTGTGATCTTGGAATTTGGTTTCTCAGCTTCTCTTTCTTATTTTAGCACGGCTTATGTCTTAGTAACTTTGATGAATTCCAGAGGGCCCTGAGAAAATTCTGATAAGAACAGTTCCAAGCAGGATGGCTGGTGCACCCTGTAGTCTAAATGGTTCAGATACATTGCTAAAATTCCCCCTTCTTCTTCTTCTTCTTGCACCAGCCAGACCCTTTCCACCGTATTTTCTTCCAAGAGACTCTCCAGTTTTGTGATGCATCGAATAACACAAAGCAATATAATAATGACTCCTAGTAATAACAAAGCTCCCTTTATGATATCTTTCAACCATCCAGTTCTTCCCCATCCCTCAAACCGGTCATGCAAACCCCATTCATTCCCACTCAATTTCTTCATGTTATCTTGTCATTGTTTGAGTTTCCTGTGAATGGATGCAGAATGGTCAGAGAGGTTCATACAACTCATTCCTTCAAAATCCTCACACTCCTTCCCATCTGCTAACAATAACAAATCTATAACAGCTCTATTTTGCAGTGTGCCATGTCTAATACTATCTACGTCAGTGAGCATCTGATTTAAAATAGCTGACCTTACCTTTCGTTGTTTGACCATCCAGCATCCCAACTTATTAAGCATAGCCAAAGCTTGAGCAGCGGCAACACCTGGAGTAAGGAATGATTTGTGCTGGAGTGCCCCAAAACTCTACACGATTGTCACAATCCAGTCTTAAGCTTGTGTTTCTTTTTTCAGTTCTCTTGCTATGTCTTGCCCTCCAAATAGTCTGATTCAGCATTTCATGCATGCTAGCAGCAAACATGGTTATTTTTCCTCAGTAACAAGGACCACCAAACAAATTACTTGGAATTATGGGTCTTGCCCTATCCCCACAGATTCAAAAGACACTTGGTGGAAGCTTCCTTACAGTCACATTTGCACCAGCACTTCCAGGATAAGTCCAATTGTGGCAATATTTGGTCATGTAATATTTGGTCACTTTCTGATACCATGGAGAATTGGGATTGAGGATGACACTATTATTTTTGGGTCATGGGATTAGGACAATGCTCATATAAGTTGATTGTGGGTTTAAAAAGTGGTTGAAAAACAGGCAATAATTTCCAGGTACTGATCCTAACAAATCTAATTCTTGGGTCTCTAGTCCACTTTCATTCTGTGATTGTGTTATTATACTTGCTTGGATGCCCTCGCCGTTTGTCTTTATCCCCAACCTTTAGCATATGTCCAATTTTGTAACACCACTGGCTATGTTACACTAGCAATCCTTCACGTTTGGTTTATTTGCTTCCATCTATGGTTTTCCTTCAACTCCTACCCATTCTGCAAAACCAGTAAAGTTACTTATTGGGATACCAATTAAACATGTCTGGAATGGTTTTCCTGGCATGGTTAAGAATAAACAAAAGAAATCTACCCCAGTAGCATTGGCCCAAGTAAGCCACATATTCTGTCAATGCCATCTGCACTACAGATGTTGCCACATATCACAAGGAACAGAGAGAAACCTCCAAAAACCCACATAACTAATTTAAGACTATTCTTCATCCTTAACATCGGCAAAGAACCTTTCCCCTATGAGATTAGGGAAAAAATCCAAACTGATTGTGCCTCTTGCTCTTTGTTCTCTTCTCCTATTCTGTCTCCTTTGGTTCTTCTCCTCCCACCTTTGCTTTGTTTGTTCCCCATGCTAAGGTCTAACTCCCCATGTCCCAGGAAGAAATACTCCTTTTCTGCATTAAATGGCCTTGATCTTATTTTCTCTCTCTTTTTTCTTGAGCTCCAAAGTTCATTATGACGAGGATTCATTATGCCCATTTTTATTCCACTTATGGCTAGTGAAGTAATAGGAGAAATTCTTAGTTATAGAAACTGTTACTAATCAACACAGACTGTTGGTCAGCCAAAGCTGTGTTAAATTCCTGAAGCCAGAGCAAGAGAACAGAGACTTCATAGAATTAGGAAGTTTCTTTTTCTTTCTTTTATATAGCAAAAAGGAGAGTGCATATTAGAGTGGGGCACAGAGTAGGTGATTCGGGAAGTCTGTACTGTCTGATTACCTCAGACAATGGGGCAAAGAAGAGGGTGATGCAGTGGGAAACTTGGATAAAAAGGGGGCTACATCCCTCAACCACTTGAAAGAGCCCATGGAAAATGGCCCATGGCCTCTCCACTTATTCCAATAAAGTTACAGGACTCCTCTGTCTCTTTTTGGGACAAAAACCTCTGGCATCAGGGATTAATTTTCCTAAGAAAATGAGCACTCATCCAGGGTCCTCATCTCATGGCAGTGAGTGGGAGCCCGAGGCACCCCTCAGCCAGCTTTGGTGATCAGTTCCCTTTGGTGGCAGCCAGTACTGGGCAATTGGTTGAGTACCTGTGGAAGAATGGCTACATGACAGGGACCACGTTCTGGACCAAGAATAGGGAGGATGCAGCTAATCTGGGTCCCTGCACCAGCAAAACACTGTGTCCTTGAGCATAGCTGTGGTACAATAACAAGTAGTGAGAGAGACATGAGAAAAGAAAGATGTAAACCCCAAGGTATGAGGAAGAGCTGACCTTGTAGTATAACCAATAGATTGCTTAGCTTGCAGAATATGTATGAGCTTATTACTTGTTGTGCATAAAAGTCTGATGCTCTCTTCAATAAATGAAGCTTGCTAAACACTCATATTGAGCATCCAAGTTTCCCTCACCGCAACAAATGGCGCCCGAACAGAGACCCTACAGAGGGCTTGAACCTGTGAGCTACGGTCCGGTGCAGTATTCTGTGTCAGTCCCGATGCAGCACGGGAGGCAAAAGAGCAGGCTCCGCGTCCCCGAGCGACCTTCGAGAAGGGTCTCGGCCAGCGAAAGAGTGGGTTCCGTGCCCCGAGCGACCTCAGAGAAGGGTCTCGGCCGACTAAGCGCCGCCAATGTCTTGCAAGGGCTGCAACAGTGCTGACAACTAAATTAGAAGGTAATGGAGAGACAAGCAGCGTATGACCTTTTTAAATGCTTTTTACAAAAGCGGGGATTATAGGGTATCGACCTGGGAAAAGGACTCCTGGGATTGATTGCATATGGAGTTGCAAAAGGGTGCTTTGCAGATCCCAGTCAGGTTTTTGAGGAGTTAGAGTGGCGTAGGTTTGGGGATAAGTTGTGGGAAGTTGTGTTAGATGAGTGTAAAACTGCAAAAAAGTTGTCTAAAACTTGGCAGATAGTTGCTAATGCACTAAAACAGTACCAGGCAGAGCAGAAGGCTGCTTAGGCAGCCTCTGCCAGATTGGGAATGCCTGTTCCTAGTGAGAATAGCAGGGCCTCAGCGTCTATGACCTCTTATCCTCTGCCCCCAGCAACTACCACAGTGTATCTGCCAGTGGGGACAGCCTCCGCAGCAACCGCCCGAGCCACTCCTTCTGTGCCTCCTCTGGCAGCGAGGGATTGCCCCCCCCCTGCGGCTGGAGTGGACGGTGGGGAAAGAACAAAGGAAATGCTTGACCCCAAGGTGGTGCGAATTGCTAATGAAAGGCATGAGGCATGGCGAGAGATTGCAGGAGAGGCGATAGTTGCAGGCGACCGGCTGCTGATGCCTTGCTTGAGGTGGCTTGTCTGGTGGTTTACGCACCAAATCCTGCTGGAGGCTTGCAAGCAACTATCACTACCTTAGATTGGAAGTGGCTAGCACAGCTCCGTGCCACTGTGAGTGTGGTATCCACGGAGAACCAACTCATCAGATGCTCAATTATTTGTGGGGAGGAAACAGACGGTTGGCATCGGATATTAAAAGCCTCATGAGGCTAGTGCTTACCCAGCATCAACAGTTGTTGTTTAATGCTCACTGGCAGGCTGTGTGCCAAGAGTCTGTGGCTACCCAGAGACAGCCACAGAGATCCACTATATGGAGTTACTTTAGAGGAACTTATGGGGATAGGGGCATACCTAAGGACAAGTGCAAGCACTAATTGGGCCTGAGAAACTGAGGGAGGCTATGAGATTAGCCCGGGTGGGGCTTGACAGGGTGAAATCCCCAGGGGGTATTCCCTCATACATGGGAATTAAACTGGGAAGAGAAGAGCCATTTGGGTTGTTTATTGACAGAGTGGCGAATGCTATTCAGACAGCAGGGGTCCCTGAATATATGCACGGAGCACTACTAAAGCAATGTGCCCTACAGAATTGCAATCCCACCACTATGGTATACTTGTCACACTCCCTGGTTCCTGGACTGTTGAGGAGGCTTTAGAACGAATGGCTCAGGTGCCGGTGGGGCTGCAGGCTATGTTAGTGGAAGCAGTAAGAGATTTGGGAAGTAGTTTCAGGGAGCAGGCGCAGGTGACGCAGAGTCAGGTGTTGGCTGCCCTTGCCACCTTGCAAGCGTCGGTAAATCGGCTTCAAAGAAAAGGACCATCGCAATTCCGATGCTTCCGCTGCGGAACTGCTGGCCGTATGCGACGGGATTGTACAATGGAAGCTGTGTGGTGCTGGCGCTGCAAGTCCAACACACACAATGAGTCAGCCTGCCAGCACGTCTTGGGAAACGGGAAGCCCAGTGGGAGGGGTTGCCCCACTCTGACACAAGTGGCGGCCCAGAGCCCAAGCGCCTTCCCAGCACAAGCGCCTCCTCCATCTGCCCCGCAACTAGCGGAAGCCTTGGTTCGGACCTGGCAACCTCAATAGACTGCACCTTAATAGACTGCAAACTGCAGCGAATCCCAACGGGGATTAAGGGCCCTGTTACAGCCAGCGGACAAACCGTGGGAGCTTGTTGATTGGACGCTCCTCTGCCAGCATGTCGGGACTTACTATTCTTGTTGGACTAATTGATGCTGATTATACAGGTGAAATACAAATAATGGCACAAACACTATTCCCACCATTTTTTATTCCAGCCGGATCGTGAATTGCTCAATTAATCCCCTTGCCTCAATTAACCAGAGGGACTGTACCACTTGGCAAGTAGCAACGTGGTGAAGGTAGTTTTGGTTCCACAGGAACAATGGCATTGTTAACAGTGGACTTAAAGCATTGTCCTAAAAAAAATATTGACATCCAGTATCAGGGTCAAACCATCACCCTGGTTGCACTCCTAGACACCGGTGCAGACGTCAGCATCATAGGGTCGCAGAAATGGCCACCCCAGTGGCCCACTCTTGCGGCAAATGCCACAGTCACAAGAGTAGGAGGACTCATGCTTGCACAGAAATCCCCTCTGCTGAAAATTATTATAAAGGGAAAGACCGTCACCTGTACAGTTTCTGTAATACTGCTCCCTGAGGTATTACAGAAACTGTACAGGTGACAATCCCTGAGGGTGTCCACGCCTTGCTGGGCCACGATGTGTTGGCACAGTTGGGAATGGTCCTCACCACAGATCTCCCTTTATAGGATGGCCGTTGCATGGACTTTCCCGATCCCACTCTGATGGAAAACAGAGGACCCAGTGTGGGTTGAGCCGGTTGGGCCTTTAAAAGGGGAAAGTCTCATTCAGGCACACAAGCTGATACAGGAGCAGTTTGACCAAGGACATCTCTGGTTATCTGTTAGTCCTTGGAATACTCCTATTTTTGTGATCAAAAAGAAATCTGGCAAATATCGGCTCCTGCATGATCTACGCGCCGTCAATGATCAGATGCATAGTATGGGAGCCCTGCAGCCCGGACTGCCTAATCCTGCAATGCTCCCTGAAGGAAGATCCCTCCTCATTATTGATCTAAAAGACTGTTTCTTCACCATCGCCTTGCATGAGGCAAGATAAGCAGCGCTTTGCTTTTATCCTGCCTGCGCTGAATCGAGAAGGGCCTGCCCAGAGATATGAGTGGATGGTACTCCCACAGGGCATGCGTTGCTCGCCCACTCTTTGCAAACTGTATGTTGATGCAGCCTTGCAGCCAATTCAAAAGGCGTGGCCCAAAGTTATAATTTACCATTATATGGATGACATTCTTTTTGCTCAATCATCACTGTTCTCTCCAGAGCAAAAGCAAAAATTGTCTCAACAGCTCCAACAGCAAGGCCTGGTGATTGCTACAGAAAAGGTGCAGGAAATGAGCCCTTGGAAATACCTAGGGTGGAAAATCACTGACCAACATATTCAGCCTCAAAAACTCACTATTATGATTGCTCTTCAAACACTCCATGATGCTCAGCGACTATTAGGAGATCTGCAATGGCTTCTCCTGGTGATTGGCATTCCCAACAAATATCTTGAAGAGCTGCGACCTCTTCTAAAGGCTATGGACCCTGCGGCTAAACTATCCTTAACTTCACGAGAAAGAAGAGTACTGCAGGACATTACCTCCATGGTTGCCCATCACGTTACTCATCGCCACCAGGAGGGCCTTCCATTGAATCTTACCGTCCTGGCAGGAGACAGGCTCCTATTAAGGGCAATCATGCAGCACAAAAAGAAAATGGGGGAGAAGCAGGCAGCCAAACAGATCGTGTTAGAGTGGATTGCCCCTCACCCTACAGCCCCGAAGAATGGTGCAGGAAAAAGTACGGATATTGGCGGAGCTGATTAAGAAGGGCAGACTCCTAATTCTGCAAATTACAGGAGAGCGACCAGGTGAAATTCACATTTCTATGCATGAAGAAGACCTAAAGTGGTATTTGCTCAACTCCACAGCCCTCCAGACTGCATTGATAGAAGATGGAGCTGCAATTCGCATTGAGCCTTTAAAATCACCTTTATTAGCATGGATGGCAAATCAGGGCTGGATAACTATTCCGAAACGGGCTGATCAACCACTGCTGAATGCTGTTACGGTGTTTACAGATGCTGGGAAGCAGTCTCGAACAGCCGCCACCACTTGGAGAGACATTGACGGATGGCATCATCAAATCTGCAGGCAGAGCAAAATGATTCCCTGCAGACCCTTGAGCTGTTGGCAGTAGTATGGGCCCTGTCACATTGGTTGCACAAACCCTTGAATATTGTTACATTGTATGTGGCAGGGGTAGCAAATTGCATTGAGGACGCAAGTATTAGGGGCGCAAACAACAAACCGATAGGAGAGCTCCTGATGCAGCTCCAGCGGGCCACACGGCAAAGGACTGCCGGCTATGCTGTTTTGCACATTCGCAGTCATCAATGGGACCAAGGACTTGGAGAGGGCAATGCGAGGGCAGATCGTCTAGTGATTGTGACATAAGAAGCCCCATTTTCGCCTCATTGCCAAGCTAGAGAGACTCATGCAATATTCCTCCAGAATGCTCGGGGTCTCCACTGAGCATATGGTCTTTCCCTGGAAGAGGCTAGGGCCATTGTAAAGGCCTGTCCTATATGCAGCCATCATAATCAAGGTTTAGGGCTTGGAGCAGGAGTGAATCCGAGGGGGTTGAAGGCCAATGAAGTGTGGCAGATGGGTGTCACGCATGTGCCTGCATTAGATTGGTTAAAATGCCTGCATGTTACCATTGACACAGCCACATGATTTGGGCTACCCCTCAGCCTGGTGAAAAGTCAAGGGACGTAAAACGGCACCTTACAAGTTGCTTCGCTGTTATAGGGGTGCCTCGTTGTATCAAACTGACAATGGGCCTGCCTACAAAAGCAAGACAGTTGTGCAATTCATGCAAACATGGGATATAACGCACGTAACTGGCATAAATCATTCCCCTACAGGTCAGGCAATGGTGGAACAAGCTAATGGAACTGTGAAGAGGTATCTTGAGAAATTCCAGAGCATAGTGCACCCACGCGAAAGGGTTAATAAGACCCTGTTTGTAATGAATCATTTGTGTGTGTTTGGCGACCACCAAGAACCTCCTCTAATTAGGAATCAAGTTGGCCCTACAGAAAAGCACAAACAACCATCCATGTGGGTCTTTTACAGAGACCCCAAGACAGGACAGTGGAACGGGCCTGCAGAAGTGGTCTTTGTGGGCAGGGATTACCTTTGTGTGCTTACCCCAACAGGCAACATCTGGGTCCCGAGCCAGTGGACCAAACTTGCCATCGGCCATCCTGGATCCAGCAGCCAATGAGGAGAAGAGGTGGTTGCTCCGCCTCCACCTGGCAATCGACCCACTTCTCTGGCCAGCGAGACAGCTGATTGACCCTCGATTACTCAACTGGAGGACTCTTGACCAGCTGGCACAGCTGATTGCTACCTTGCCTATTCTAGCACCTTGTGGCCTTGCGTACGCTATTTGTACAAGCTGTGGGGACAAGCGTTTTTGCCCTTGGATAAAGATTTTCTGTGGTGGCTGTGAAAGAGATCTCTGGGTGCGTCAGAGTGTGCTGACAGGATTGTGGTGTGTTGAGTGTGATCGTGAGTGGAGAAGGAAAACAGTACTTGCTGCATTACAGGAGGAAACCGGATTACCTGGAATCCAGGGGTTATCCCTATATGAGAGTTGGGAGCAAAGGGAGATTGCTAGGTTAAAGTGGGAAGTACAGTGGCAAGTTAGCAGAATTAAGAGCCAAACAAAGACAAGCATCCTGCAGGAAATCTGTGGTAAACATGTTGACCTGCCAGGACATTGGATGGTTCAGCCAAGGCAGATGGAAGAGCTATGTCATCGCCTTAGTATTCTCCCTCCTCCTAGTAGAGACAACGAGCCACGTAGAAGGCGCAACAGGAGGAGGAGGGCTAGGAATTCCCCATATGGCCCCAACTCAACCTAAGACCAATATTTGGGTCACTCTCGCAAACCTGATAAATCAAGAGGCCATTTGTTTGTCCTTGTCTTCTCCAGGTAATCCATTTACAACCTGCTTGGTTGGGCTACCAGCGGATCCTTGGCCATGCCCTTCAAGTACACCCACCTGCAGGACCAATGATGCTAGGGCAGGTGTAGATAACTGGGACCAATGGGTTTCCCATTTTTCCATAGCATTGCAGGAACCCCAAGAACTGGAACTGTTAGGCTCAGTGATGGCAGATGCATGCCTCAATTTTAACCATATAAGCCGGATGCCAGCCAAGAACCATTCCACTATTGTAACCTCCAGCATGGCTGTCTACCGAAATGCAACAGCCTGGTGCAATTATACCACAAAGAAAGTATCAATCTCATCAAATTACCCCATTCAATTGCCAGCAGGTTACATTTTAATATGTGGAGACCACACCTGGCCTGGTATCCCATCTATGCTGCGAGGGGGGCCATGTACAATTGGACAGCTGTCTCTACTTATACTCAACACTTCCATGATACTAAACATGAGCTACCGCCATCGTCGAAGTAAAAGAATGGCCCATGCATTTACTGCTAACTGCAAAGATGATGTTGGTCACCAAAAAATTTTGGTCCCCAGGGGCCATGATTGCGGCATCCTTTCTGGCTCCAGGGGTGGCAGCAGCAGGCACCCATGCCACCCTAAATAAGTTGGGATGCTGGCTTGCGAAGCAAACCAATGCCACTTCTGTGGCGCTTTCTAGCCTTTTGATGATGTTGATTCTATTTGCAATGCAACGCTTCAAAATAGAGCTGCAATTGATTTTCTTTTGCTTGCACAAGGCCATGGTTGTGAAGAATTTGAAGGCATGTGTTGCATGAACCTTTCTCACCATTCGCAGTCCATCCACTCCCAGCTCTCTGAGTTGCAGAGGTTAACCGGAAACCTACAGGTAGAATAGGGCTTTGATATTGATGGATGGCTCAAATCTTTAGGCCTGGGATCATGGCTACGCTCTATTGTTAAGGCTGGCATTATAGTAGGCATTATAGCTTTGTTGGTAGTATTAGTTTTGCCTTGCTTTTGCATATGCTTACAAAATATGGTGCAAAGGATGATATCTGCTGCATTTAATCAAACATTGCTTGTGCAAAAAGAAAACAGGGGAATTGTGGAAGAATGGCTACGTGACGGGCCACGTTCTGGACCAAGAATAGGGAGGAGGCAGCTAATCTGGGTCCCTGCACCAGCAAAACACTGTGTCCTTGAGCATAGCTGTGGTACAATAACAAGTAGTGAGAGAGACATGAGAAAAGAAAGAGGTAACCCCTAAGGTATGAGGAAGAGCTGATCTTGTAGTATAGCCAATAGATTGCTTAGCTTGCAGAATATGTATGAGCTTATTACTTGTTGTGCATAAAAGTCTGATGCTCTCTTCAATAAATGAAGCTTGCTAAACACTCATATTGAGCGTCCAAGATTCCCTGACCGCGACAAGTACCCAATAGTGTCCACTCGAGACAGGCAAGTAGTGGACTAGAGGGTCCATTGTCTCTGTATCTCTGCGAGCCTCTCAGGAACCCTGGGCCAGTCCCGAGTCGGCAGACACCGGGGGGAGCAGCCCCAACACGGCCGACAGCGGGGAGACACTCTCTGTGCCCCGAGGGTACTGAGGGCACCTGGGCTGGGCGCCTTTGCAGCACAAGAGACACCAGAGACATCGGTGGAAGAGAAAGGGCTGACTCTTAGCAGGGGTTAATCCAAGGCTTTATTAGGATCCCAAAGGAGCTCCTGCACCTCAGGGGCCTCCTGCCGAGAGCCCCGGGAGATGTGCCAAGGTCACATTTAAAGGGAGGTGGAAACCAAAAGTAGATAACATTTTACCAACCAATAAGTAACTCTAAGGGATGGGTATTGGGGGATAGACATATTGGACAGCGTATGGGGCAAGGCTTGGGGGGCTGACCCCTAGCCTCTGGCTAATCACTCGACGACTTGGACCGAAACTTCTGGATGGAGGGATGGGATGCTGAGTGATTGACAGAGAGCCAGGGCGGGGGTTTGGGGATGATCTCATCCTGGGAGAGGGATAACACAGGTAAAGGGAGGGGAATACAGTCTGGGATAAACCATTTGGGAAAAATATGGGAATACAAAACAAAACTACTTCAAAGTATTACAAAATATAAAAACGCACTACAACAGTCCATGAAGAGTCCACATGGAAGGATCACTGAAAATGTCACCAATCAGTGGGATTTTTGGAGAGTAAACCTGAGAGGGCACCCACAGAGGGCTGCATAGGTAAAGCCAGCAATGGGTCCTGGAAAAAGGGATGATGATCCAGAAAGATCTCTGAAGAATCCCTAGGAAGAATGTTGAGATAGTTTGCACCTTCTCCCAGAGGTAATTAAAGACAATCCATGCCCAAGGAGCAATAAAGAGAGTTGAGAAGGGGTCTCGGCAACAGGGGACAGACAGTGCTGGTATGTTGGGAAACAATTGGTTGAAGCGGAATGTGGGGGAATATGGTTAAGGCAAGTAGTAGCAGAAGGCATTTATCATTAAAATTTCCCAGCTGATTCAGCTGCAGGTTCTTTGTATCCCCAGCTTTTAGGACAGGGAAAATAAGGAAGTCAGGATGAAGTGGTGTTTCTTTATGGTGGGAAGTGGCAGGACCAGGCATGGAAGTGCGGGACTGTGAGCATGTCTTGGGGCTCGTGGGGAGGTGCGGGCCAGGGCTGAGGCTGTGGGGCAGCCAGGGCTCAGCTCCAGGTGGTACCTGGACAATAAATAAATAGACACCTTTGAAGCTGTGGCTGTTTTTAAGGGGGGCCCGGCTGAAGGGATTTAGGGAGACCAGCCACCTTCAGTTACACCGGCACTCCCCTGGCACAAAGCCAGAGGCATGTGCCGACCGTGGGTGGGGCGAGAGGAAACAGTCACCGATATTAAAGCAACCACGCCGCAGGAGAGAAGAAAAGAGACGGCCCTCCTCTGCTGGGTGAATTAACTTGGTTTAATCCAGGGTAGGGGAAGTACAGGGTGGCCACCCAAAGGTGGCGAGCGGAGGAGGAGCCCCGAGCCCCTCCGGGGACCGGGTTTTACAGGGAAGGGGTGGGTACACAAGAAACCAATCATAGAACGAAAATTTGCATACATTGAAGACTGATGGGTGGTGTGGATCAATGGGGATAGGTCAGGGGAGGAGCCCAGGCCTACCAGCCAATCACTCGACACCCTAGCTGGAAGATTCTGGAACTTGGGGTGGAGTGCCGGTGACTGGCAGAAGGCCTGGGGAGGGGATACAAGGACAAATAAGGGATAATGAGGGAAAAGAAGGAGGGGAAAACCGTGACTGACATAACTGGGGGTTTGAGCCAGACCAACTTGCCAAGCTAGGAGAGGGGAGAACGGAACAAACCAAACACAAACCACAACATCTCCCCCTTTTTTGTTTTAAAAAGAAAAGGAAGGGAGAAAACAAACAGTCCCTTATAATCAGGCGGCAGTTGTCTCTTGTGCTGTTTTAAAGTCCAGGCTTCCACCGCTCACGCTTTCAGAGTCTGAAGTCGAGGCAGGGTCCTCCTCGATATCTGAAAGCTCCAGATGGTTTATGTTGGCCGCTGAGGCATTCAGCAGAAGTCTCTTAACCAATCCCCACAATAGGGAGCAGGCGATGACAATTACGAATATAACTAAAACAAAATATAAAACGGACCGAACTATGGCATCAGGTCCATGCAGGCGGGAGATCAACTAAAAAGAAACAGAAATATAAATTAAGAAGGTCTGGCTTGAGAGGGGGGGGGTCAGGACCGTGGTCAATGGTGGCTCGCCCACCAGTTCCTCCGTTTCCACCGCCAACACGCCTCTGCTACCTGTGGGACCGGTTCTGGTCTTGCACCCCGCTTAGGGCGGAAGGGCTTGACCCACTTTGATGGAATCCATCTCGGACCTGAGGGAGTGGACACGCAAGCGTATCCCCTACCCCAGGTCACGAGATCAAATGGCCCTTCCGTTTTCCAGGTCTCCGGATCCTTAATGAGGACCGGGGGCCTGGCCCTAGGTCGCAGCTCCTCATGCTTCCTGAAGTGTCGCACTATGGGCGGGTTGAGATTTTCAAAGGAGCAATTTAGAAAGTTGATAGTATACAACGCCCGTGCGAGACGGATGTGAGGGGACTCCACCTTCACTGCCGAATGCTGTTGCTCCAAAACCCTTTTAAGGCTCTGGTGGGTCCTCTCCACCACGGCTTGGCCTATCGGGGAATAGGGGATGCCGGTCTTGTGTTCTATTCCCCATTGCTGCAGGAAGCTCCGCAGTTCCTTGGATTTGTAAGCTGGGCCGTTATCTGTTTTGATTACCTTAGGGATGCCCAGGACCGCGAATGCCTGAAGCATATGCTTCCTGCAATCCGCAGCCCTCTCACCTGTGTGGGCAGAGGCAAAGACAGCACTAGAGAAAGTATCCACCGAGACATGTACAAACTTAAAGCGGCCGAATGATGGATAATGGGTTACGTCCATCTGCCACACCTCGCAGCTGGACAAACCACGGGGGTTAGCTCCGAGAGGGACAGAAGGGAGCTGGTGGGACTGGCAGTGAGGACATGTAGCCACAATGGCCTTGGCCTGTTCGCGCGTCAGATGGAACTGCCGAACCAGGCCAGGCGCATTCTGATGGAACAACTGGTGGCTGATCTTGGCTTGACTGAAGATATCAGGGAGCGGGGCCACTTGAACAGGGGCAGCAAGGGCATCGGCACGCCGGTTGCCCTCCGCTATGAACCCCGGCAAATCGGTGTGTGATCTGACGTGCATGACATAAAAGGGTTGCTCTCGGTGGGAGACCAATTGAACTAATTTGGAGAGCAAGTTATACAGTGTCAGGTTTGACACCTCCTGCAACACAGCATTTTCAGCTCTGGATACTACTCCCGCTACATAAGCCGAATCTGTTACCAAATTGAAAGGTCCAGGGAACCTCTCAAAGGCTCTGACGACTGCGTCCAACTTGGCAATTTGAGGTGAACCTTCAACCTCGGTGACATCGGACTCCCACTCCCGAGTTTGGGGATTCCTCCAAGTCATGACTGACTTGTGGGATCTTCCGGACGCGTCAGTAAAAATGGTCATTGCCTTTAGAGGGGTTCTACTCTGGATCGATTTCGTAGATAACACAAATTCCTGATTGAATAATTTGTGGGCCGGCCGATCAACACTAATTTGGCCGGGGTAGCTGTCCAGAGCGAACTGCAAAGATGTATTCGTTTGCAGGAGGCTGTCAATTACCTTTTGTTTTAGGTGGCCCGAATTTAATTTAAGAGGAATATGTATGCACGCAAGACCAACGCCTGCCAGCTCTCTGATCCTCAGCCTAGCTTTCCGGATCAACTCTGCCACCAGTTCAGCGGGCTGTGTCATTCTCTTGGACCGATGGTGGCTGAGGAACACCCACTCTATGATTAAGAGGGGGTCACTCGAGCCTCGGTCCCTGCCTTTAACGGTGTTGTCCCACTGAAAAATCACCCCGTGGAGGTGTGGTAGTTTGCCGCAAATAACGAATTTAAATGGCAGGCCCGGATGACAACGGTGGGCCTGCCTAGCCGAAATGAGTCTCTGGATTTTCTCCAGTGCAACCCTTGCCTCTGGGGTAAGGGTCCTGGGAGAACTTAGCTCCTCTCCCCCTTTCAATAAATTGAAAAGGGGGGCCAGGTCTTCTGTTGGTATGCCCAGCCAAGGTCTTACCCAATTCAAAGATCCACACAGCTGGTGGACATCCGCCAAGGTTTTAATAGTTGTTATGATAGCCAATTTCTGAGGAACAATGGTCCTCTTAGTAATCTCCAAACCCAGATACTTCCAAGGCGGCACCCTTTGAATTTTTTCCTGCTGGAGCTCGAACCCTGCAGCAACCAGCGCATCGACTGTCAGGTCAAGGGCGTGGCCAAGTATGTCAGCGGTTGGGGCACACACCAGGATGTCATCCATGTAATGGTAAATGATGGCATCGTTTACCACTGCACGTATTGGGGACAGCAAGGAAGCGACGTACCATTGGCAGATCACTGGGCTGCACTTCATGCCTTGCGGGAGAACCCGCCAATGGTAGCGCTTGCTTGGGGACTCACGGTTGATGGAAGGAACCGTGAACGCAAAACGCGGGGCATCGTCTGGGTGGAGGGGAATTTGAAAAAAGCAATCCTTTATATCAATCACAGCCAATTCCCAATTTTGTGGGAGCATCGTTGGGGAGGGCATCCCTGGTTGGAGAGGCCCCATATCATCTATAATGTTGTTGATCTGGCGGAGGTCGTGGAGAAGCCGCCACTTGTCCTTATTGGGCTTTTTGATGACAAACACGGGAGAATTCCACGGCGACGTGGTCTCCACGATATTGCCCTTAAGTTGTTGCTCCTCAACGAGCTCCTTGAGCGCCGCCAATTTCTGTTTATTAAGCGGCCACTGCACTACCTGGACTGGCTTATCTGATTTCCAATTGAGCTTCCAGGTAGGGCGCTCATCAGTGACCGCCGCCCGAAAAACCTGGGGAGCCGCTGGAAGGTCAATTCGGGCTCCCCACTGGGCTAAGAGGTCTCTCCCCCACAGGGGCTCCGTATAATCCAAAACGAATGGGCGTATAGAAGCCAATTGCCCATCCGGCCCCGTGATTTGCACGATGCTCTTAGATTGTCTGGCCAATTGTAAACCCCCAACACCACGGACGTGTCCAGGCGCAGTTTGTAACTCCCAATGCGACGGCCACTCCCGAGAAGGAATGACCGTGACATCCGCCCCAGTGTCCAACAGGCCTTTTAGTTGTTTGCCTTCCCCCCCTTTTGTAATATAACAGTCGAGGCGAGGTCTTTCATACCCCAAAACCTGGGCCCAAGCGATGGTTGGCGTGGAGTTTCCTGGTGTTTGATGTAAATCCCAGGTTATTTCAGGCACTGGGATTGCCTGAGCTACAATCTGCCCCTTAGGCAAAAAGATGGGGGGCTGGACACAGTGCAGGCCGACGGCGAACACCCCCGGGTCCGATGGTAAGAGGCCCGGGACAATGTTCACCGTCGGTGGTGTGTGCTTAGTATCACCGACCACAACATACTTGCAGCGAATCCGTCCCCAGTTACCTGGGCACTCCGGGTCGACAGCAACGAGTTGAAAGTCGGGGGTCCTCAGGTGGAGAGCCTCCGAGAGCCGCAACCTATAGGGTGCAAAAGCAGAAGCGGTCGTTAGCACAGGTCTTGTTTGAATTGGTAAAACAGAAGTCAAGTCCGGTAAGTATTGGTCACATTTAGTTGGCGGCGGTCCCTGATCTCCCTTCCCCCTACGCGATGATGATAAATGGCCCGCCTGATTTTTGTCAGCACGCAGGGGGGCACTGCGCTCCGATTTCAGTTTTTTGGGGGGTTGGCCCCCAACTGTCCCTGCTCCCTTTTGAATTTGTAAAATTCTGCCCGTAGGGGGCAGTCCGGCATCCAATGTCCAGTCCTCCCACACAAATGGCAGGGTGCGGAGGACTTCGACGAAACAGCTGCTGCAACACCCTGCTCGGTGGAGGGCTCTTCTGCCGCGGCGACCCAGGGAGGTTGAGTCCTCCTCTTTTCGCTGTCCCTGGTGGTCAATAGCGGGACCTTGCGCGCGCACACTTCCAACATATCAGCCATCTGCGGTGCCGGGTGGAGGGGCAGGCTGAGGATGGCATCCCTGCATGCCTGGTTGGCATTTGAGGACGCCACCTCCCGCAAGATGGTGCTTCTAGCTCCTTCGTCCGACACCTGATGTTCAATGGCCTTCCTCAACTTCTCCACGAAGTCAAGGAAGGTCTCGTCTGGACCCTGAAAGATTCTAGAAAAGGCAGTTGGGGGCACGCCCCCCGGCAGCAACAAAAAGGCTTTTTCTGCGGCAGCTGCCGACGCTTTAAGAGCCTCCCCGGGAAGGGTACTCGCCTGGGAGTGCCCATCTTCCCAGTCCCCGGTCCCCAGGAGCTGGTCGATGGCCAAAGGGCGACCTGTGAAATCAACTCCCGATTGGGGTTGACTCCACAGGCTTGGGAGGGCTTCAGTCACCCCCTTCCTCCAGGCGGCTTCCCACATTACCCGCTCGGATGGATTCAGCAGGCAATTGAAAAGCCGCCGGACATCGAAGGGGGTGATTTCTGCTTCGGAGAGTGTCGCTTCCAACACTCCCCGGAAGTATTCACTCTCCCGGCCGTACTCCTTTTGGGCTTTGACCAGTTCCTTAATTTGTGAATGACTCAATGGGACCCATTGGCGACGCACTCCCCCACCCGCTCCTGGCTGGTAAACAACCGGAGCCGCCGATGGTACAATGGCCGGCTCCGGTTCCCGGCCCTCGACCCCCCCCCCCCCCCCCCCCCCCCCGGACCCCGAACCGTGGGAACCGGAGGGAGGGGCGTGGGAACCGGAAGAAGGGGAGGAGGGGGCGTGGCGGGAGACTGGGTGGCCCGATGACGAGGGGCCCTCCCCGGAGGTGGGAGCAGGAGGTGGGGCACAGTGGCAAGGGGTGGGCGGGGAAAGGGGCGGGATTGTGGGAGGAACGATGGGAGGAGCTATCATGGGAAAGGGAGGCGGGGAAACGAGATGGGAGGGGTCAGAGGGTGGAGCTGGGGGGAGGTCGGGAGGGAAGGGGCGGGGAAAGGGGAGTGGCCGAGAGGCAGGAAGGGGTTGGAACTTGGAAGAAAAGGATTCTGGGATGAGGATGTGGGTTTTCCCGCCATCTCGACCATGCGGTCGCCTCCATTTTGGGCCACACCGCGGCCATCTTGTGAAACCAGAGGCGACCCGGGGCAAACTGGGGATTCAACAAACTGGGGTACATAACTCTGGGGTTTGGGGACAGGAGCAGGGGAGGCAGGACAAGTCGAGGAGCCCCCGAGAGTTTGGCCAGAACTCTCGGGGCGGGGGGACCGGGTATTCTGGAGAGGGCCAGGGGATGATGGAACGCCCTGCGCCTGGCTGGTCTGGGGGGGTGCCCCCTTCAGAATCCCGGTTTTAAGTTTGGGCGTACGGGAAGGGGTATTCGGGACAGAGGGTGAGGAAACCGAACTGGGGTGCGAAACCGAACTGGGGCAACGTTTAACTCGAACTGTGGCCTGTTCTGAGCTCCCTTCTTCTTTTAATATTTTTCTAATTTGGGCAACAAGCCTGGCCAATTGTATGAGGGAAGCGTCGCCTGGCCTGATCAACTCCGAGAGTCGAGTTTTGACCCTCCGCCAAAAGGCAGGATTTTTGATCAGGTCAGGCGAAACCTCCGGGAACTCAGAAGAGACCCATTTTATTAATTTTTCAACAACAGGTTTTTCAAAAACAATTCCCCCCCCAACAAGGATTCCCTCAACTTGGGTTTTGAGTCTCTTTTGGGCAGTAGACAGCCTAGCACCCATGGCTCTAAAAGACTTCCCACGAAGTCAGATGTCTACTGCCACGAACTTCGAGCCCAATCTGCCACGCAAAAGGAAAAACGAAAACTAAAAGGTGACCACCCACCGGCCCCTGCCTGTAAAATCAAGGGAGGGCGGCAGAACACCCTGGGGACTGGGGAGGACGACAGGGAGAGCGGCGAAACACTCACGTGTCCGGTGGGCGATCAAAGGAAAGCGCGGCGAAGCGGGTCCTGCGGCCGGACGGCTCGGGGTGCTCGAGGTCCCGTCCGGTCCCCGGGGAGCGCTGCCTCAGAGGGCCTGCTCACCTCGGGGTGCTGCTGCGTCCAAAGGACGGAGTCCAAAATCCGTAGGGTCCTTGCGAAGATTGTAAGTCCAGGCTCTACTGGCCCCGAATCCGGCCGACCAGGAGCAGGCAATCGATGCAGAGGGGCCCCACGTGGGCGCCAGCAACTGAAGCTGTGGCTGTTTTTAAGGGGGGCCCGGCTGAAGGGATTTAGAGAGTCCAGCCACCTTCAGTTACACCGGCACTCCCCTGGCACAAAGCCAGTGGCATGTGCCGACCGTGGGTGGGGCGAGAGGAAACAGTCACCGATATTGAAGCAACCACGCCGCAGGAGAGAAGAAAAGAGACGGCCCTCCTCTGCTGGGTGAATTAACTTGGTTTAATCCAGGGTAGGGGAAGTACAGGGTGGCCACCCAAAGGTGGCGAGCGGAGGAGGAGCCCCGAGCCCCTCCGGGGACCGGGTTTTACAGGGAAGGGGGTGGGTACACAAGAAACCAATCATAGAACGAAAATTTGCATACATTGAAGACTGATGGGTGGTGTGGATCAATGGGGATAGGTCAGGGGAGGAGCCCAGGCCTACCAGCCAATCACTCGACACCCTAGCTGGAAGATTCTGGAACTTGGGGTGGAGTGCCGGTGACTGGCAGAAGGCCTGGGGAGGGGATACAAGGACAAATAAGGGATAATGAGGGAAAAGAAGGAGGGGAAAACCGTGACTGACATAACTGGGGGTTTGAGCCAGACCAACTTGCCAAGCTAGGAGAGGGGAGAACGGAACAAACCAAACACAAACCACAACACACCTTAATCTTGATATCTTAATATTGTCCAGTACCTGGACAATAAATAAAAAGACACCCTAATCTTGAAACTAAAATCCTCTTATAACAACTATTAAAAAAACTCTTATTCCCTATAACACATAAAAACCATTAAAAAAAAATTCAATTTAATATCAAACAAAAGCCTCCATAAAAAAATAAACAAATATTAAAATAACTATAATCCTATAAGAAATTAAACAAACAAAAAATCCTATACACTCAAGAAAAAAAAAACTCTATTCCCAAAAATAAAATTAATTTTTAAAATAAATAATGTAAACTTTTACCTTTAAACAACTCATCTTTAAAACAATACCCCATAAGTTAACATAACCCATAAACAGAACTATTAAAAACACTTATAAAAAATAAAAAAAACTTCACAACTACAAATTTTCTCAGGTGGTTACTATTCATAAAAAACCCACAAAATCCCTATTTTTTTCTTACAGAGGTCTCCATAATATTAGCAAAAGAGTCTTCTCTCCCAAAGTAAACTAAAAAAAAAATATTCTAAAAATAATTAACTAAAATTTTAAATTTTACTACTCTACATTATCAGTAAAAAAGAAAGTTACAAATATACAAAAAGTATTCTAAAAATTTTAGTCTAATTCTTATTACTCTTTCTTTAAATTACTATTAATAATTTTTTCTTTATACCCTTTTAAAATTTCAAACCTACTTTACCTTTCTCCTAATCCTATTTCACAACAAAAAATGGATACACTAGTTGAAATAAAGGCAGGAGACTTTTCACCTTTTTAATCCTTTATTAAAAATGATCAGCTTGGGTGGGGGGAAACCAATGGGTCCACGCTCATGCTGCCACCACTCCCAGGAGTGACTCTGAGGAGGAAAAAAACAGCTTTGTCCACTAGTCTGTGGGCAGAGCTGGGGGTTCCATCCTCACAAGGGCATTGGGAAATTCCCTTGCTTCTCAGTCCAGCCGAAATTTTTTTAGGTTAGGGTGAGGGGTAAAAAGGTCTTGGTGGCTACCAGATTCTGTTCCTCACATCTAGACATTGCTTTGATTCATCAATTTTGTGTTGACTCATTGTTTTAGGGGTTTTTGGCTAGGTTTGGTGAGGGGTCCCTCCCATTGCATGCTGGACCCGATGTCATTTGCATGTCGACTCGATGTCCCTTCCCCTTCACTGTCTGCGTGTCATCCTCCAGGAAGCAGCAGGGTGTCACTCAACAAAAAGGGGGAATCCTTGACCATCAGTGACAGTTAGTTAACAAAAACAGGTGATTACAGTAACAAACAGTTAGAACTCCACCCTGGCAGCAACTGGCTCAACTTGTTAACTCTGCAACATTTTTTAAAAACTGGGCAGCTTTTTCTACTCATGACATTAGTAATTAACCAACTACAAACCCACCACACTCTTTATTATGTGCGAAAAATGCCATTCACTTCTGTTAAAATTTTAGAAGTTTAATAGTAATGAAAATAGTAATAAAAATTAGGACAATAAGAAACAATCAAAAGCAAAGAATTATGGACGTCTGGGTGCCTGGCACTCTGCCACAAAGCACACCCTGCTAACAAAGGATTACCCCCTAAAGCAATAGCCTATTGCATGTTCATGTATCTCATACATGATTCAAACATTCCTTTCACACAAGGGCATTTCTGCTTAATTTTAGCTTCCTCCCCCTGTCTTGTAAACCAGTCTTCTTGGTTCCTCAAAGTCTGAGCTTTCCCGATAAAGAAACAATAATTGTTCTCTTGGAATCTTGGTGTCTGTTTGCTGTTATCTCTATCCAGATAGAATAATGCGAAGAATTTCTTGATTATCTTTTCCATTCCTTGAGCTAGCTACAAAAAGTATCTTACATCACACAGTTTCTATTTTAATATTATGCTATAGCCTAAGAACTATACTTACCACACTATTTAAAAGAGATTAATACAGCACTACTTAAAGGAGATTAATACAGCATAACTTTCCAACATAACACATATTCATTTTAATATTTGCAAAGAGCCAATATTATAATATGTATCTATAACAATATATTACCTAAAAAATCTCAAAATTAACAAAATCTCAAAACAGCGAACCAAAACCACTACACAAAATTAATATTTCTACCCAATTTCAAATTAAAATGGGGAAATATCGTGAGGTCTTGAGATATTGTGAGGTCATGCAGAACACCTCCCCTTTTACTGTTACTGACCGTTACCCCCTGTTATAAAAGACCCTGTCTAACCGTTAATAAACGCCAGTTACTGTCCACCACATTGGTGTATGCATGTGCTTGGCCCATGTGGCAGAGGCGCCGCCACTGAACCATCCTCGACCCGGGATGCCACGCCCCAAGCGGCGGCAACAAGTGGTGCCGAAACCCGGGAACAACCCGGGAAGCGGGAATCGCCTGGGCAAGTGGACGGCGGCCGGAGCAGCAGGACTGTCTCCAGCAGGGAGGATGCTCCCAGAGGACTGGCAAGAGGGAAGGGTCTCCCACTGGCATTCGGCGAAGGAGGAGGGCTCGCGCCAGGAGCGCCGAAGGAGGAAGGCTCGCACCTAGGACCGATGAAGGAGGAAAGCTCATGCCGGGGCAGCGAAGGAGGAAGTCTCGCGCCAGGACCTGGTGAAGGAGGAAGTCTTGCGTCGATAGCCAGCGGTGGAGAAGATGGAGCCCCTTGCTAAGGTCATTTTTAAAATTCACAGAGATTGGGGCATAGACTGTGAGCTGGGAGATTTTGTCCTCGCAGTGTCGAGGCTCCTGCGCGCTGGGGTGATCAGGCACCCGGAGGATATCTTCCGCCCAGAAGTATGGGATAATTGTACTGGGGCCCTAGCGGAGGAGGCTATGTCCTCAGGCTCAGGGCGGAGTCTAAAATCATGGGGCAGGGTCATGAGGGCACTGAAAAAGGCTCAGCCAGTCCAGCGGGAGCAGGGAAAGTGGAAGGCCACCCAGGACTGCTTGTGGGAGGGTCCCTGGCAGGGTGCGGACGATCGTGGGTCCGCTGAGTGTGGGGATTCGCAGCCGCGGGAGCGCTCTTCACAGCTCCCGAGCCCAGGCACCCCATCTACCGGGAAAAAGCTGTCATTTTGGGACGGGCTGCTAAAGGAATCACGGAACGCGGCCGTTAACTCAGAGGCACAGAGCACGGCCATTGGTTCAGAGGCGCGG
This sequence comes from Molothrus ater, assembly GCF_012460135.2. Classification (NCBI taxonomy): domain Eukaryota; kingdom Metazoa; phylum Chordata; class Aves; order Passeriformes; family Icteridae; genus Molothrus; species Molothrus ater. Next base: position 103,112 of record NC_050491.2, read on the forward strand.
GGTGCGGCCGTTGGTTCAGAGGCGCGGGGTGCGGCCGTTAGTTCGGTGGCGGAGAGTGCGGTCGTTAGCTCAGAGGCGCGGAGCCCCGCCATTAACTGGGGGCCGTGGGGCGCCACCGTTAGCTGGGAAGCGCGGGGCGCCGCCATTGACTCGGAGGTGCGAGGCACCGCCATTGACTCAGAGTCCAAGGGAGCCTGGGCGAGGCCTCCGCCTTACACGCCGCAGGGTGACGAGCCCCAGAGGGGGGGGGGTGTCACCATGGCGACCTGTGGCCGGCGGGGCTGGCGGGGCAGCGCGCCGGGGATTGAGCCGCCGGCCTCCCAACCAGCCGCGGCCAACAGCCGCCGCCTCCAGGGGCCGCGCCTACGCAGGGCCGGCGGGCAGCCTGGGCGGCGGGGGGTGGCCGGACCCTTCTGTGGGCTGGTGGCGAGCGGAGCCGGGCAGCGCGGTACCGACGTTGGGGCAATGCATCGCACCGGAGAGAAGAGCCGTGCGGGGCGGCGGGAGTCCTGCCCCGCCGCCCTCCACAGCAGCGGTGGCCGGGCCATGCTGGGGGTGCTGACAGAGAACGGGCAGCAGCAGCAGTGGCCCGGTGACCAGGGTGCTGCTGTTATCAGTCACTTTTCTGGCTTTGAAAACACCATCACTTCATGTAGAAAAAATGAAGTGCCCAACTGCATCATCAGTATGAATTTGTCTATATAACAGATGATACCTACACAAAGAAGCAGCTGCTAAGAACGGAACACTTGCTTCTCAAAGTGCTGGGTTTTGACCTAACAGCCCCAACCATCAACCAGTTCCTCCTTCAGTACAGGGTTGGAGACTGGTACTCACAGGGCGAGGGTACACAGCCGTCAAGAAAAATAGTAAAATCAAATGGTGCCCGCTTAAGTTGATAAAACCATACCTTCAGGGCAAAAACTAATGAAATTTGTAAAGTTTGTTTTGCAGGACTGAATCCTCAGACGCCCCCACGGCCCGTATACCCGGCTTCCTAAAGGCCACAACGAATCATCAAGCAGCCCGATGGCAGACCACACCAGGGTCGTGAAAGACATCAGTGACCGAACTAAAGGAGCGGCTGGCACAGAGAAGGACGGGGGGGAAAAACAGCTAAGCAAAAATGTTAAGAGGTATCCATCAAGTAGAGTTCGAGCTCTGGCCAGGTTCTGGCTCTACTTGGATGGAATGCCAAGTAACCCAGAGTTCTTCCCTGCGTCAGAGGATCAAAGGGCGATTTGGAGGGAACATAAGTCCGGACATGGACTCTCCAAATCCTCTCTAGTTTAAGATCAAACAGGTTGCAGACTCTGGGAAAATAATTCAGTCCTAGGAGGTTAACTAAAAAACAAACAAACAAACAAAAAACAACAACAAAAACTCCAAACAAACAAACAAAAAAAAAAAACCTGAGGAGGTCCTACAAAGATATTCAAAGGCAGGGTTCAGTCAGTCCCATGAATGATCGCCTTACATTTTAAACAAGTTTGTGTTGTTTTTTCTTAGAAAAAAACAGTTAGAGATAGCCTTTTGTTTGTTAAACATTTGCAGTTACAAGTTTATTGCAGTTGTGTTATGTTGTTCAAGTTAATTGCATTTTGCCAGTTACACATGTTTCCTACTTGTCAGTTTTGCTTCATGTTTTTAACTGGTCATAAAAGGGGAGGGAAATGTGGGGAAATATCGCGAGGTCTTGAGATATCGCGAGGTCATGCAGAACACCTCCCCTTTTACTGTTACTGACCGTTACCCCCTGTTATAAAAGACCCTGCATAACCATTAATAAATGCCAGTTACTGTCCACCACATTGGTGTATGCATGTGCTTGGCCCATGTGGCAGAGGCGTCGCCACTGAACCGTCCTCGACCCGGGACGCCACACCCCAAGTGGCGGCAACAACCACCACATAGCTCTGCACTCTAAAGAACTTCTAATATGTGTACTTGGAACAGAATTGTTCTTCTATAACAGCATAAATGAAAACCCATTATACACATGAAAATTTGAGAGAGTGAGACCAGCTTACCACATATAAGAAACATACTGCATAATTACAAATCAAAAGCCAGTCTCTGGGATTTTGATAGACAGCATTTAACTGCATACAACTATACCAAAACAAGACCAATTACAAAATAACCAGGTTGTCCTTAAAGAGTTAAGAATCTTACTACTGCCAACAGGCTGTGAAGTTATTTTCCAATCCCTAGTTGCAGACTTAGATCAGATCTTTCCCCTGTTGTGGGAGCCAAAAATATATGCAGGTAACCAAGATGGCCAAAATCCATATCTGAAGTATAAAGAATAGATTTATTCCATCACCACGCTGGCAAAACATCAGACACAGACACTGCTAAGCTTATTCTATGTTAGCAAGGACAAAAACTGCTCCGCTTTAATGCAACATCAGGCCTGGCACAGGCACACTGCTTCACAGGGCTGTGATTTTACAATCTCTAAGCTTCTTTATCCCTCTTCCCCCACCTCCCCCCCACCACAAGTAGGCTTAAGCATATGGGGGAAATGCACTAAAGTCTTTAACATGCTGTTATCTTCTTTGAGTGAATTCTATTTCTCTTAGCTGAGAGAAAACAACCTAAAGCAAACACAAATACCTAAAATTTCCACACTGAATAATTTTAGGATCTCTCAGGGACGAGGCTGGTCTTTGAGGGAGAACAATTCTAGAAACAACTTTGTCATCACCAATCCGTTTTGAACCTTTTCCTCCCAAGACTTGCCCCATAGTGAAACATTTTTAATGTTGAATAGCAAATTAATAGCGATACCAAAGCCAGTATACCCTGTACAGGTGTATCTGACTGCAATCTTAGAAAGCTTTTTCTAATATTTTTATAGAATTAACCTTCCTTTCATTAATATCACTAAAATTACTTTCAAAGGAATCACTTACTGCTTTTCTGCACTGCTATTTTGTAAACAAACCCAGCAGAGGTACAACAGCCATCAAGAGCAGCATTCAATAAAACGTTTGCATACTGCACATTTGAAGCAGTACCGTCAGTTCTCGCAGCCGCTCCTCTCCTCTGCTCCCCGAGCACTGCGCGGGAGAGGCCGAGAGCGTGTCCCGACAGTGTCCCGAGAGTGTCTCGAGTGTAGGGCGGCGGCGCTCGGTCTCGCCCCGAACTCCAACTCCCATCAGGCAGCGGGGCGCGCGACCCCGGAAACGGACGGAGCTGTTTGTCCCTCGGCAGTTGCGGCGGTGGGCCGGGGATCGCGCCGGGCCGGCGGGGCGGTGAGTGGGAGCAGCTGCTCTTCCTCCGGGCGCGGCGCGGGGAGCGCGGCGCGGCCGCAGCTGCTCGGGGGGCTGTGGCACCGCTCCCTGCAGTGGGCTGTCCCCAGCCGGGGAGCCAGCCTGCGGCGGAGCTCGTGAAGCGGTAATGTCAGGCCCGTGAGGCCACTCGCGCGCAGCTCGATGCCCGTGGGAAAGGCAGTGCCTCACTACTTTATTCAGAACAGCCCGAGAGGCCTTTTCGGTTGCAGTGTCTATTTTGTACGTAAAAAGCGGGAGTTGGCCACTGGATTCAAGCGGAAGGTGTGTTACCCTGCCCGAGTATGGGAAAATAGCAAGAAAAGCATCATTTTGGTCATGTACAAGACTCATGAAATTCTATATCCATATCGAAACAATTAGATGTCGTAATTTTCAAGAACCTCCTTCCCTAGAAGTGCTTCCTACCCCACTGGCTGAGTACTTTTAAAAATGTAGGTAATCCATTTTTAGTTTTGCTACTTTGGAATGATGCTAGTGCAATAGTTTGCTTCTGTAACCTACATAAAAATTTGGACCTAAAGCATGAGGTTTGATTCTCTAGTTTTAAGCATTCATCTCCTTACAGGCTGGTCTCACATAACTCAGCAAAGTCATACACAGTGTTTTGTAATTTGTCAGATGGTGATAGAAACATTAAGTACTGCAGTATATAAGAAAATTAAAGTTTCTTGAACTCCAGTAACAATAAAATTCTTCTTTATATCTAACTGAAAGTTCTTATAGGATAATTCTAGAGATATGGAAAATTTTCCTCTCTTTGTATGTGAAGTTCTTTTCACTTATTTTTGATTAACAAAAGTGCTGAAGTGACTGTATGGTTACTTTTCTTAGAAATAAAATCTGATTAAAATTTTTAAGATTCAGCATAGGATCTGGATCTGTCCAGGTATTGTTATTTTATTCTAAATTTTAGTGATGAAAAATATTGAAAGCAAGACTGACTTGTTGGAAACCGAACTTCCATTAATCCTTTTTGTCCCTTTAGGACAAAGCCTTATGGACACTAGTTTATGATAGATGGATTTGCTGGTAGAAGAAAGGCATCACATAGGCAGTAGTTTTGATGAAAAAATTAAGAGATATTTCATGGAATGTCTATGGATTATACTATGTCACTTCTGTCTTCAGTTCCAAGTCTTTTTAACATCACTGTTAATATACCAATAGATTCCTAGGTATTTTTGGATTCACTAACGAGTTATATCATCTGAAGGGTGTAACAATGTGGGGGGGAAAGGCCATCCTAAGAACTTCATGTGCCTCCTTTTTATGTTGTTTCAGCATTTCTTAATTCTCTGGTCAACATCTAATTTTCTGCACTGGAAGACAAGAAAAAAACAGCAGTATCTTCATATATTACAATGATTAATACTCTAATTAATACTTTCTTAATCTCACTTTGTCATGTAGCTGGTCTTTCTGTTGTCTTAAAAAAGAAATGTGTTTGGATTTATGAATATCATTCATAGGAATGTCTCTATTTTAAAAAGTAATTTCTCTTAGAACAGTGATTGAAAGAAGACTAAGAGATTGGTGATTGTTATAAATGATCAAATTGAGAGCCAAACTTATAAGAAAATTTAGCAAAGATTTAATAATTTGTCCGCGAGACCGAATTTCTGTCGTCAAAAAAACCACCACAGCCAAGGTCAGCGTGGAGCCGGGGATCGGCGCTGGGTGAGCACACGGATCTGACCTCCCGAATGTCAGAGTCTCCCCCTGTTCACGAATGCTGCTTTGCGCAGCGAGTTCTTATACAGTTTATTCTGCCCGAGGCAGAGATGACCGAATGTTCTTTGTGTCTCTTCACATGCATAACCGTGGCTTTAGGTGTGCAGAGGTAGACAAAGATCCAGTCCAGGTGTCTAGATGATGTCAGAGAACTTTGGGGAAGTCAGCATTCACATGCGTCAGGGTGGCGCCATCGATCATCGTGGTAGATGTAATTGTTGAGGCGATAATCACTCTGTGTGACCTGGGGAAGCCGGTGATTATCACCCTCGAAGCTTCTATTCTTGCGTTAAAGAAACCGATGTTATCTCAAGTAGTCCGTGAATAAGACACTGCTCCCAGCCAGGGTGGTCAAAAGAGATTAGATTGGATCTTACAATATTTTATATATTAACAGCATGAATTATCTCTACCATATACTACAGCAGGTAATACTGAAATGATTCCATAACCCCCAGCACCTCATTTTAGAGTCCTTTTAGAATCCCATTCAAAATGTGAAGGGTATCATTCACCTACCAGTTGATGCCTTAAGCTTCAACATGACTTAAAATGAACAATTTAAGAAAACCAAAAACCCACAAAACAAAAACAAAACAAAAACACCCCCAAAAAACCCAACTGAATAAAACACCCCAGAAGTAAAGACACAGAAGAAACCCCATCAGATCCTCCTCCCACATCCACTTGGAAATATGGCCTTAACCCAAAGATTGCTGAAGACAATCTAGAACTTTAAAAGCTCATACATTCTGCATGCATTAAATACAATTGGAGCTAGCTACTGCATAACCAAATAAGCCATATTTTGTGCATGGATTAAAAATGGCGTAATGTTAAACTTGAAGGTTTTGATTGTCCTCTAAGGAATTCAGTTGAGATAGGAACATTTACAGCAATACACGAGTCAGTCATTCCAGTGAATCTGTCATTACTTTTGCCATCATTTTATATGATGTTTTGTACTTCATTCTAGTCTCACAGTTTAAATTGCAGATGTAGAAGCATTTGAATTTTGTTATTCCTAGTTAAGCCATGCCTGTTTCAGCTGATGAAACTGTGGGGAACCTGGCTGTGAGAGATACAGTCCTTACTCCAGCTGGAATTGAAGGATTACAAGGTTTGTACCAGATGCTATTTATTGCAATTGCAGACTTTGCTCAGTGGCTTCCTTAGCTTCTTTCTAAAAATGTTTCACAAAATGAAGATCAAAATCTGGGTTAAATTTTGAAAGGTACAGTGACTCATTCTATATTCAAGTAGGTTGTTGTAAAAGAGAAGTTGCTGTGAGATGCTAAAAACTGGAAAACTCATCAAACTATAACATTCACCCTTCCAGAAGGAAAGAGAATGCATTTTTGCTGAACTGAGGACAAGGTCAGATCCATTTAAAAAAATGGGAGCCAAAAGTACTATACAATTCTTATATGTTACTCAGCTGCTATTAGAATGAGACTGCTGGGCTTAGTCTTGTATTTGAGTTCATTTTCACAACTGTGAGTTAATTCTTTCAAGCTTCAAGAGAGTATGTTCACTTTGAAACATTAGAAGACATCTCAATGGTAATGTTCATCCTATCTTTTAATTATGTTTGACCGTTCCTAGTTGCTTGCTAAATTGTTATCTTTGCATTGCCTGGTAAGTAATCAGTTTGCTGCACCATTTGAACTATGTTTTTTTTTAGTCTCTTAGAGAAAGGAAAAAGGAAGTGATTAACCTGCCTATAAGTCTGAGGAAATTAATCAATAGACTGAAACAAGTGTAAAATACATTTTACTTGAAAATTTTTGTTAATTTTTTTTCAGAATTTCAAAGTGATTTAGACTTTGAATTTTGTTGTTGAATGTACTGAAGGTAATTTAAAATTGCCTTGGTTTGGGTAGAATCATCATCTACACAGAATGTAAAAGCTCGACAAGTCATATCAAGAATCAGTCGAGAGGAACTGGAAGACAGATTTCTTCGTCTAAGTGATGACCACATCCTACTCAAACAGTATGCCAATAAGCAAGAGGAGAAAATTAAAAGGTATGGGGTTTAATATTTTTATTTCAACTCACAGTACCTTCTTGTCTCTTTAAAGCATCATCAACAAATTAAAAATTGTGCTGATTTCTCTCAGAGCACTTTTTAATACAGTACCAAAAATCACCCACTGGACATGATTTTTGTATTGATTTCTACAATCTGTTGTCTCTGAGTATGTGAGATGGTTTTTTTCTATCCCTATTAGATCTCCCTGTACAGAGGTACACTGCTGTCTACTACATGATTGATTGATGATACCTTGGATTTCCAGCTGTGATGGTGGAGTGTTCTGGGAATTGGAGAGCAGGCTGTAGAAGCCTAATTGTTCTTTGGGCTTTTCATTCTAGAATCAGAATGGTCTATCCAGAGAGATTCTGCCCCTTTTTTGTCCCAGTATGTCTTTCAAGAAGTTGAATAGCGTCTAGCTTTGTATTGTTGAATTAGCACTAAAATGTCTTTATAATCATCACTCCTTTATTCAGTAGATAGCTGTCACATTATGTCACAGTACAAGCTGGCTTGTATTGGGCAGTTAATTCATCTATAGATAAGAAGCCCTGCCAGCTCCATAAACCTGGCCCCTGGGTTGACTGACAGGAACCTCAGCCAATTATGTTCCATCCTAAGCTGCAGACATCTCACTGGTCCGGGAGCTTGGGCAGTGTCAAAGATCAGACCGATGAGCTATCCAGACTGGGTTTTTCAAATGCCTTTTTAAAGAGGGGCTTGAAGAATAAACGCACTCTTTTGCCTCATGGCGTCAGGGTGTGCGTTGTCCCTGTCTCCAACCACTGACACCATGAAACATGTGGATATTAAATGTAATAGATAACTTCAGGGAAGAAGTCCCAAATAGCATGGGGAGCACAGTACCCAGTTTACCCACAAATATATAAGCAACCGCAGGCTGATTATTAAACTCAGTATGCTAGGATTTGTGTGCTAATCTTTGCCAGGACTTAGTGTAGCAGCAAACTGATCTGGACTGTGACGAGCTGTTTGTAGTATTACGATATTGCAGAAAGGCTGAATGCTGTGACTGTGTTTGCATTGTGCTAATTGTTAACAAAGTCTTTCTGCATCTAAGCCAGTTTCTGGTGAGGAGCTATCGCCAGCCAGGGGCTCTGTACAAATCACAAACAGGATGGGACTGCCAGGAACGTGTCTTGAGCTGTTTTATTTTCCAGTATCAGTCTCATTACATGGTTATGACAATGGGAAGATGCCATCAGCTCACATCCCAGGCAGCAGACCAAGGACTTAATGGTTACAACTTACTTCAAAACTTTTTTGACCAATCACACAAAGCAAAAGCATATTGACAGTAGTTCCATCCAACCACTATAAGCATATGTAGCTTCGGTTAAAACAATGCTTTCTTATTTCAAATACAATACCTGCTTGTAAGCCTTAAAACACAATGCACAGAGCTCCATTATTAAGCTTAGAAGTTCCTAATATCTCGCTAGATATACTTTCTGCAGCTTAGGGAGTTATTCTAGACAAGCGTTAATACACAGAGCATTGTTCTATTCGTCCTTACTTTTCTACTTCTTACATAATTTTTCTGTTGACCAATCTTATGGCGTCTGCTTAGCTCTAATCATAGTTCTGCTATCTCTGATGCCTGCCTTTTGCAGCTTTCCCAAAACCCTCTGATTTTATGGATTCCTACAAGGAGCTAATGAATTCATCAAAGGGTAGTTGAAAATAGTGCCTATTTCATACTTTAAAATCCAAAACATTATTTTCTTTTGACTCAGTATTCAGTGAGCCACTGTCCAGTTGACCAGCATTACATAATTTCCATCTTTTCTGTCAGGTTGTTGTCAAATACAAGATTGTAGATGAAATGAGTTGTTTCATTATTTCAAATGGCAGTTCCTATGTTTCTGTGCACAGGAAATACCACTCATCATCCACTTACACCAGGTGGGTGTACTCATAGTCCACTTAGGTAAAAATACAATGTAAAGGTGTCCTTCCTTCACTAACCTTAAATGATTAGCCTTAGGAAACTGTTATTTGTCAGTGCTATAATGCAGATTGCTGCTCAGTGGTATCAGTTATCTTCAAGGAATTTGTCCTAGGCAACAATAGTTACATCAAAACTTGAAATTTATTATCAAGGTTCTATGCTGATGTCTCCACAGTGGTTATGTTCCTTTCAACAGAATATTTTTTATGCTAACTTTTCACATTATTTTTCTTTTTTTTTCAATTGATTTCCCCAGAATGACCACCAAGTTAATACGGCTCGTTAATGATAAAAGAAAATGTGACCAGGCTGGCTGTGGACCCAAGCGGCTGGGTCAGGCTCTGGAGCTGGAAGAAATGATTGAGCATTTGCGAGAAAAAGTTTGTGAGCTTGAGAAACAAAATGAGAGCCTCCGCAACAAACTCATTTCAACTAAACAGCAGCTCCAGATTCAAGGCCATAGGCCTTGTCCGTACAGCTCTGTTCAATCTCGTGTGAACACTGGTCTCAAAAAAGAGAGTGAGACTGCTGGCATGCCAGAGAACACCAAGAAGGGTATAATTCACATTTATTAAAACAGCTGACTCTTTCATTGCACTTGAAACCGTGATTCTGAATTTCAAAACATTTTTAGTGCAGATCAGAAAATATGCAGAGCAATTGTTGAAAAATAAAATGTCTGGAAAAAATAAGGATAGTTTAGCTATCTCTAAGGTATTAAGAGACAAGAAAACTCTGCAAATAATAATTAGAGGTTCCTGTATCTGCTTTATATTTGGCTGATTTAAAAATACCATGGAAAGCTAATCAGGTATGGATGTTCTGGAGATACTTGCTTTCTTTGAGTGCAATTATGTAAGAAGTACCTTGAGTTGAACAAAAGTAAACAAAAAAAAACTTCTAGGCATATACACACACACGCGCATATATATATATATATGTGTATATATATATAGCATCTATATCTATATCTATATTGCAATTACCAGTACCTTAACATAACACGTAAAGATCAAAATTCTACATAGGTCAAGTTAATGCACCAAAGTAGGTAAGTTTTTCAGGCATTTTGGGAAACTGCTGGTGTCATTGTACCTTAAACCTAAGTGATGCAGTTCTGAGGACTGAGGGATGGCTGCCTTAATGGTGTCTTTCAAATGAAATGTATTTGGTCCCACCACAAAACTTGGATAATTTCTTCTTGCTAAGAGTAGGAGAAAAATGTGGAGAAACCTCTGCATTTGCTCCTAAAGTTATAACTCTTCCTTAATTACTTTCTCACTTCTTTTCTTCACAATGGGCTTAGGATGCTTCTAAACACAATGAAATTATCTGCAATGCTACTAAAATACAGGCCTAACAATTGCATGTCTGGGTGAATGTCACTTGGGATTTTGCAAAGAAAATGGTGAGAAAAAGTGGTTACAAGTTCATGTTCCTGTCTAATAATACTGATATTTATTTTCCTTGAAGACACAATCTCTGTTCTCTTTGCAAGTAAAATGTTCTAAAAATCTTTCAGGACATGTTTTTAACAGTTTGCTTTAACACTGTTTGGCATCGCCCATCCTTCATATTTTACAGCCGCTTATGTTGTGTATACTATGATTATTTCTATGTCATTTTGATGTAAAAATACTTCTTTTGACATCTATATAGAAGTTGCAATTATTTGTGCTGTATTAAGCTAGTTGGCTTGTTAAAAGCTTTCTCATTCAACAAGTCAAAAATTTATCTTTGTTTTTGTATTCAGGAATGAGATTTCAAGGTTTAGAAGTGAGATCATCTGACCTTGTGCTTCCCAAATGTGGACAGAGTCTGCTCGAGGATTCAAGAGCTGAAATCAGAAATTTGTATGATTTTCATATTACTTCTTTTTTTGTCATTATAGTTCTTAGAACTTAAGGTTTTCTTGAAGAAAAAAAGTATGTATTTTAAGAAGTTTTCAGTTCAGAAAATAAAACGGCTGGTTCTGACAATAATAACACCGGTAACAATGCAGAATGTTAAGGAAAACAGGAAATCAACTATTTAGAATGCAAAATGTAGGTACATATGAATTTGGCTACAAGTTAAAACTGGTCTCCAGTGGTGAGGCTTTCTTTGCTAGGATGCAATGCCTGCCTTGTTTGTTATGCGTCAAAGCTGACAAAAGAAGAACCCTAGCTGCAAAATTTTTACCAACATAAGTCCTGAAATGTGCACCACCATGCAAGTGGTAACTATGTGAATGTGTTTCACTGATGCATTTAAATTTCATTCCTAGAGGCAGACAGATTTTATGGATAAGCACAAAAAGCACAGTATTGGGATAGTTATGTAAAATGATTCTGATTCACTTTTGCATTTTGAAGTGTGGTTTGTAATTAATCTGCACGTTTCAATTTAAATTGAAGCTTAGGAAACCCTTACAACATCCTTGATGTAGAGATAGCATGAGAAATAGAGAGGTGGTTTATAGAAAAGGTAGTTAGCATTTAATTTAAAGATATTGAGGTCTGATTAGAATATTTTTCTTCTCTGAATTGTGTTTAGAACCTGGGTTTTCTAAAAGCTATTAGTTTATTTTCACAGTCATTTACTTAAATCAGATTATCAATTACCTTCTCTGGCAATGCTAAATTTCCAATTAATGGGCAAGCTAAGTTTAGAAATACATGGATTAATGTGCAATCATTTATTTTGTGCTTGAAATTTTATAAATGCAATGATTAACTGGAATAATAAGAAACAATTGTATGGAAATATTCCTATAAATTACTTTTTAATGCATTCATTGGATAAATTCCACTGTTTAAAACACATATTTTGATTTTATTTTCTTTTTTGATTTTTTTGGGGGTTAGATTCTTCCATTTCAGAATAAAAGTTTAAAAATGACTTTCAGTGCTCCATCCATTGAAGATCTAATTTTGTGATAGCTAGTGATGGTGTTTTGCTTTTGAGAAACCATTTGTGCTAATGGATGAGGAGGATACTTCTAATATAGAGTATAAGAAACCGTAAACAGCGTCTTAGTGAGGTTCTGCTAAACGTTATTCGTCCACAGAAACATTTATTTTGAGAGTTTGTGTTGCGCTTTCATAGAAATTTGAACTCATAAGCCTCTCTTGTAAGGTATGTTAATAAGAAATACAGATTTTGCTGAATACGTAAAAGTTTGGCTTACTTGAGTACTCTTCTTTTTTTTCTTTGAAAAAATATATAGCTGGTTTTAGTATGTAGGATGCTTGTACTTGCAGGGAGACTGTCATTGAGTCCCAAAAGAACCAAATTGAGGAACTAGACCGTGCCAGAGAGATTCTTGGGAGTCAACTAAGAAGAAAAGAAAAGGAAATTGAAGAATCCACCCTACGGTTGAAAGAGCAGGGTACAGCAAGCCAAAGGTATTGTGAAAAATTAAAATCTCTGTGGTGGAAACATTAGAAGAGTTATATCATAATGTTTGTAGGTAGCTGTGGAAGTTACTACTTCTGTAAAGAAATATGGGCCTTATTAATTTTTGTCCGATTGGTGAAACCAAGCCATAAAATGTTTTGCCAAATAGCATGGATAATTCTAGGCAAGAAAATAGTTACAATGATAAGTTATGATGTTTCTTCATAAATAAACAAAAAAGTTCATAATTACAATTTAGAGAATTCTTTTCCAGCTGATACAGGTTCAGTTGAAGTTCAAGTCATAAAATTTTAATCACCTATTTTTCCTTCACTTTAATTCTTATAAAATTTTAGGTGTAAGTTCATAGTGGACAATTTAATGTTCACTAGTACTCAATAATTTGGAGTCTACAAATAGTAGAAAAATACTGGCTCTACTGTTGCAGAAAATGTTGAGATAAATGAAAGTCTCTAACACTGTTTTAGTATTAGAGAGTAACATTGCTTTATTCACATACTCAGCTCTTTCCAGATGTCTAAGCTTTGTAGCCCCTTCACTTGCTCCAGCATGGGATTGTGACAATTTGTCCTGTGTGTCTAAAATAAACAAATATTGGAAGAGAAATTGCCTTTTCAGATTTTGAAAATCTATTCTGATTTTATCATAATTTATATTAATAAAAATCCCAACTAGTTTCTTCTCTCATACTTGTACAAATAATGGGGTTTAGTTGCACCGTTTGAAGTAAGGAAAAACATTTAAGTAAATATTTTTTTCAATTTTGAATGATTTTGAACATCCTTTCTAATAAACAGTACAGGCTTAAATTAATCTTAGAATTGTAAGAATATCTGCATAGATATTAAATGATTTTCATGTAATTAAGACACACTGGCAGCTTGTTTGAATGCCAGACTTAAGATGTTATAGTCTAAATTGCTAGCTCTCGTTTTCTTTGCTGTGTTTGATAGGTGGAAACTTCACAAAATGGTGTTCTACTGGAACCAAATATTTTGGATGGTGGGAGAGAGGGAAAACAATCTCTTTAGGCATAGGATTGTTTTCTTTTTCTGTCATATACAGCTTTATACAATAAACAAAGATGTATATGTATTGATTGAAGTTGCTGTGTCATCAAACAGTAAAATGTTTATTTACCTAAACTGTCTAGTGTGAATTATAGAAGAACAAAATAATTTGGCTATTATACACTACATCTTCTTCAAGTATGTGTTTATGATGCATTTGTTTTTAATTTTGAAGGCTAAACATTCAGGACAATGTGGAAATGATCAAGGTCCGTAAACAGCTGGCTGAGAGAAGCAATGCTCTTTCAGCAATGGAAGGAAAATTTCTCCAGCTTGAAGAGGTAATTGCAATTTGATCAGTAACATTTCTATGCTCTTATCACATAAGCATGCTAAACAGAAGACAAATTGTACACAGTTCTTGATTCTAAGTCAATACTGAGTACATTAAAATGAACCACATCCTAGATTTCACTCAAACTACTCCAGATGGAGTAGGGATTTTTAGTCTTAATCTCTCTTTTTTTCAGCAGGGTCTAGCAAGTCTTAGTGATTTCATCTGCAAAGTCATACCAAGCAGATTATGAAGAATGAACTGAGTTGTCTGGCTATGGAAAGAGATCACTGATCATTTAAAGAGAGGACTTTGACTTAGATGGACTGATTTACCAAAAAAGGCTACCAAGCCCCCTTCACTTAATACTCTTTGCTGAAGTTTGGGCAGTTTGGCTCTTCTGTTCTCTTAGGATTTAACCTCTGCTCGCATGTTCTTGGAAATTAATTTATAGGGCCACTTTAAGTAATAATTTTCCTTATAAAAAGAGCAATTTTATGAAAATATCTCCAGAACATGCAATTCCATGGTAGATTATCTGTAGGTTTTAATTATACCGCTTTTTTTCTGCTTTTTTCCTGTATGTATATGGAAAACTGCATATGCATACAAAGGTGGTATGATAATATTTTGGAAATGGGAGACTTCCTGTAAGGAGGAATCCTACCTGCTTTATTACGTATCCAGCCTTAAGAAGTGGAAGCACTGAGTATCCTTAAAAACACTTGTGTGCTTATTGTTAGCATGCTAAATAACACTTGTGCCATTAGATTTTTCTTTGATTCCTTTTTTTGGCCATGTTTTTTTGTTTCTGCATTTTGTTTTGCTTTGCCTCCTTCCCCCTCTTCAGTGTAACTCCTGTATCTTCTCTGCCAAACTGAGAAACGGTTTAACATGGCATTTTGTCTTCTTTCACTTTAAAAAAGCTAAAATAGAGAGAGGTTACTCTAGAATTTAGAGTTAAATTCTCTCTGTTTATAAATAACTAGTTATAAAAACAGCTATAAAAATAACTCTATTTCTTTTTGTTAGACTGACTGCTAATATTGTGTATTCTCTGTGATTTTTGTCTTCCTGAGAAATGAATATGAAAAGCTGAAGATCAAGTTGGTGACTGATTTTTCATAGGTTTTTTGTTAATTTCCAGTCTGTTCAGACTGCATGTGAACGTAAACGATTTTTACAGGATTAACATTTAGCTTCTCCATTTAACTACTTAGTAGGAATGCTGTATGGAAAAAAATGAAGCTAACTTCTTGCTGTCTAAAAGCATTAAACATTAACTATATTCACATATGTATTTGGCATAAATTATCATCCAGTCATTTTATGAAACAGGTGATTGGGTTTTCAACTATGTTGTCTCAAATCGTAATTTGAATGTGATTTACATGTGAATTTTTAATGAATGAGGCCTAATTACAGGATTGTAGGCAGTATAATATTAACTAATATTTTGGAATAGTGGCTCTATTGGCATCCTCCATTTAATTTTAAAATTGGTTAAATGTGCCATCAAAGTGAATGAAAATACAATGGAAATCAGAAGTCTCTTATTAAAGTTCTTCTAGCTGGGAAATAGAGCTGAATGCATGAGGGTTGCAAAAGAATCATATATCTACAATTGTGTGTATATGTGTATCTATAAGTATAAAGATTTATATGTGTGTGTGTGTATATGTATATATAAATATAAGGGTTAAGAGAGCTGTGGCAAGCTCTATGATTAACATAGATGTGGATGACATTGATTTCTGCTTGCTGCTGCAGTGGTTTTTGATTAGCATGTACAATCACTGTAAGCACTGCAAAATCTTTTAATTGCTTTACAGATTTATTTCTTTGTCATTTTCATCATGAGGAAACTGAGGTTTTGATATTCCTGAGGGCAACCAGGTCACCTTCTGCTGGCCATGGGAAGTGAAAGTTACTTTTAGTTATTTAGTTCAAGAATGTGTCCTGCTGATCCCATTGAGAACATCTACTCAATAGCTCCTTGAGAGCCCCGTGTTGAAATACATACACAGTGTGTGAACATTCTACAAGGTTTATTTTGATATTCCTTCCTTCCTTTTCACAGAACCTAAAGAACTTGAAGACCAACCATGATGCTTTATTAGCAAAAGATGATGAACTGAATGTTCAGCTTAAAGAGGAGCGGTTAAAGTGCTTTCATCTTCAAAAAGAATTGCAGACGGTAACTATTTCAAACAGAAGGACAGAAGAGGTGAGATTGTGTTCAAGAGATCTTGAATCTGCTTGAACTACATACAGATAAGGGAAGAGTTAATGATGAGATACCTTTTAATTGTGAAAATGTGAATAGATGTTTCAAACACATTTAGAAGACTGACATGGTGATATATATACTAGTGATATATATACTTTTATCCCATTAAAAAGAAAAAGACAGTGGCTGCTACTTTGCATTTGGTAGAATATCAACCACACTTGATGCCTGTGCCACATAGTCACTGCGCCAGTGTTTGGACAATATTTGAGGTTAAGGTATAGGATTCCATGTCAATTCTGATACTGAACAAGTGGTTTGTTAACTGAAAGAAAATGATACTTAATTTATTGATAATAGTTTTTTAGTATTCTTTCAACCTGATTTAATTCCAGTACACTATAGTGTTATATCTGATTCAGCAGTTCAAATCAGTTACTTCCGTTTCTTTGTCTAGAGGCTCTCTGTGGATGTCATCCACACTTAGGGCTAAAAATCAAGTGGTTTATTTCTCATTCTCTTCAATGCATGAGGAGTAAGAGTCTGCAGTCTTACTTGTTTTTTCTGTTACATTTTGTAGTAAATTTAGTTTCACCACCTGGTTTACCTATTTTAAATGTATTTTGCATGAACCAGGTTTACCAAGAAGTAACTCAGATACTTCCTCCAAACCTTTCAACTATTGTAATGCATGAAGGTATCTTCTTGCTATCTCATAGCTTTAAAGTTATGTCTTGCTTTAGTGAATGTTTTGAAAACAAGAATGTGTTGTTTTTCATGTCAGTAATACACTTAGACTTTTAGATTTTTATTTTATTTTGTATGTATACCCTGAGATTGGCTCTTTTGGTTAGAGCAGGATGCTAATACTGCCAAGGTTCTGGTTTTCATCCCCAAACGGGCCATTCACTTTAAATTGGACTTGATGATCCTTGTATCCCTTCCAACGCAGAATATTCTGTGCTGCTGATTTTGTATAAAAAGAACAAATAATAGCTTGACAATGCCTACAAATAATTAACTATCTGTCTTCACACATTCATTGTTATTTGCTTTTGTGCTGTGCATCAAATAAAACTTCCTTCTTCATTTTAGTTGCAGGAAAGAATAAATGATCTAGAAAACGAGAACAAACTCTTGAAGGAAAACTGTGATAAGCTGCATAACAGGTGAGTTATGGATTCTGTATATGAAAAATTAGGTTCCTGTCCTGTTGAATAGGACTTCATACACTAAGTGCTGGAATGTGCCTATTAAATGTTTGTGCACACATGTAAATATGTTCATGCTCCAGTTTATCATATCAGTAATTGTATATGGAAATGTTCATGGTACTCTGCATGTGTTTCATCAGCCCTGTTTAAATGGACCAACTTGTTCTAATACTCTTGAAACAATAGGACACAACTTCTAAAAACTTAATTAAAAATAAGTAGGAGTCACTTTATTTTGAACATAAATGAAAAAATTTTTAGTTGACTTTCTCATTATTTTCTTTAGAGTTATTTTTGAAAGAAGGATACTTCTAGATAGATATATATTAATTTGGATTTGGTTTGGGTTTTGGGATTGTTTCTTGGGGTTTTTTTTAACAAAGAGGTGTTTGAATTTTTTGTCAATGGGATAAAAGTTCTTCCAGCACTTCACAGTGGACCTATATAAAGTCTGATATTTAGCTTTTCCACTTTTTTTTTTTTGAGGCGTGGTTTGTTTCTTTTGTAATAGCTATTATTTCACTTCTACTGATACAGAAATAAGTAATTCTAGCCAATTGCCACAAGCATATGAAAGAAAAAAATGACCTTCAAATGAGCTTTTCCATTATTGTGAAATTGTGATTTTATTGCACTAAAGAGGGTTAGATAATAAGACAGGTGTCTTAGAGTTAATAATTGTCTCAGAAAGTATGTAAAATGCTTAACATATTTTCGTGTACTGAAATTATTTCTCCTCTTAAAGTGTTTGGCTTGTCAGTGTGATGGCTGTCAAAAAATACCAATGACTAAACACAATGTGAGTGATACCAATTTTTGTTTATAGAATTCTTACAATATTTCTTATACTTCCTGTACTGTTTGTAGTGAAATTAAAAATTGTAGAAGTGAAAAATGGTGAGTACAAATAACTTAAAATAGTTTTTTACTTATGAGATGTAACAGTTGTATTATCACAATACTCAGAGATTTGTATAGGGGCAGTTGATCAGTTGTCTGTCACTTAAGTTCATTGTTGTAGATTTCTCCAAAATTTGATCATGTTATAAATATTTCCGATTATGATTTCTTTCTCTCTTTTATCATTATGCAGAAAAGAAATCAACTTATGATATTCCTGTTCTACTTAAGTCATAGAGAATTTAAGATGTTTAAATAAATTTAAATATGCTTCTGTTACCACATAGTAACCTAAAATACGACTGTTCTTTTATCTAAAATGATCTGTCTTTTCATATAGTCCCATTTAAACATTGATTCATGTTTCATCATTCCATATTGTGGTTTTACTCCAGCCAGCCACCAACCCCCTCACAGCCCTTGCTCACTTCCCCATCAGTTGACTGGAGAGAGAATTTAAAAAGTAAAAGCTAGAAAAACTGTGCAGTGAGATAAAGACAGTTTAATAGGGAAAGCAGAAGCTGTGCACACAAGGAAAGCAAAACAAGGAATTCATTGCTGGCTTCCAAGGGGCAGGCAGTTGTTCCACACCTTCAGGGCCCCATCACACGTTACAGTGACTTGGGAGGGCAAACACCATCACACCAAATGTCCTCCCTTTTCCTCCTTCTTCTCACTTTATCTACTAGAAAATATTCCTTTGATCTGCTCTCCCAGCTGTGTCGCCTCCCAGTTTCCCACACTCCCCCAGCCCTTTCCCCAGGACAGCAGTTTAAAAACCAGAAAAGGCCTTGGTTATCTCCAAGCCCTGCTCAGCAGTAACAAAAGCATCTCTGTATTTATCATCACTGTGTTCAGCACAAATCCAAAACACAGCCCCATACCAACCACTAGGAACAAAAAGTACCTGTGCCTCAGCCAAAACCAGCACCTTGAGTGACAAGAAATTAGGAAAATGGATAATTTCATTATAACCACTGTTTAATGGCTAGCTTTTCCAGTTTCTTATTTTCACAATGGAACTCTACTGCAGCTTACTTTTTGCTAGTGATGAGTAGGAAGTGCCCACAGGTGCTGGATCATTAATAGAGGAAAAGAGGCACAAATCCATCCTTTACTGACATTATTTTTGGGAAGTTGATAACAATTTTGCCAAAGACAAGACTGCAGAACTGCACCTGAAAAGTTTGCAAAGAACAAGTATGAATTTGTCAGTTGACTCTTATTATTTACTCTTTGCCCAAGAAAACAATACATTTTGATAAACGGTTTGGAAGAGTGGTTTTCATATGACCTTGTAATGCAAACCCGACAATGCCTAAATTATTTCAAAAGAAACAGTGCCCAGTGTGATTGACCATTATAGTTTATTCACATGGCTTTAACTCTGATGAAATACCATAGATGTTACAGATTTACCACGTGAATCTTAAATTCAAATGAAAAAACAACACAAGTGGACTCAATTCAAACAAAAACGTTTCATTAAGCATAATCATTAAACATCAAACATTAAATATAATCATTAGCATTACATAGGCTTGGAGGAAACCTGTCTTCTGAAATCTTCTTCATTTAAATACTGAGATCTTGAACTGCCATCATAGTAACTCTTAATGGTTTCTCTGACAGTATAGTCTTCCAAAAAACTGAATCTTTATGTGAAATTATTGTACCTAAAGCAAGCAAATGCACATAGAGTTGTCACTGAAATGTGAAAATACTTTCAGAAGTGTGAAAACTACGGGTATTTGATACCTTTTTTAATATGCTTTGTTCTTTCCTTATGGGACCAATGAGACTTTGAGCAGTTAGAGAACACACTGTATCTTTTTTATACCTAGGCAGTACTATGGAATGATAGTGGGTGCAGTGCATTATATTCCCTGCATATTATCTTCAAAATTATAGGAGAGTAAAATGAATCTTATTTTACTGCAGGACTTAGAAGCATTCCTTAAGTTCATGCATGCTGTAAAAGACAATCCGTCAACGTGTAAGATGTTCTGTGACTGGAGAAATGTATTAAAGAGTTTAGGTATACTATGAAGAAACGACAAAATACAGGGAAATAAAACAGTTTTTAAGAAGAGCACAAATCCAGAATATAAACCCTCACCATGTACTTCAGAGTCTACAGTTCATGCTGTAATAGTTTTTTTTTCCTTTAAGGTCATTCTTCAAATATTTTTGATGTAACTGCACTTACAAGTACTCAGAATCACTGCATGTAGTCACCCATCAGAGCAGGCATTATCTTTGAGTCTACAGGTACAGTCTACAAGGCTCTGTGGGCTGTCCCTTCTGCAATACTTCTTTCTTCTCTTTTTTTTTTTTTGTTGAGGCTTGTTACATAGATGTCTGGGAGAGATGGGGTGCAAAATAGATTCCAGAAGATTTTTAAATACATTTATGTATATAAAATATAATATTTGTTAACTGGTGAGCTTCTGCAAAGGAAAGAGTTGAGGAACTGATGCCTTTGTTTAAAGAAAACCCCATAGTTTATGATTTTTCACAGAATATGTAAATGAATAAAACTGGTTTATGATTTGTTAAGATGGACATTTTTCCAGTCAATAAGAATGCGAGAATTGAACAACAGTAATATGAAGAGCATAGTACTCACTGGCTAAGAAAGCACATTACATTACTTTTTCTTTTTACCTGCAAGGAATTGTACTGTAAATTATATAATAGAATTTCTTTTATTTCAGTCTGAGTTACACATTTTGTTATGGTTTCAGCAGTTCTGATTCTGTACCCCTGCAGTCCTTGCAAATAGATTGGCAGTTTACAAGCAAATAATGTTAAAGCCAAAATAGTCACTCCAATTTCTTTTCCCACTTTTTTTTTATTTCTTCAAGTAGGAGGAAGATTACTTTATATATGCTTCTTAAGCAGTAGCAGAATTGCTGTTTTAGAGTATGAGAAAACTGTTGTCACTTTGTGGTCAACATTTCTTTGACCAGGCAACTGACTTGAGGTTCTGCATGTCTCACAAATTTAAAAAATCAGGTGGATGATTCCAATTCTCTAATTAAGAGGGTTTGCACACAAAAAACCCCTAGTTTTGTAGTTGTCACTTGCTGAATTTTGCTGTTGTGGATTATTCTGAGATATGCATCTCAGTTGCTTTCCTAGTCCCACAAATGTTGCGTGCTACCAACTTTTTTTAACTTTGGAGCTGTAAATTAAGGTCAGTTCCTTTGCTCATCCCACAAATCTTTCATGGTTTTTAATTGCATCCTGAGAGAGCCACCTGGGTTTCAAGAGCAGCCGACCAACATGTTTACATGATTCCTCAGCCACAATGACAGTGGTCTCTGTGCTGTTAAAAGGTTTTCTCCTTGATTATTTTCTGCTGGAGTTGATTTCTAAAAGTTTTTCATATAACATATGTTTTATTGTAGTGTCTTCAGTCCGCCCCATGAACAGCAATGGAAATCAAAGGAACAGCAACTGAAACTGCAAATTGCTAAACTAGAGGCAGCTATCAAAAATGATCTAGCAGACAAAAATGAAATCCTTGACAAGATCAAATTAGAAAGAGGTATATTTCTGAGAAAACTAGTATTTTCTCAAAATGTGAGATTATATCCATGTTGGAGTTGAGACATACTACCCAGAAAAGTGGAATCTCTGTTGCTGGTGTTTTCAAAGCTGCATTTTAAGTATACATTTGCTAAATACACCTAAGTTATGACTATCTATTAAATGCAAAATATTACCCAATACAGAATATGAGCTGAATGAGGCTCATATAATTTCAGCTGCATTTATCCTTCATCTGTTGTGTTTTCATATTTACTCTTTATTCAGTATTTCTTCTCTTCTCTACACTGAAAGTTCTTGTGGAAAAAGAGACCCCCTCTGACAGTCTCTCTCAAATTATAAACCACTATTCTGTTCACTGTACAAAGCTATGTGAAGCCCATATAGGCCCTTGGCAATGTTTGTCTTTCATTAATTCAGATTTGTTTTTATTTTCAGTACATACTAATTTTTATTTACAGCATTGTACATTTAAAATAACAGTTTTCTTTTAATCTAATGAACAGATTATTTCATATGTGTTTTCTTCATACTGTAGGACAACTTCTTAGTGAATACTGACCTTGCAATCTTTATTTTAATCTCATTACTGGTTACTGTAGCAATATGAAGTTTACAAAAGACAAGCACAGACAGAAAGTGAAGATACTTAGTTTAGAGTTGATTCTTCAATTTTTAAGAGGTGTATTTCTGTGAACAATTTCATGGAATGAAGTGGGCCAACTTGTTGTGAATAATTCTTATGATAATGGGTTGAGTTCAGCACATGCGTACCATTAGGATTCTCAGTAGCTCTGCTGACTTCACATACCAGATTAAATATTTAAATATTTTATTTGATCACAGTAAGTGTTTGCAAAATTAGCCTTAATTGATACTAAAATAAAGATGCTTTAAGCTACATTATTATGAAGTTATGACATACTAACACTTGTTACTTGTAGCATGATTATGAAAAAACTGGCATTCCATCTTCTTTCCTTCCTGTGGCCATTATGTTTAACTGTCAGGTGTTTACCATCCCTTCCCCAGGTAGCTTGTTGTACTCCTAAACTGAAACACCAGAGTACTACACTTCTGATTTCTATTGAATTGACTTGCTGCAGCTGGAGTAGATGTTCTAATATCCTTCTAGGCCTCTGTATATAGGATTTGATTATAGCTCCGTCTTTCACAAAACATAGGAAGTATAACTTTCTTCAGTCACATATTTCAGAGTATCTGATTTGCTGCACATTCCTCTTTGAAGTTCAGTACAAGAATTGAAATTAATGCTTGTCTTAAACTACTGCCTAGAAGTAGTGTAGAAATAATGTCTTGTACCCTTTGTAGTTTGGCATATGAGTCTTTTTCCTAAGCTTTTCCATGTCTAAGATGGTAAAATAAGTGAAGCCTTGAAAATTCTTAATGCTACAGGAGTCCAACATCATCTTGACATTTTCTTTGTCCTCCTTCTGTATTTCCCTTTTACAATGATCCTGTAATTTGATCTGATTGTTTTAGTAGTATTTTTCTGGCCATAACATCATAATGTGCTTTGTAATACTTGAAAGAAATGTATTTAGATAGAAAATAGAAAACACTCTAACTATGTTTTCTGGGGTTTTTTTAATATAGTACTTTCAAAAGGTAGATCACCCTTCCACCAGTCTCATTTCCCGTAGACATTTATACTTGTGTTTCTTGTCTTACCAGTATTTTCCAGATTCTCAGCCATAAATTACAATAGCTGTTTGGTTCATGTTCATTGAAGCTTACTAACAGTAATGTTTCATGCAGGTTTTAAAAGACTGAGATGAGCTAATACAAAATCTAAGTTTAAACAATTCCTATAGCAAAGATTGTTGTCACTCATAAATTCATACAGTGTATGTATTTACTTAGTTATGTCTAAGTACTTTTTATTTTACATTAATAAAATCTCATTATTGCTGCATTTGTTGTTCTTATTTATAGTACTGTTCTACAGAGTAGACTATTTAATAAGTACAGTTTTTTTATGATTGTCTTAATAGAGAAGTATTGATTGTGTCAGTAAAAGTTGACATCTTGCAAAAATTAACCCTGTCCTAACCAGAACAAGGACACAAAGGTTTTCACATACAAAATACATTAGTTTCTGCATTTTGCAATGAAATTTTCATGCATATATGAATATGAAAAAATCAAGTTTGTAATTTTCTTAACTATGTTTAATTAAGTGTAATATTTTGTTCTTCTATGTCAAGACCAAAAGGAAAAGCTAATGCAAGACAACAAAGACCTGCAGTTGCGCTACCTGGAACAAAAACAACAACTAGATGATCTGAAAAATCAAGTGAAGTTTTTAACCAAGGTGAACTGTATTTTTGTTTCAAATATGAGGAAAAAAACACCCTCTGTGTTTTATGCATAGTGCAGATACTTCTTTATACTTTCTTCTAGTCAAAGAATATAGAAAAATATGTGTTTATTTATTCATGCTATCAAGCAAAATGTCTAGTGAGAATGTATCTTGTTATTCTGAATGTATTTCTTCAATTCACATCTGGTAACAACTTTCCATTAAATTTCAGGAAAGTGATGTTGGTGTGGCAGAATTCAATGAAACCCTCTTACTTATAAAGGTATCTTACAAAGAATGCGGGGTAGGAACTAGATAATATTTAGGATCCATTTCAACCCAAACCATTCTAGAATTCCATATTTTGCATTCTCTTATTTTCTCATTTGTGCAAGGTGTTTTTGTTGGTTTGTTGGTTTTGTTGGGTTTTTTCTTCTTTTGTTAAACCCTTGGCTGACCATTGTATGCTTTCTACACACCTGGAATTTTCAAGGGCTGAATAATTTGAGCATCTTTCAGTAGTTAATGCCTCTAGCTCAAATGAGGCATTAACTACTGGTCTTGTTATTTTTTTAGTTACAGTTAATCAGAAGGGAAGATGAAAAGATTGCCAGGATTAAATCTTAACTTATGTAAATAGTTCATTATAACAACAAAAGAGAATTAAATCAGATTCACAGCCATTTAAAAAAGCTTAGTTTCTCTTAGTTAAATGACTTATCACAGCATCTTGTGATCCCTATAATGTTTACTAAAACCAATTTTGTTTATGAATTCTGTAATTGATGCAAGTGTACCATAAGCATGGAAATTCCAGTATGTGGTATATCAATACCACAGGAACTTATCTTAGGAACTTATCTTTGATTATTAAAACAGAAAAACAAAAATACTCAGAAAATACTGTATTCTTTTTTCTTTTGCACAAATTAAAAATGGAGTGAGAGGAAGAAATCAGTGAACAAATAATTTTGCAATGCTTCCACTGTTTGGGTAATTTATGTTTTATTTTCTTGAGGAAGTGTTTACTGTAATGATGATTATATAATGATAATTTTAAAAAAACCCAAAAATACAGAAAACGTCAATGAAAACTAACTCCCCAGTATTAATAACAGAAGGAATGTAGACCTGAGAATAATAATTTGCAGTTTGTATATTTATGGAGGTAGGATTATTAATTATGAGAAAGGCAAATATATCTGTTTGTATTTTCATTGGATTGACAGGAGTGATTGCTTCTGAATATCTGATACATTTTAATTGGTTCCTGATAATCATGAGATTACATTGCTGAAAACAATCCTGACACATTCTAGTCTACCTCATTCCTATTTTTGTGTTACCATGTGCTTAAAGTTTATAAAGTTCTGCTTACTGCCTTACTGTTGTACCAAAAGTATATGCCAGTGTTGCATTAAGCCATGCACAAATACATGCAAATCTTTTGCAAAAATATTTTCTTGTAATTTTTCTAATGTGCTCCAGGATCGAAAGCAACAAAAGAATGTGGACCTTCTGTTCTTGGAAAAAGTGGAAGATGATATCCATAAAGAGGTAGAATACTCCATGCAGGAGCTGCAGTTAACACATGCGGAAACTGTGCAAGAACTTGAAAAGACAAGGAATTTGTTACTTGTGCAGCAGAAAATTAGCAAAAATTACCAGGTACTAAACTCCACTCACAGTAGGAAATAACCCAATAATAACATTTTAACCTTTGTAGCTCTGACACTTGTAATAATTAAAACTTGCAAATTCAGCAACAAAGCCAGTCTGTGCATACAGAACCAAACATAAAATCTGTTGTTGTTTAAGGTATTGTTTAAAAAATGTGAGATCCAAGTGACTAAATTGTACTCTTTTAGCTCATCCTGCCCTTGAATCTCAGACTGTTCCTTCTCTCTGAATGTTATCTCTGAGCTTCTACCAGGTCTTCACAAGAAAATGTGCTTATCAAATAAGCTTCCTTTTCCATACCTCCACTCTGCTTTCACTGTCTTCTTTCTACTTCCACTGTTGGAGTAGTGCAGATCATATTTTGACTTTTCATTCAATTAATTAGCATTTAAAATAACAAAATCGTTAAAGAAACTGTTGGGTATATTGCCCTAAATAAAAGCTACTCTGTTTTTCTATTGATGTTTTTAGATTTTGCTGACATTAGAACTGATTTGTTGTATTGATAAGTAAAAAACTGCTATTTTTGCATACTCTAAATGTTCTTTCCTCAAATCTAACTGTATTTTAACTTGTAGCCGAAAGCATTTACAACATCAGTACAGACAATCCTCAGAAGTTCTTTTTACATGCAATTGTTTTTCAGACTGAAGTAGAAACCATGACAAGAAAGATGGAAAGTCTACAGAAAGATTATGAGTTAAAATTGGAACAGTATACCCATCTTCTCGATATTAGAGCTGCACGTATCAGAAAACTAGAAGGTATCTTTAAATTATATTCTTCACTAATTTTTTTTATATTTTATCTCTTCCAAATTACTGTTTTAAATTTATTCTCCAGGTGAAACACTTTTCCATTCCTAAAACTACTAGAAAAGTCAGTTCTTTAATGGAAAGGTATCTGTTCCAGTTAATTTTCATTGACTTAAATGGCAGTTATTAATTAAACCAAATCCAGCAAAGTGGTTTTATACTGCAGCTATTGCTGAATAAGAATAAAATTACCAAACTTGTTTTTTTTAATAAATCATACTTTTATGGTCAACCTTTTACTTTACCGTACTATCACTACAGAATCACTTTGTGTTACTAAAATCCCCCAAGCCTTGTTATAATAAACTGACATAGTATTTAAACAGGATGAATTTCAGGTATTTTTTTAGTGGCTTCACTGTGTAAAAGGCGCATAGGAAGCCTCAAATAGGATATTTTACAAACTCTGATGTTGAAACAATTTTCACATTTTGTCTCCAAGTTGCATCTATTGCATCATGGTTTATGTCCTAATTCTGTAAGCATGTATTTTGATTTCTTAGAATCATACAATTCCAGAATGGCTTGGGCTGGAATCCATCTAATTCCAAACCCCTTCCAGGGTCAGGACTCAGAGCCCCATCCAACCTGTGTTAACCACTTATTAACCACTTATCACCTGAAGCTGGGAAACATGTGAAGGTCTTTGCTGATAGTTCTATCCACTCAGAATGTAACATATGTTAAAAGTCAGATGTATTATTTCTTTCTCTGGCAAATTTAGATCAACCCTACAAAAATGTGCATCTTAAATCTCTGCTACATTTGCACAGTGATACTTACTTTGAATATTGCATAAGACTTCTGAATTTTACTTTTTTCACTCCCTTATAACCTGATAATAACTGTTAGAGGCCTGTGTCTATGCATACTGAGGCAGATCCATTGAGGAAATACTCTTGATTGTTGCCAGTGTGCTCAGTGGGCATTCAGTGTATGAATATTTTTGATAATGCCTTTATGACAGTAACATTGTTAATATAATTGAGTTATACTTTCATCCTTTCTTCTCAGTCATTAATTGTATTTGAGTTTTTAAAAAGACAATCATATTATAACTTTATTTTATATGTTGCAGCCCAACTAAGAGACATTGTGTATGATACAAAACCACTTAAGTCCAGACAAGAAGTATTGCCGAATGATCCAGTGGGTGGATTTGTTGAAACTGTTCATTTAGAAAGAGGAGAGAACCTTTTCGAAATTCATATCAGCAAAGTGATCTTCTCTTCTGAAGCTATACACACTTTCGGTGACTGGGAACCTACAACCTTTTGTACTTACGCATTCTATGACTTTGAACTTCAGATAACCCCAGTAGTTCATGGGAAGACTCCATCATATGACTTCACTTCTCAGTTTCTTGTGCAGTCTGATGATAGCTTCTTTCACTATATACAGGAAAACAGCATCACACTGGAGGTTCATCATGCGTATGGCATAGATTATGAAACAATTGCTTCTTGTCAGCTTAAGTTCCATGAAATCTTGGAAAAGGAAGGCAAGATCTACAACACAGCAAATTTAGTTGGTAGTTAAGATCTCACAAAGTATTCTGTTTGATTATGTGTCACTATATTGCAAGTGATAAATAATGCATATTTGACCAAAAATTAACTTGTGCATTACTGTTTCAAAAGGGAAAAAAAAGTGTTTACAATAATGCTATTTTCTGTTGGATGTGCAGCATGTTTTTGTGGTTCTGCCAACATTTGTGGAAAGCTGGGATGGGTACAATTTTGTCCATAATGGCATAGAGCCACAGGGCAAGAGGGAAAAAACCCAAAAAAGGAGGCACCCCCACTTTGCCCATCAATGCTTTGTATCTGGGCTGAATGTCATAAGTATATCCTCTCTTTCCTTATCCATAAACAAAGGAAGAAATGGTTTAATCTAAACTGGTAAGACAAAGATTGCCGTATAATAGTGAAGAAGGTACAAATGATGGTGATTATGCTTAATAATATATATATATATAGTAGCATAATCTAGGAGGGTGTTTATTTACATTTTATGGATTATTTTAGGCAAATTCATACTCATTATATTGAAATAAATTTAAGGTATCCTGGACAAGACACTTCTAAGATGTCTTGAATGTTCTTTGCAGCTTACTTTTTCTTCTAGAAACATTTTGTCAGATCAGCATATTCACTGACCTCTTAACTGCCTACTGTTGTAGAGAATCTGGTTTAATAAGGCATTGTAAAATGGTACCTTTGCCAGTAATTTAAATTGCATACCACTTCTAACTGTTAACAAACAAAAGTGTCCTAACCTTTATTTGCCTTAAGGAGATAAAAATATTGAACTTTGATTTGGCCTTGTAGTAAATATTTAAGTAGGGAAAAATGGCTGTGTTTTGATTTTGGATCATACAGTGGGAACCTGAGGAATTGTTTCTGTTTCTAACATGAACTACAGATGTCACATCACAAGCACTGGTGTAATGCCTAGGCACAATCTTTAATTTGTGGCTGTTCTATAAATCTTGCATTTGTGGTTTTTCCTAGCTTTTGAGTAACATACCTCAATGTTGAAAAGAAAATTAATGCAATCCCCTATTTACTCCTTAGGAAAAACAGGACACATTCAAAATTATGGTACCGTAGAATACTGGATCAGGTTACAAGTTCCTATGGACCAAGCTATTCTTCCCTACAAACAGAGGTCAAAGGATCTGGGATATATAATGACCAGTTTTAGGGAGCATGAACAACCATCCAAGGTATGTTTGGGTCTGTACTTGATAGAGAGAATTTCTTCATGGAGAAGAGAAGCTTCAAGGTGACCTAATTGCAGCCTTCCAGTATCTGAGGAAGCCTACAAGAAGGCTGGAGAGAGGCTTTTTACGAGAGCACAGGACAAGGGGGAATGACTTCAAATTTGAGGGAAGTTGATTTAAATCAGAAGGCAGAAATTCTTCATGGAATCATATAATTGTCTGAGTTAGAAGGCACTCATCAGAATGAATGAGGTGACCTCCTGGCCCTGCACAGACACCTCAACAATCCCAAATGCTCCAAATGCAAACTGGGACAATCCTAATTGTCCAAATGCTCCCGGAGCTCTGGCAGCCTTGGGACCATGACTGTTCCCTGGGGATCTTGTTCAGTGCCCAACCACCCTCTGTGCAGAGAACCTGCTCCTGATGTCCAATCTGTCCCTCTCCTGACACTACTCCAGCTGTTCCTTCAACTGGGACAGGTTGCCCAGAGAAGCTTGGGTTTCCTCCCCCGGAAGTGTCTGAGGCCAGATTGGATGGGGCTTGGAGCACCTGGTAGAGTGGAAGGTGTCACTGCCCATAGCAGGGAGTTTGTGACAAAATTTTAAGTTCCCTTCCAATCCAAGCCATTTTGTGATTCTGCGATAATTTTGATAAAATAAACTGTTCAGTTGTTTCTTTTTAAGTTCAAATAGCTTAGGTCCAGGGTTGATATGTTAAAAGTGTAATAAAGTTAAAGGTTCTTGAACTGGAAAACACGTTAGCAGTTTTTCATATAAAGAAATCAAGAACTAGTTGAATTATCCCTTGTCTGAAGAGGCAGAGTCTTAAAGTTATTTATTTTTACTGAAATTGTCACTATAACATTTGACATTTTATTTAATTTTCTTGAGCTGTAAGTGGCAGATCATACTCATAGTATCATACTCATGAATTTTAAACCAACTAGGTGTCGGATACATAGAGTAGGTGAAGCAGTTGTTCAAAATGTTTTGAAGTCCTTAACATTGGAGTATTACGAGATTGAAATTCCTTCACAATGGGTTTTTTACTTAGTTTTTTAGCTGGATGTTGAAGAGCATTTTGAAAATAAAATTCACTTTACAATCACATTTAAATTAGGGCCATGGGAAAAAAAGGGACTTTCAAACATCTTTAACAGTCATTTAAGAAATAAAAGCAAACAGGTTGAAATGCAAAAATTAAAATACTAGAATTTTTAGTGGGCTTTTTTAACCTAAGCTGTTTAGAATATTCTATGTCTGGAGTAACTAATGTTTTAAATTATTCCATAATGTAAATTTATATTATATATAAAATCTCCATGGGTTCCATGATGTAATCTGAGAAGTATGTTGTTTATGAATTCTGTTAAATTGTATCTGATTAGAATTAAATTTAGTGCCATTAGATTTGGCTTTGAAAAAAATTAAGAGTTCCTCATAATTTGCTATAAAATAAGATGGCAATAAATGTTCTTCAATATATTTGTTTATTACAGACTCCAGCACTCAAAATGAAGCAGCGTGCAGCTCAAGCACACAAGAGAGTCTCTTTTCTGGATCTTAGTGCAGTACAGATGGCAGTAAGTTCTAAGTATTTCTGTTATGCACGATGAAGCATGAAAGGCTACTTGTAGCTCCATATGGACAATTTGTAAAACTAATAATTAAGAACACTGGATTATTTTAGCAGAACAATACTGCACTGTCCCAGGCAATGAATGATAGCATAGTACTGCATAGAGGTGGAGGACACAATGCAGTGGTATTTGTGTGACTCCCTCAGAACTGCGTGATATCCTCCACAGTTTACAAGTTTCAATTTCCACTGGCTTAGGGCAGATTCTAACAGGACCAATCAGCTCGCTCTACACTACGTTTCTCAACTCTCTGCATTATTCAAGTGTCTTTCTACTGAATACCACTTGCACTGCATATAAGTGCCTCTATAGAAACCAGCTTAATCCAAGCAGATCCTGACTGTTGGGCTAATGGGATACACAATTTGACACAGTTCAGAGTCACCTCTAAAATTAAGTTTATCAGCTGAGATTGCACACATTCTGAAACTAATGATACTTCTTAACTTGGCATACACTGTCATCTGTACATCCTTCCATAGTCTAAGAGAGTCTACATGGAACTAACTCAGATGTATTTGCTGCATTTTGTAAATTTTCTTCTGAAATAATTTGCATTCGAAGTACTAAAAATAGGTTGTGTTTAGTCTTTTAAGTAAATCCAGTAAGTAAAGGTATGTTCTTCAACAGGCAATTATAAAAGGATATATTTATCTATTACATATGATTATTATATTAATAATATTGCATTAATTAAAAACTAGTGGGTTTTTTTCCTTTCATAAATGTCTTAATTGGATTTATTCTTTGAAATGTTAATATCAATTTTTGATTAGCAGATTCTGTTACTGTTTGGTTTACTCTGACTAGAACTTCGTTGAGAGCTATAGAGTGTAGACTGGAAATAAGAATTAAGTCGATCCGTTGCATTTATAAACTTTAAAAACCAAAAAGTCAAATGTCGGGGAATATAATCTTTTGAGAGCTTAGATATGAAAAACTGAAATGTTAGTCAGATAGTTGCACACACAAAATATCTTCAGCTGTCCAAACAGTAGCTTCTCAAAGTTTGACAATTTTTCACAAACTAGGATTTTCTAAGTGAGACAGCTACTTAGTCTCCATCAGAAGTCTTTGTTCTTGGGTGGCAGCTCCTCTAGCTGTTTTAAAAATCTAAGCCTCATTGTCTGGTTAAGGACAAAGTACTATTAGGCCTAAATAATGAAACAGCTGGACTTTCTCTGCTGTCTAAGTCTTGTGATGAAGTGGCAAGAAAGTGTCCTAGCAAGAAAAACAAAAGTTCAACAGATTAAAATGGGAAGTCTATTTCATTTTCCAGTTCATTTTCTCAATAGCAGAGAATCTAGCTCTTAATAAAATTTCTTGTCAATGTGATACATGCCAAAGCAAATAAAAAAGGAGACTCTCTAAAAGGTGGGATAAATGGTTTGTCTCACCCAAACTGCTTATGAGAATTGTCCAGCCTCATACGTAAAAGTTCTAGCAGAGGATAAGAACCAGTAACACTAATGCAGGGAGGCATAGGAGGCATTTTCTATCCAAATGTTTTTCCACCAGTAAATCTATACCTACTTTTGTATAATAATTATCTACTGCATATTAAAGGCTTCCCCTTGTTTTATTCCTAACTTAGGGATCTGTATTTGAAAATAATGCGAAAGTACTTTGACATTTAAAATGCAGTTCCATAGGGTTCACTACAGTTATAATAATGGCTTAACTACAGATTTGAGATAGTAACATTGATACCAAAATCAATTCACATGCACACAGGTAAAATTATGTGCAGGCCTATGTGTGTAAATTTAGCTATCTTCTTGGGTACAGTGTGTGTTTTGGGGTTTTTTGACTGAGTCTTGTAGAACTTGTAGAAAAAGATTAAATATAAATTAAACTGGAAATCAAACAGGCTGTATTTATATTGATAGGAACAAAATCATTATAATAGTTATGTTTTCACAAATGCAGTTAGATAAATGTCCTTCTGCTGTATATGAATTATATGTTACAGCAGTTGACACCTTCTCATTGTTTCCTGCAGTGTGTAAGCAATACAGTAGTTAAAAGGCTCTGGATAATGAATGTGGGTTGTAACTCTTCAAGTTTTGAACTTCAGTAACTTCTGCTTTTCAAGGAGTTTTATAAAGACTGTAAGTTTCTCTTTTTCTGTAGCATGTGGTACAGGATGCTAAACAGCTGTTGGGTGACAAAGTGAAGCACATGGCCGAAGAAATTCAGCAGGAAAAAGAAGAGCTCTCTCATCTGTCAGAGGAGCTATTGGCTGACCAAACATTGATTACTTCTAGAGATGAGACAGAAATAATTGAAGAATTGGAACCAGAAGGTAGAATTCATGGTTATTAATAAGTAGCTGCATTTTCTGAAAAAAACTTTCTCTTTCCATTTTCATAAGCATTTCTTACTAGTAGTGGAAGCTGCCTCATTATGAGAAACTTCATGGCATAAATTATATTCTGGCATAGGCTACAGGTGAAGCTGGGTGGTGGATAAGGTGTATTTTCTTCCCAAATGGAAACCATATTGTAATTGATTTCAAAAATCTGATATATGACTTAGACTAGTAAAATAATTAAAGGAAACCTGGCTTCTATTTTAAATGTCTTCATATTCTCCCTTGGATCTATGCTGTTCCAAAGACTCTTTTAATGAATATGCTTTTTTTGTCTGCAGATAACAGCCCATGCTGATACTGGAATCCTTTCAGAGAGTGAGAGGGCTAGGATGCTATATCACATGTGTGACACAAAGTTATTAGATTTATTTAAAGATTATAAAAGCCAGGTGAACCTGTTCGAGCTCCAAGCTTGAACTGTTTATTATAGCAATAACCAAGTCCATGATACCAAGTTTAAAATAAAAGCAGAAGTAGAATGCTAACATTTTATGTTTAGTTGTTGGCAACTTTTGCATAAGAATTCATTAAAAAGATTGGAAAAACTTGTTGAATGTTGATTTTGAATACCAGTTGTCTTTATCATTTGCTTCATG
The DNA here is from genome assembly GCF_012460135.2 of Molothrus ater. Lineage (NCBI taxonomy): Eukaryota > Metazoa > Chordata > Aves > Passeriformes > Icteridae > Molothrus > Molothrus ater. Next base: position 136,945 of record NC_050491.2, read on the forward strand.
GAAAAAAAATGCTCTGCAGTGTTCCAGAAAGTAATGCACCTGCATATAGAACTACTTTTTTACTAAAGAAAAAAGGTGCATTCTTCTTTTACATGTGCATGGTGTTAAAGGAAGTCAGAGGAAATTCAGACCATATTCTTAAATAAAGCTAACAGTTGTGCATACTTAGTTCGTTTCAGGACTTACTCTATTAACCAGTTTGCATCTGGAAAACATTTTTTTAACTAACCAGAAAAAATACAGATTACATGACTCTAAATGTCATCAGTTCACAGTGTTAGTCTTCTTCAAAGGAAAAGAAAATTTACCTGGCACTTACTCTTTTTATATTAGAAAAGGAAATTTATTGCTATCAGATTTCTTATTAAGTCTTAAGTGGCCTAAAATATAGTGGGCATTACCTGCATTGATTTTTATTTTTTTTTAAGATCAAGAAGATCATCAAGAGGATGATGCTGTTGAATCAATAAAAACTGATAGTGATGACTGTATTATTTCAAGTCCAGTATCCACAAATATTAAACAGCTGAGTCAGAGTATACATGGCAATTATTTGGTAAGACTAAGAAAAATATTTTAAGCCTAATGTCCTCTAAGAGTAGCTTTGCTGTATCTAACATCAGTTTTCAATGAAGCTGTACGTGTACAGTATCAAATCTCTTGACTTATTCTTAAAACCAGCAATTCAGGACTAGAAGTCATATATGCAAAATAGCACAGCATGATATAAATTTGGAAAACTTACTTTGAACAGTATTTCAATAGGATAGTTCTCAAAAAAAGAAAATTCACACTTTTAGATCTAACATTGACTGAACCATCTTAGCCATAAAACTAGTACTTAAAATTAACAGGTTTAAATATTCTGCAATGTGATATCCTAGAGGTAGGGGGGTTTTTTAAGTGCTCTTTTTAAGGCTCGGTGGTGTCTTACAAAGTAACTAGTAACAAGAAACATGTATAAGAAATACTGCTCCTTTTTTAAAGCGGTAGAAAGTACATCTTTAAGAAGTACCTATCTTCAACTACAGTAGATTTGTAGAAATGCTGTCACTTATATGTTCTTCAGAAAAATACAGAAGGTACTTTTGAAGATTGCAGTATTTATAAGTAAAATGTAAAAAAAATTCAGGTGTAATTTTGAGAACTAAAATGAATACTAGTAATCACTATTAAGTCAAACTATAATACAGTTGCTCTATACCTTTCTAGTCATCCTGTATTTTATTTTATCAAAATTATTTAAAAACAATTCTGAGAGGATTTTGTATGTAGATTAATTTCAGGTTGATAAATTTCTGCGTTCCTCCATTGATCTGTTTTTCGGTAACAATGTGCATGTTTGTGAACAGTAGATAAAACCAGTAAAAGCTGTACACTATTAAGGCAATGTATGATAAAAGTTGGATTTTAAAAATATGTATTACTTTGCTTGAATTCTTGGGTTGATTATAGAATACAGCATGTCAAAATTGCTGTTGAATTATTTTTTGTTTGGTTAAGATCAGAAATCACTGCCTTTTATCTTTTGAGATAATTATCCTGCTGATACTCAAATACTGTAAATAGGTTTTGTGATTTTTGGAGATCATTGTGCTAATTATCCTATAAATATTAATTGTATGCTACACTATATAAGTAATTTAAGATCACACCAGGGTTATTTGTATGTTGCAAATTAGACAGTTCATAGTTATTTCTTAGATATATTGATCATAAGGCATATCTAAAAGATTTTCCAGTATCAAACTATACCAGTTGCTTCTTTATTTTTTCTTCTTGTCTATGATGTATGATTGATTATAAAATACTTCATTTTGTTTAATTTCATTTATAAATTTGAATATGAAAAGCATATTCAAGTCAAAGATCATCACTTTAATGACATTCAGTAGCCATTTAACTTATTAGATTTTAGGGAAAAAAAATTTCTAAAGCCATGAGCCTTTATTAGTAGAGACAGAATGGTGTGGATTTTTTTCTCTCATCTTGGTAGAATTTCCATGTACCTGCTGAATAGTGAAAGAACCTTATTGAAATATTGATCCAGATTTGGATTTTTTGTTCAAGTGTCATAGGATACATAATAAAAAGAAAAGTCTTTTGAAAGGAGGGGGTTAAATTACATAATCAAATACTGAAAGGACTTGACAGCAATGGAAATTATTCTGTATGGTGAATATTTTTACAATAGGATACATTGCTTTTCATTTTGATTAGTTTTATAATTTTCTCAGCAAAATGTAAGCTATCTCCATATTAAATAAGAACATTAGTTTGGAATTCTGACTGAATATAGAAAGCTAGTACTTTGAATGTGATGTAGTACTTCAAGTGAATAAAGTTTAGAAATTAAAATTGTCAAAATATTTCCCTATAGAAGAAATATTTTAATAAAGTTATGAAAAGAAAGTAATATATTGAAAAGAAATAAGTTTTTAAAAAATCAACATTTCTGTATCCAGTGTGTTCTCTTTGCTCTTTGAAGAATATCATCATCGAATGCTCACCTACATTTTCCAGTTTTGAAACCATTGTGGCTTTTCTTTCTTCCCAGAGTAATTTCAGGAAATCTTTGTGACTCTTTCTTTTGAGTCTGACATGCCCACCTAAATAAAATTTACTAAAATTTATCTGTACATAAATATTCCAGACTTTGCAGAACAGTATGAAACCATTTCATATAAGGAACAGAAGAATGTAATTTCAGTTAAAGATAATAAGAAAAGGCTACAGTGAAGAACAACTGGGATGTTACTTTTATTATCACATGTTAAAATTAGCTTTGTAAGGTGTGTTTGACTTAACTAGGAAAGTTCACTATATGAAGTTGAATTCTTTACAAATACATTATTACATTACACACCTAACAATTTTGTGATTTGATGGATTTTAATTGAACTGTTTGTAGTATAGTCTACAGTAGGTACTAACAATTCTCTTTTATTTGGAAAACTTCAGTACCTTGTATTACTGACAGTATTTTAAGCAGTTACAGGATCACTTTGCTGTGTAGGTAAAAATAATGACAGCTGGAATTTGTGATTCAGGTAGCATTTTTACCTAAAGATAACCAGCAGACTATGACTACTACAAAAACGTTTTAATCATTGAATGGAAATCAGTATCTCTTGCAATAACAGTCTTAGCTACAAACCCTGGAGCTTTAGATTCTCATTTTGTATATGTCTGTCAATCAGTATTAATCATATAAAAAGCTGATGATTTACATACACACATATATATATGTTTGTTTTGTGTTAACACTTAAAGAAACAAAAAATAATTTGTATTATGTTTATATTTTGTTTTTAAATAGGAAGTTGAAAAAATCCAGATTAAAATTACATCACTTGGTCTTACTGAGTCACGAATAACAGCAGATGAAACAATACAGCAGCTGTTTGTAGAATGCAGATTAAACAATTTCCTTGCAGAGGAGACCCCACTGTCACTTCCAAAACCACCTAGTGGTCAGAGGATTCACTATAACTATAGCACTGGTAAGTCTGATGTATTTCTGAGCAGGCTTGGTTCTTCTCTTAAAATCTGTCTTATGAAAATACCTGCAATAAAGCCTGCTTTCTATATATTATAGTTGCATTTCTCTATGTGCCAACTCTATTTGCCTATTTTCCCGATATTTTGGGAAATACTAAAAGTGATTTTTAAGAAATGAGGTAAGTATGCAATTATCTGGTATACAATGAAATGCCAAAGGAGGCTGGTATATAAAATGGTAACAACACAACACATTTAAATATGCTGGTAGTGTATAAATTTCATAATTAGACTATACATAACTAAAATCTATATATTCTTTTTAGAAGAGCATGATGATCTAATTTTTCTATCAGTACATGATGATACATCTTAGCAAAAGAAAACATTCTAACCTGTACATCTAAAACTTAGTTGAAAAGAGAGAATATATAATTGGACTTCTACACTACTTGCAAATACTCAGTGTTCTTTTAATGACAACTTTTTAATAGGGGAACTAATTCATCTTTGTTTCATACTAATACATTGCCAATTAATACTTTATATTTACACTACTGGCATACATAGAACTATTGTAATAATTTAAAATTCTCTTGTTAATTATTTCCCCAGCTATGTCATCATATTTCAATTAACTTCTTCTTCCTGGTAGAATTGTCTTTCATTTAAGATTCAGCCTAAGTGCTTCAGTCTTGGACTTTTAGCTGAGAGTATTCTGTATGAATACTCTCATCAAGGTGATCAATCAAGGTTAGGGTTAGGGTTATTGCTATTTGTGACAAACCCTTAGTACAGACATTCAAATTAAGCATTCTTTTAAAAATAATTACGTGAAAGTGGCTTTGCAGAAACGGTGTCTTAGATCTTTAAAATTGCTACCATCTACAAACCTGATTTTAGAATGCAACTTCCCAAATAATTCACTCATTTAGATCTTCCTCTTACTCATAGACTATTGGATTGTTCCATGTGTAGCTGAAGACTGAAATTAATCAGAAATGTCACATCAACCACTTCTATGTTGGCATTGCCCACTTGAGAGGGAATATAGATGACAGATTTTCTCCAGTCCATTGGTCTGAAGATTTCTTCTACTGAAATACTGTGGCCGGAAAGGAGGATTGAATTACTGAGGCTGTCAAAAAGTATAAGCACTTTGCCATACATTCTCATTATCTCTAGCTTCCTTAGTAGAAGAAAATACAGTAAATCACTTCAAATACAAAGCAGTAAAGACCCTTTTAAAATCATGGCTTTTAAAATCATGGCTGCTATTGCCGTTAATAGAAAGTGGCAGCTCTGTGACATGCTTAGATGCTGCCTTTGTATCTTTTTTGACAGTGGTCATATAAACCTGCCAGTGACACACCATTAGATTATGATTCTAACATTTGATTTTAACATTGTTGTTCTTCCTTAGAAAAGAAAATTAAATAAACGTTTATTTTATTTTGTTCTTCTAATAGGTGAAAAAATGGTTTTTTTCTTCTAATAGGTGAAAAACAATTGATAACCAGTTATATTAATTTATTTACTTTGCAGCGATAAATGTGGATAAGGAAGATAATCATGCAGAAAGAGAGTATCTCAAGTCAATTCTTCTAAAGCCAGATCTACCTTCTGACAGGTAAAGATTAATACTAAAAACCTCTATTATAGGTCTTTGTAAAAAATGCTCATGGTTTGTCTTTTTATTTGTCCTTACTGACAGGGTAACCCTAAGTAGTTAATACATAACTAACAAGAAAAAAAAAATAATTGTTTCAGCTAGGAATGATGCCTGCATTGTGATCTGGCTGCTGCTGGTCTTATTTCTCCTCCGAGTAGGTGCATATGGAATGGAATATTACAAACTTATCTAATGTTTGTTTAGTGCTGTGGTTTAATTCTGGGGGGGTTGTTTCTTTTGCTGGTGTTTTTTTTTAAACAACTTTGTTTTACAAAACAGAGTTTCTAGAGTCTATCATCAGTAGTCTATCAGTAATGAATTTGGAAAGCACATATCTGTGCGATGGTAGAGTAGTACATTTGTTGCTTTCTGAATTCAGAATACTAAAAGAAGTCTTAACTGCAGGAAGTGTTCCTTGGCCCCAGAATTTAAAATAAAAAAAGGTATATGTGTATATATGGATGTAGCAGACATCTATTATATGAATACATACGAGAAAGACTAGAAATTAGACTTGTTCAATTTTATAGTAATAAATTTGTTCTTATTCATTTTTTTTCATTGAGGTAGCCATGTGTATTACTTGGAGAGAATGAATGACATACTTTGATTCTGTTTCTTCTTGAATATCAATATTCATTAAAATGGAACAACTATTAATTTAAAGATCCATTCAATGTACAGAAGACTAGGATACCTGCTGATTAAATTTGAAGCATCAGAGTCATTTGTAAATCTTACTCACAAATCACTGATTACTCCAAGAAGGAGTGATCTCTCTTCATTCCATATTCCTTATTTGGCATCTATATCAGGGATGTTGGTAAACATATTCTACTAAAGCATGTTTTACTAAGATTTAACAATAATGAGGATAAAATACTCCTTTTTATTTCCCTGACAGATAACTTAGTTGCTAAAGAAATTTCCCTGTCCAACCATCTAGGACCACTGTGGCAGTTTTACTTCACCACCTGATCTGGGACTGAGGTCCCTTGGCAGCTACACCCCCCACAACTGTCCCAGTCAGACCAGTTGCCTTCACCAACTCCAGCGCAGGTGTCCAGTCACTGAGTCTTAGAGGTCCCAAGCCTTAAAATAAGTTTTTGGTGCAGTAATTAAATAAGACAATAACAGTTCAAGTTGGAGCCTCAGAGTAAGGACCCTGAACAAAGGAACCCCTGGGCTTTCACACCCTTACAGGACAGTCTGGGGGTCACCGGCTCCTGCCACATTCCGAAGTGTCCCTCCCCTGGCTGTACCCAAAGTCTGGGAGTTACTGGCTCCAGCCTGTGTCTCTTGAGTGTCCCTCCCCTGGCTGGGCCATGGGTCCCTGGGCCTTTATTGTGCTAAGGGATAGTAGCTTCACAGCCTCTTGCCTTGGGCTGGGCTCCTCCAGTGCTCAACCTGCAGCTGCTCCTGAGCCACCTGCACTGGATTGATTCCTCAACACAGTGAAACAATAGCTGGTCTGTGTGCTGCAATTTCCCCTATAAATACTTAAATAACTATAGTAAATATTTTACAAACCTGAGGTAAAAATAAGGTAAAATAACAGCAGTGAGCTTTTTCTCAGAACAGAAGTATTCATCTCTTACATGTGCCATCATGTCACTACTGTTCCCTGTGTTACAAGTAGGTTGTTTCCTGCAGTTATCAGAATGTCTGGTTTGGCTTGTGCTGAAATTTCAGTTCTGTATTGAATAAATAGGAAGGCAGAAGTTCATCAGTAGTCCAGTTTCCCATTTTTTGTATCAAGAGGACCACCAAGAAACAAAATTTATGGAAATATTCTGCCCATAACACCAAGGATGTTTCTGCATTTTAAACTAGTAAAATAGTGTGGTTTTTTTCTTTTTTCATTATTTTTTTATTTGACTTTTGACCCTTTTTGAAAGCAAAATACCTTTTTTTTTTGTGCATGTGTGTTTAGCCTAAAATTTACAGTGGTCAGTGATCCTCCAGAAGATGAGCAGGATCTTGAATGTGAGGACATTGGGTTTGCTTATGTCAGTTTAAAAGAGATATTCCAGAAACAAAGAGATATCATTGAGCAAGATATTGATGGTAAGTTTTAAAGATCGCTTTCTTGTAAACTTCTGTAGCCTAAAATTCATTGAATTTCTACTTTGCTTTGTAGGCGTTACTGTGCAAGTAATTGTTTCAATAAGAAATTATTTAATACTAACTAATAACTTCCACATTTGTTTGCAAAAGTCTGCAAAAATACTATCTGTTAGTATTATTCCCTAAAGTTTTTTAAAAAAACCCTAAACCAAATAGCATTCTCACCTCATATAAATTAGTTGATAAAACCTAAGAACTTTCAAGCTATGTCCACTGCTATAATTCTGTCTTTTCTACAACATACTTCATTGCGGTATGACAATAAATATGTATTTTGTATAAAAATTCGTTTCGTATTAAAATTTTCATCAGCAATTTGGTATTACTAATGTCTGTATTTTATTTGAAATTACGTTATATCCCCGAGTACCTCAAGTTTGTTTCCTCCATATGAAACATGTATGATACAATGTGAAATACTGGTGTTTTTGATTAGGAATCAGTTTTAGTGGGCACCCTTCTGTAACAGACTGACCAAACTCATTGTGACTCATTAGAGCAAGGTGATGTGATTAAGAAGTGTGGAATCTTCCTTTTCCTAAGGTCATAGGATGCGTTTTTATAACATTGATAAGAAGACTTAAGAAGGCTTTTTGGTCCTTTTGTCAACTGTGAGGATAATATTCTCCTTGCTCAGTTTCCTGTTCCCCGTGGTAGCAGAGACACGATTACCAATGGTGCACTTTTCTCTTTAGTTTTTCCTCTCAATCCTCTTTCCCCCTTGGGGTGAAGCTCGGTGAAGAAGCTGAAAGCACCTCTCTTATAAAAGAGTAACTCTCCTTTCCCAGTAAGTGAACTAGTTCAGTGACTGGATGCCAAGCACCTATGTTCACAAGGCTCCTTTTGCAATAGCAAGAGTTCTAGTGAGCCCCAGCAGAATGCCAGGGAAATGTAACTTTACTACTTCTACTGTTGTGTCTAATTCCTGTACTTGAGCAATAGGGAGCTGAATAATGAGGGAAAAAAGTAGGCCTTCTTATCCACATCCATTCTTATCATGCATGATTTGCATCCACACTGTTGCTAAAATCAATTTACAGGAACGCGATAAGGAAAATTCTAAGAATCATCAAATTTCCATACTCTGGAAGAATAATATACAGATTTGATGCATTTCCTGCTGTGGCTGAGGAACTTAAGCTTTTCTCCACTAATCATTTTTCTCCAAGTACAAAAACTCCTCCAAAAATGTATTTTGTACTCTCTCACTGGAAGATTGATTTTTGTTCTGGAATTTATGACCATACCTCCACTGTCATAATTCCCACTTGATAAGATTGATTAGTTAGGTAAACATAATTCTTGAAAGTCACTTTCACAAAACTCTTAAAATTCCTAATCATCATCTGAAGAGACTTATTAGGACCATAAGGACTGAGTTTTATTACTAGTTACTGTAAGCTATTCATTACCATGTAATGACAACTACTGTAATATTGTGAGGAGAATTTCTTCCCCTAACTGTCAGACTAATTTAAACCAATTTTTGCTTTATGTTAATTATATATATGAAAATGATAATAATAGCTAGAAATACTTTTATTCTTTTTCCCTTCTGCATTTCTCCCCTTTCCTGCATATGCTGTACAGTTTTTTGGGGATTTTCATTGCATCCATAACATATAAAATTTTATATTTTCTGAAAATTAAGACGTTTCAGAGGATTTAAATTAATTTTATGTTAAAATATGTCAGATCATGGCAAAATAATATATCTGTATATTTTCTTAGATGAAGTAATTGTAAAAGGATTAATTCTTCAGATCTGAACACAGATGTCGATTAAATGTAAGGGCACAATAAACAGTATTGCTAAGTAGTGTTGTACACATTCTCTGAGTTGGATATTTGTTTAAGGAAAAATAATAAACCTAGACACAGGGAAATTCATAGGACACTACTGCATGAATATAAAGTCATTCTTAAGTTAGATACCAAACTTCCTTTATTCTTTTTGAGGATTGCAACCATATATCTTTCTCATCTTTTGTTGTTTTCATTGCTGTTTGTGTCAAAGTGGTTTATGTGAAATTTGAAGCAAGTAAGTGAATGGCTAAGCAAGAAGATGGATGAAAAATACTGTAGTCAAAACATCTAACAGTATGTCTCAGGGATAATAGGACAGTATAAGAAGTGAGAAAATAGAATTAGATGCTATCTTCTGATATAATTAACTATAATTATCCTGCTCTTCTGTTAAATAAAAAGGATACAGTCCCCTGAAGTCTGCTCTTGAAGCTGACAGTTTACTGAGTGATTTGTCGAGGCTGATTTGGACTCATCCATCATACACAGTGTAGAAAAAGCATTAATGTGCTGTATTTTTACTTAAAACTATTCCTATGTATGTAGATAGAAGTTTAATAGAATTTGGAAAATCTTTATTTACATATTGTGAAAAATAATTGTTTTATATAAACAATTATTATATTGATAGTTTCCTTTCTAAATTAATTTCAACACGAATACATTTATTGATTTATATTCTACTTCTAGGAGTGGTTAATTTCCAGTAGCCTGAGGGCCTGAACTGCAAGATTATTTATTTATCTCTCCCTTTTTTTTTTCATATGCTGGTTGCTCTTTAATCTGTCCAAACACTAAAGAAAACTATCAAAACAAAAGTGAAATCTTAAGTTGAATAGCTAATGCTGTTTTCTGATGTTTCCTTTCTAGTTTTTGATTCACAAGATGCCAGTGCAGTAATTGGAAAGCTCACAGTGACAGTGGAAGCCCTCAATGCACTGCGTTCAGTCCATGAAGAATGCAAAAATGATTAGGAGGCAGGAAAGGGACATTTGCCTATTGATGTTCTTGCTCCCAGTGTAAAGATACAAAAATTAGATCTTTATCATTCTCACAGTATACTTAATGTAAAATGTATATTAAAAAGATGCTTGATGTCCAGATATAAGGCTTTGTACATTTTTCAGTCTGTTTTCTTTTTTTTAAGGTCCTTGCTGAATTATACTTCAGGCTCTCGACACTTGATAGTGTAAGAGTCTAACTTAGTTCCAACAAAGTTTGGTTTCAAAGGCAAGCTTGCTTGTAAATTATCAGATACTATTTGGGGGTATTTTGTCTAAGGAAATAAGTGATGGTGAACCTTCAAACAGAAATGCTTGTAGATTGTTACTAGGAGTAGTTCTGTCACAATACTATGTCAGAATACAATAATTCCTGTTAGAAGTGACCTCAGGTAGTTTTTAGTCCAGTCACTGCAGGATTAGGTATTATGTTAGGCCATATTGCTCAGGGCTGTATCCAGCCTGGTCTGAAAACTTCCAAGAACAGGCACTGCTTAACTGCTCTCTGCACAACCTGTTCCAATGCCTGACTGTTCCCATAGTGAAAAAAGGAGACACATTTCTACACATTACTTCAATCCAAATTGAAGCCAAAGCTAGATCTCAGTACATGGAGCAGCTTTTGCACTTAATGCACTATCTAATAATTTAATTTGTTGGGGTTTTTTTTAATTCTAGGGATGGCATATTTATCATTTGTTTCGGCCATTTATATTTTGTGCAGAAATAAAAATAACAAAGCATTTTAGTGTTGATTTTCATGCTTTGTAACATACCATCACATTTTTATCTAATTTTGTAAAGCAGTTGACAAAAAATACCTGTTATTGTTATCAAAGTGGTTTGCTCAGGTAATGTTTCTGTAGATTTCAGTGGTAAACAATTTGTTATGGCTTATTCCTGGGTTCAGAGTTTTTTTATATTAGGCTCAGATTATTTTAAGAGTAAGGACAGCTGCAACAGTGCAAGACAGGTCTTCCACACAATTAGCAATTATTTGTTTCACATTTTTATGGAACTGTCATTCTTGTTAAATGCAGAATTATTTCCATATGTATTAAAGTCATATGTATTAAAGAACTGAACCATTCTTGAAAAAAAGTTGCAAAAATGTGGTCCTTCTACTGCTACAAAAAAATCAATAAAGTAAACTCTGTTTTGCTTGTTATAGACCAGTGGCTATTCTGATTACCTACATATAAGTATAAATAGCTACACAAGCTGACAGCCTTTGACTTCAGTGGTAATGAACAACCAAACTTCACTATAACATGAGGAAGACCTTCTTTACATTGAGGGTGGCAGAGCACTGGGACATCTTCCCAGAGAGGGTGTGGAGTCTCCTTCTCCAGAGACATTCAAGACAAAAACCTACCTGGACACTTCCTGCGTCACCTCCAGGTGACCCTACATTGGTGGCGTGATTGGACTAGATGATCTCCAAAGCTCCTTTCCAACCACCAAATAACTATTCTGTGAATTTATTTCAAATCAATGTTTTTTATTGAGGATAAGTAAAGGTAAGAGGTTGATGTAGCTGGGCCCGTGAAATATGCAGCTACTTAAAGGGCCGTTGCAAGTACAGTGGAGCCAGCCAGACTCCTTTCAGTTGTGGCAGACAGTGTAGAAGGGGCACAAAAGCCAGACCTTGCAGTTTCAGTGGGCTCTGGTAGGGTTTTGGGGAGAACTTGTTCCCTAGGGGGCTGGTGTGCTGGGAGGGGATGCAAAGGGGGACAGCAGGGAGGGTGTGGGTCCAGCTGGACTCCATGACCCTTCTGACTCGGGATATTCTAAGTTTGTATGCATAATGCATTTCACAAATACTATGGATCTTGATCATTCCGTCTTTAATAAAGTTCAAAGATGAAAGCAAATATAATAATAAAAAATATACAGTATTAATATGTCTTTTTCTTGGGGTTTGGTTTTTTTCCCCCAGTCTTGGCCACACTGTCTTTGTCTCCTTTTATTCTCTTCAGTACTAGTCATTGTCACAACTTTGCCATCTTGTCTTTCTTTCATCCTGCTTGGTGCACTTCACAGTCACTTGGATGTGGAAAATTCAGGATAACTCCGTGCAGTCTTGAATTGTGCAGTTTGATTCTGATAGGGAGAAAAGGATAAGTCTGAAGGTACTGCTAATAAAGAAATTGTTAACCCATTGGACTCTGTACTGTATACTGCTATGCCAGAACATGGTACATTTAGAGAAATAGAAACTTGAGTTGTTTACATTGTGAAGAGGAAATTTTAAAGAACTTCATTTTGCATGCATCATGACTTAATGAATTGAAATATCAACAAACTATAAAATAACACAGAATACTTGAGAGTAAAGCTATTTTATTACAACAACTAGTATAGTTCAGAAAAGTAGACAAATTTTTCATGGCAAGGTTAGAACAGAGACAACCTGATATAATGCTAAATTGCCAGGTAGTCCTCACATAGGGTAAAGAAAGATAGTATTCCTTTCATTTCTTCATCTCTATTTGATAAATATTTGTAACTGCAGTGCCTGTTGGTACTGTAAAGCATGCACATCTGCAAGTTCTTCAAACCCGGTTAAATGAATTTTAAATTCGATGTGGAACAAAGCATTCCAACAAGGACATTGAAAGATTCCCAAGTAAGCAACCTGCCTGGCAACCTGCCAACGTAAAGTGAGGTAGATTTGTTAAGGCATACTAGTGCTGAGAGACTTCTGCTGAAGCTTCAACAAACTATCATGTGAAACACTTCAATACCATCTTCTCTGGCAAGCAGAAAATGGGATGAAGTTGGTTGTGTGTGCTGGTCTACTTCCTTGTTACTGAGGAGTAGGTTCATCAGCAAGCACAGAGGGTAAGATGGTGCACTTGAGCCTTCAAAAGGGAGTAGAGGAGATGGGCAAGTTCATACAAGTACTAGCTCTTCTCAGGGCACAGTGTGGGAAGATGGGAGGGCAGGCCCCCACCCCACAGGTGGAGAATAGATGCTCTCCATTTTTGTGCTCAGACTGCAGCCAACAAGGGTAATCTTGTACCAACAAGGGTAGTCTGATCCAGACTGCTCTCCTTCTCTAGTTCCAAGGGCTGGCCAGTCAGAATCGGTGAGGACTGTCCACAGTTGGTACCTCACGTTAAAGTTGGTACCTCACGTTAAAGGCTGAGTTTCTTCAGCCCCATCAGCCCACAGACTCATCAGATTCAGAAGCTTCATGATGTGTTTGGGGAGTAGGTTTGATGAACAGATTTCCACCTGAAGAGACCAGTTTCCCTGCTTTGTGGAATATCTCAGACAAAAGATTTAGGGTGATAATGGTCTGATGCACCAGAGTCTTGTAGAGGGGAAGTGAAGTGTGGGTTCTTGTCATCTACTGCTGTGAAAGTAAATCATGAAGGAGAGACCTACACAGGCATGTGAAGGTTTGGCCAGAAAACCTCAAACTCTTGTTTCCCAAACTTGGTGATTCACTGAGTTTTAGATTAGGTTTTAACACATTTTAAACTTCTGGTGGTCATTTCTGAATTAAGAAGAATTAAGAGGTAGCTATATGTGAAGACACTGTTGCTTGCATGGTTGTAGTCCAATGAGGTCAACTTGTCCCACCATTTGGAACACAGTGCAGGAAAGAGTTTCGTAACCTTCACTGTTTTTAGCTTTCTTAACCTATATACCTTTAAGATATTCTTGCAGGAAGAAAATAGTTTGGTTTGGTAGATTCCTGTTATTAGAGGATCCTGAAGTGTCCTAATATTGTGCTTATATAGCACATTTTGAGACCTAAAGCAAGCATTGGTTTTTGCAGGAATGCAAAATGCATTCAGCTTCATAAAAGCTCCCAAATTTTTTAACTTCTAACACTAACTCACCACCTCTTGAAAGCCAGGGTGATCATGAAGTAAACTGTTGTTCACTGGCAAAGGAGTAACAGGAAATGGAGGATTTCCAGAAAGCTCTTGATGCCTAAAGAAAAAACAAGCCAATGTACAAAGGCTGAATGTCCACCACATACTGCTGATCAGAGTACTGAGACTTAACTCTTGGGCTGTAATGGTAATATCCAAGAGGACAATTTATGTAATGGTAATGTCCAATGGTAATATCCAACAGGACTTACATGAAAAATAAAGACAAAACAAATGAAATATACCCAAAGGTTTAATTAATGAGGAATCCTCTTATGAGCATGCACAAAAGGGTACTAGATTTCACCATGGGAGTTCAGCTTAAATACTGAATCTGGGGTGTTCAGACTTCCATTATAACAGGTTTATAACTGTGCATTCATATGTATATGACAGCTGCTTGTGCATATACACACAAAAAATGCAGGTGTAAACTTGGTGGGGTTAAAAAAAGACTTGTCTGATTTTGTTCCCCAATGACTGAAAACATTGTTAGTACAAGCCCCAGGGTTCAGCATGTTCTCATGGTTCTGAATATTGCAGAAACAAATAAAGTATGGAAAATTGAATCTAACTAATCATCTGGTAAGCTTAACAACCAAACATTATAATTAACTGCAGCCTGTCACAAGCCCTCGGTAAGGATGCAATAGCAAGATGCTGTTTCAATGAAAAACCTTGAAATTGCTCTTTGCTCTACCACATCAACTCACTTTCTTTATACAATTTTTTTAAAATTATGATCATAAGGTTCATTCACAGGCGATCTTTGTTACCTGTCTGCAGGAGACTCTAAGTCAATATAGTGTTCAAAACCGTCTGTACAACTGTCTGGTTGTGGTGAGGGAGAACTCCCTGGAAATAAGAAAAGAGCATAATGACTATTCAGTTATGACAATTCAATTAACCAGTTAAAAACCACAGAAAGTGTTTTGTGTCATCTGTAGTCTCCTAGTAGATCGAAGATAGTATACAAAGGTATGGTGCCATTTTATGGCAGATAATCAATAGCATCACCTTACAGCTTGAAAATGTTCATTTCTCATTTATTCACTTAGAGAAGCAAAATTCAGGGTTGTTGAAATAACCAAGAACAATATCGTCACCCAGTTACAGACACAAGAGATGCTTCTGATTTTAAGAACCACAGACATTCTGCTTAAACCCAGCAAATGCTCTGTAGAGCCTTTGAAGGAAGCAGTAGCACTGAAGGAATGTGAGTCCTTAATGTCTGGGTTGCAAACGATGCCTGATTAAGAATATAATATAAACTACAATCTCTTACCTTTAAAACAAAAGCACTGAAAACTCTGTGGCTTTAGTCTAAAAATTATCCAAGAGTTCAATAGTGGCTGGCCATACTGAATCAATTTTTTCTGTCAGACTGCAAGGCAAAGTTACACCCCAATTCCTAAATGTAATCTGGCATGAAAACCTGGATTGCTGTTTTCCATACAGCAGTGTCTGACACAGCTTGCAAGTTATGATGTTCTGAACCAATCTATTGTATTCTCTTAGCAAACAAAAAAATACAAAGACTGAATCTTTCCCTATGTAAAAGCCACAGGAAGTCTTTGTTTCTTAACAAAAAAATTAATTTTCCAACTACAAATTTTTATCTTTGTAAAAGGCTTTAGGATTCAAAACTGTTCTTAAGAAAATATAAACATTTACACTTTACCATTAGGACTACAAAACATACCCCTCCAATACTGCACGGTAATTGGTCTTCCATACAAACAGATTCCATCCAGCAGAGCTTTTGCATAAGGCACTGATACTTTGTGTTTAAAGCAGACATATCCAAAAGACTTAGGTTTTCCTTCTTTGTCCTCACAAATCATCACTTTGGTTAATGGTCCAGCCTGAAAGAAATTTCTATTATTTAGGAGGAACTGACACTTTGACACTGTTTTGAATATTTAATTATTTCTCTTCAGCCGTAGTCAGAAACTGTAAGTTTCTTACTTTGAAAATGTCTCTCCACATTCCCAAAGCTCAAATTTGGAGCCTTCTACAAACAAAAATCAGCTCCAAAAATGTTAAAAGGGAACCAAGCATCAATTCCTGTTTAATCTTTCATAACCAGAATTTTTATTATTTTTAGAATACCGTACCATAATAATTAGTTTCCCAAAGGGGAAGAATAATTTGCTGACTCCATAGCAAAAGTTACCTTCCAGTTCATAAATAAAAATATTAATAGTTTAGAAGTAGCAGTAGTTACGTGCTCATCATTTGATGGAGGGGAAGAGCTAGAGGTCAGGGATGTATGTTCAGGACTATGCCATAGCAGGAATATTGAACTGGATATTTTCAATGATAGGGCAAGACTAAAATGAGAAGCATAGGCTGTTGCAGCAAAAGGGAGTGAAAACAAGATAAAACAAGGGAAAGACAAGTTACTGGGATGACCTAACGACCCAGATAAAAGCTGGGAGTTGGATGGCTGTTGCAGATTATGCAGAAGAATAATGCAAAACTGTGTTCTAAGACCATCTTTATCACTTTTACATTTTGTCTTGTATTATTTATGTCCCCTAAGAAGATAAACTTCTTAAGCTCATATTTACAGTTTACAGTTATACAGCAGACTACTTTTTAATCTTGAAAACAGGCAGGAATTAAGCACGGGCTTCAAACAGGTCCAACTATTTTGTGTTTCTACACTGTTACTGAAAGGTCAGGGTTTGAAGGGACCTCTGGAGAGCATGTTGTCCAGCTTTCCTAACTGAACATCCCGCTGGTCGAATTTTTCTTCTCGAGCATTAGAACAGCATTTTGATATATAAGGGTACCCGTCTGCTACCTGCAGGAAGAGCTCGTAGAGGATCTCCTCCCTGACCCGGCTCTCCAAGTTCCCCACGAGCAGAGTCTGCTCCGCCGCCTCGGCCCGCCCCAGGGATGACATAAAGCCTGTGGGAGCCCTGCGGGAATGCGAGAAGAGCGTCCCAGCTGCGGGGAAGCTGCACTCGGTGTGAGGGGCCGGGCCGGCTCTTGGCAACACGGGAACGCGGGAAGGCAGGTGTCGCGTCTGTTTGTGACACCACCCCCAACATCTGTGACACCGTACTTAATCGTTCGGTGTGTAGTAATGATGGTAAATACAAACATGAAGGTTTTCTCCTGTATTTTTGCCACTGAATCTTAAGTTCTAGCAGGGCTAACTGGTGCAAAACAAAGTGACCAACCCTGAAAAACAGTCCACCTTCTCAGACTAGTATTCACAAGTGTGTTCACACCATCCACTCCTGCTATTACCATTGCAATGGGCCCTTACTGTAGAAGAAGCTGCAAACAGAGCAAGTGCTCAGCTCAGGAGCAAAGAGAGAGGGTTTTATCAGATAGAAATCCATGCCAGCCTTACAGAAAACCTATTTCTGCACTGTGTTACAATGTTGGCTGATATAAACAGGCGAAATGAGGCCAAGATCTTTTAAAAGGCTTGGGCCTGTTTATTAAAAATCAAGACAACTGAAGATGAGACCTCAGGGTAAGACTGGGGCCTAGGTGGCAAGTCAGAGATACAAACTAACAAACTCTGTCCAACACAGGGTGCTTCCTTGGACACGAGTTTCGAAGAAAGACGCCAGGTGCAGTGCTTTCAATCCACTTGTTGATCGGTCCTTTTCCTGGTTGCTGGTTGGTCCACAAGATAGTGCATTCTTGGCCAGTTATTCTAGAATTCTGAGGCTTCATTGGCTGACTAGTCTTCCAATCATAGTTCATATTAATGTCATCATCTCATGAGGTAGCTTTCTAGAAAATTCCCCCACTCATTTCACCCCCCCCCCTCTAGTGGGCACACATTTATACTACAGTACATTTAACTCTATGTTATTACTTCATAACTTACTACATAAATTAGGTATGACAATCTATTCAATTAATTAACAATTCAGAATAAAATTACATCATTAACAATTCATAACCCTGCCTACAATAGCCCACTTTATTTATAACATCGGCTTTGTGAAATATAAAGCTGTGATTCGTATCAGGTACAAACAGGTGACATGGGTATTTGTGAGTGCGAAATGTGTGGACGCGGACAATGGGAGAGCTGTGAATTCTAACAATAACTGAGGAAAATAAAGCACGGGAAAAGGCCTTTGAACCTATCTTTTGTTTGCAATTAACCCCGGTTGATTTAGGAGCATTGGAATTAAAGCGTTAAGGATGTTGCTTTTTGCTTGCAGTTAATCCATAAAGAGCTCTGCAATAATAACCTTTTGAAGTATAATTTTAGAATATTACTTATATCCTTGAAACTATAGCTTTAGAATATATATAAAGGAAATATGCTTATCTCACGCCTTATTGAAGCAGAGAAAAACAGCTTGAGAAAGGAAGATGAATATCACCTCAAGGATTTATGGTTTTGACCAAAGGGAAGCTGGACATCACTGTGATTAGATTTATAGTCTCTGCAATTAAAAGGTGGAGCCACATCTGGGGAGCTGGATTCCACCAGATGGGATTCGTCTTTCTTCTTTCGGAAACTGGACCGCCACCATCTGGGATACTCCTTTGAGATACATCCTGAGAGAAACTAAGATCACAATAGTGTATAGAATTGTGATGTAATAATTTGTAAAAGAAATTGCTGATGAGTAAAAATTGGAAATAGAAACTGCTGAAAAAGCTCATGAGTACCCCTATAAATACCTGTAACCCTCAACTATCGGTGTGCAGTTGGAGGGAAAACTTCCCCCACTACCCAGCACTGTATTGCTCATACTTTACCATATTAAATAATAAATTGATTGCTGCTTGAATATTGGCCTAGTCAAGCTTCTTATTCATAACAGCTTGAACAGCGGAGTGATTTTAAACCATGGAGGAACAACGGACTGACCTAATCTCTGGAATAAATTGCTAGAGTTGTCCAGTCACAGCTCGGCAAATGAACAGAGACTTTTGCTCCTGATGAGCTTCCAAAGGCAGCTGGTCACAGGCAGAAAGCTGGGGAAAAGAGTGTACCCAAAGCCATAGGAGCAGCGCCTGGGCAAGGGAGCAGAACTCACGGCACACTGAGAATTCCTGATCCAAACTTTTGTTATAAGTACATATTATGTCGTTGGCTTTTCACAAATACTAGGATGAATGTTATATGCAAAATGTTAAAATAACTTTGCTTTTATTTCTGCTATTAACAAAAACGTAGACATAGTAGTAGTGGTAGCTGATAGCTATGGGTGAACTCTCTGTTTGGTCGGGATAACATCCAGTGAATATGTAATGAGGACCCTGCTATTGATATGCCAACTATCAGCATCTGCGATCCGAAGAAAGTATGGACAAAGGCCCAAACTGGAAGTGACAAGGAGGAGCCAAAACCACATTCAAGAAACACACATGTGCTAAAAAGGCAGACCCGAGGAGAGGCCATGTTAAATGGTTCCTGGAAAATGTAAACTAGTTTATGGATATGCATGAGGGTCTATGAATATGCAACAGGTTGTGAAAACTGCATATTTTATGATTGGCTTTTTGCAAATATTAAAATAAATATTATATGTGTTATGTTAGAAAGTTATGCTGTATTAATTTTCTAAAGTAGTGTGTTAAATATAGTTTGAGGTTATAATATAACGTTAAAATAGAAACTATGCTACGTAAGATACTTTTTAAGTAGCTCAAGAAAGAGATGAGATAATCAAGAAATTCTTTGCACAGAGATAACAGCAACAAAACACTAAAATCCAAGAGACAGAATTATTGTCTCCTTATCGTGAAAAACTAGTCTCCTAGCAGACTTCATGGAGTCTGAAATGATTTACAAGACGAAGGGGGGGAATTTGAATTATAACCAGAAAACACCCTTTGTTTGAAAAGAGTTTTTGAATCATGTATGAGATGTATGAATAGGCAACAGGCTATTGTTTTTAAGAGTTAATCCTTTGTTAGAAAGCCATGCTTTTTTAGGAAAGCATCTGAATGTTCGTATTCTTTGCTCTTATTGTCCTTTATTGTCCTAACTCTGATTGTCCAAATTCTTATTGCTCTAATTTGTGTTACTATTTTTATGATCATTTTATTACTGTTAAACTTTTAAAATTTCAAAACAAGTGATTGGCATATTTCACAAGGTTGATATAATGGAAAAGGTATTGAAGGGGTATCCCCGAAGGTGATGGAATGCTTTTGGCTGAGTGCTAAGATGCACCCTTTAATCTTTGCTTTACTCTCTTTGTCTCCCATTGTCTTTCATTAAACTCTTTAAATTTTCACAGGAGAGTGAACGTGTTTTTCACACTTTCTTCTTGTAGAAACACCAGATCAATCACTAACACTACCAGTCGTATGCTGTTGTGAGCATCAGCCTGAGCATCTTTGGTTCTCTGTAGTGATGGCACACTGAGCCCCTCCCAGACAATTGGGCATGAAGCAGCAGGTGTCTCCAAGCTCCTATTAACCTGCAAACACTGCCAAAGGGCATCAGCTGAGACAACAGGAGGCCCACCTGCACCTCTGCATCTCCCTGCTTGACAGGCCCAGGCTGGGCTGAGAACTGCGATGACCACAGAGCCAGCAGGAAGTCTCAGGCACAAAGGGACACAGGAAGCAGAATAGCAAATCTATAGGAGCTGTTTCTGGCAGACTGGGCTTGAGTTGCACCAGGGTGAAAAATTAGAGCAATGATTTGGTTAACGAGCTGCATTGCCAAGTACTACCTGAGCCCAACTGCTTGTCAGACAGACTATTTCACCTCTGTGGATCAAAATAAAAAAGCCTTGACTCATCAGTAGCCTCAGGGAAAAAATGTGAATTGAGCATATGAAATGCAGAGCATCAACTCAATACCTGGGTGTGAAAAATGCATATTTTATGACTGGCTTCTCCCAAATATTAAAATGAATATTATATGTGTTGTGTTAGAAAGTAATGCTGTATTAATTCTCTTAAGTAGTGTGTTAAATATAGTTTTAGCTTATAAAAATTGTTAAAATAGAAACTATGCTATGTAGGATACTTTTTTTAGAGAAAGGACTCGAAGCAAGATAGCAGCCACAGGACACCTAAATCTTTCAGAGAAAAAGAATTTATGGCCCTCTTATCAGAAGAAACGAACTTCTTCTCGCCTCAAAGGCGCTGTTAGGATTCTTAGGAAGAAGTTGACAATGACCAGACAGAATCCTGTATTTGAATGGAATTTGTGCCTCATGTATGAAGTGTATGAATATGCAACAGGCTATTGCTTTTAAGGGTTAATCCTTTGTTAACGGGTGTCCTGTTTCGGGCTCGTGCTGCCCAGAAAAAGGTACCCGGACATCCGTAACTCTTTGTGTTTGTTGTCTCATACTGTCCTAATTCAAATTGTTCAAATTATTAATACTCTAATTGTATTACTATTTTTATAACCTTTTTATTACTATTAAACTTTTAAAATTTTAAAAACAAGTGATTGGCGTTTTTCACACCAAACAAGCCCCAGGCGGGTGCAGTCACTGGCATCATTGCCTGGGGATGCTTCGGGGAAGAATGGACATGTAGACGCTCAGCTGCGGCCTCTGGCAAAGGGAAAGAAGCAGCAGCGACTGTTATTACCGTAGATACCTTGCACGAATCCCTCCTTCTGCAGGGGCTTCTGGGGGACACCTCGACGGCCAACCTGCCGCGTGGGGTGGCTAGTGGACACAGGGCAGGTTTCAGGGGCGATGCTGGAGCAGAGGCAGTGGCACAAGGCGAACAGGGTCGGTCGAGAGGCTCAAGGGAGCTCTGGCCACATGGAGAGACACCTAGCTCTGGCCTCGGGATGTGGCCGCCTCCGCCCGGGCCGGCAGCCGCGGCGGTGGGCTGCAGCTTCTTCCCCGCCATCCCGGGCGGCCCCAAGGCGGCTCTTCCGCACTCGCTGAGGCTTTCTGTCATCTCACCGCTGCAACCGCCCGGCCCACGCTCTGCCACGCCGCTCCCAAATACCCGCGCGGGCACCAGGCCCGGCGGCCGCGAGGGGCACTCAAACGTTGGGCGGCAGCAGCATTCCGACGGTACCGGCGCCGCAGTTCCGCGCTTTGTACTCCGAGAGGCGCCGACATGCTCCCCGTGGGACGGCAGCGGAGCGTCCTTACCGGGAGGCGGCTCCCACCGCGGTCCCGCACACGCGGGTTTCGCTGTGTACTTGCAGTGCGGCAGTTTGGCCAGGGGGTGGCAGCAGGGAGAAACCCCCTTTTTCGGTCAACGCGCATTCGCGGCTTTCTTGGCTGCAGGAGCAGCTACTGACCGGACGGTGGCGCCTCGGCGGGGCCCCGGCCCGGGGAGCCCCGCGGGGCCGCCGTGTGGGGGACAGAGACCGGAAGGTCACAGCCGAGGAGCGGGGAAAAGACACGGAGGGAGGCGGGGAGATGCACGAGAAACACAGAGAGATGACATACATCAGATCCACCCGCGATAATGCTCAGCAGACAGTTCATTTGGGATAACCCACACAAAGCAACCTCATCTGGTTAACTGACCCGCACTGGATAATCCATTGCAATACCCACCCCCAAACTGCACACACTTCACCCCGAATTTTCCCACCTGTTGGTTTCATTGCCATTTTGGAGTTTTTGCTAGTATAACAACTGGGTTTTACTTTCCCAAATATTCAATTTGGCTATTTTCTAAAGCTTTTTCACAACACAAAAACTAAGTGACTTTTGCTTTTGGCTCTGTGCATGAAAATGTGGGGATTTTCTCCACATTTCTGGCTGCTCACATCTGTGCATCACAGGACAGCCCAAGCACCAAGCCCACTGCCAGCACCATGAAAGACCCTGGAGATGCTGCTGTGAGCCTGCACAGCATCCAGAGGGAGCAGCACAGCAACACTCGAGGGAACATGGGCAGTGCCACAAGCATTCAGCTTTCCTGAGCCTATCAGAATACAGCTGGCTGCAGACACTTCACGAGGCTCAATTACATTTCACCACGGACACCTGATGAAGCTGATAAAAGATGCCAGTTTTGCAATCGTGCACATCTGTGCCCCATCCATCTTGGAAGACAGGTGCTCACAACGCTGACACAGGCAGTGGGAGAGGCCCCAGGACTCCTCTTCCCCAGGCTGAGCAGATCAGAGGTTGTGCCCTCAGCCTCTTCTATGCCTCCATCGCTCCAGCTTTTCCACTGGCCTTACTCCAGTGCCCAGACTTGCCTGGATCTGATGGCCCCAGTCTGTACACCATGCCCAGGCACAGCCTCCCCTTCCCTACAATGCCTCCTTCACCCTTCCTGGCACAGCCCAGTGTAACTGGGCCTTCCTGACTGGGCACACTGCCCACACCAGCCCACCTTGTCCTCCAGGGCCATTCCCAAAGCCACCACCAGTCCCCAGCTCCTTGGCTCCTGAAGGCCAGGCTGATGGTCAGTGTCTCCAGCAGCCCATTCCCCTCCTGCTTAGGCCAGGCTGTCCGTGTGATCACTTGCACCCTCCACCTCCACAGAAAAGACACGGAGGAGCAGCCCCACTTGGGATACTTAGTGCCAACACCCTTGAAGCCAACAAAGCTGGGGTAGCCCCTCAGTAGCTCCTCGAACTGATCTGGCACTACTGTCTACAGGAGAGCCCAGCTAGCTCTCCCCATATCCTTGCTCCTCCTGCACATCCAGAAGCATTTGTGCCAGCACCTTCCCAGGAACAGACAGAGCAGTCTGAAGGCTCTCCCACCCTTCCTCCTTGCCTTTCTGGAATAAGGCTGTGGTACTTGCTCAGACTGACAGGAGAAGCAGGACCTTCTGGGGAGCAGGGCCTGGCACTGGCAGCATGGCTCCCCACCCTAGCCCCAGGACACTCCCCAGCAGTCAGAGCCATGTAGTAAACAGTTTAATTAACACACTGACAGCACCAGAGCCAGCCTGAGCTGGACTTTATCCGCTGCTCTGCTTGGCCGCCAGCCTCTTGTCTCTCTCTTCAGCAATGGTCAGGCGGATGCCCTTTCCACGGGGCAAGGAGATCCATGGCTTGTTGCCCTGCAGCAAGGGAGAAGAAACCACTTCACATCAGGAAACCCAGATAGCAACACAGCTCTCTCTCTCTAAAGGGGAAAGAAGCACAAGCCCACCCCTGCTCATACTGGGTCAGGTAAATGTGGTGATGGCACTGGTGCAGCAGAGGCCCCTAAGGAAGGCGCCAAGGATGTACAGATCTACAGCTGCCTTTCAGTCACATCCATGAAGAATGCGCTTCAGCCAAAACCAAAACGCTGCCCCTCCATAACCTGAACAAAGAACCTTCAGGGATGGGAAAACAGCAGAGGCTTTCTGGGGGGCACTTGGAGTCACAGCAGCTGCTCAGATCACACCAAGTCTGAGCACTGCTCAGCCCCCAGCTCTCAGGTTTCAGGGCTGCTTCTTGAAAACACAGTCACTGCTAAAGTTGCAAATGCTTCTTCCCCTTCCCAGAGCAGGAAAAAATACAGGGAGTCAAGTCAGAACTGAGGCCAGCATTGAAGCTCCACTGTGTGGGAAGACAGCTGCCCAAGGAAACAGCAAGGCTCTTTGTCTCAGCCAGCAGCCCCTCACAAGAAGAGAACCCCCCCACTTGGTGCCCCCACAGCCTTACTTTGCCAATAACAAAGATGTTGGACAGCCGGGTGGCAAAGCTGTTGCCGTTGGCATCCTTCACATGAACCACATCAAACGACCCAGGGTGCCTCTCCCGGTTGGTGATCACCCCAATACGGCCCAAGTTTGCACCGCCGGTCACCATGCACAGGTTACCTGAGTAAGGGAATAGAGGTGTGACAAGAGCTGGCACCAAGTGCTGTGAAGTCCTTCCACTTGGGCTCTGCCCACTACCAAACATTCCCATCCCACCCGTGCTAGCAATGCTCACAGCTCTGTGGCTGAAACTGTCTCTCACCACCAAGAGACAAGCTGAAGCACCTCTCCACCAGCTCGCTGCTTCTACCTGGTGCCTCAGAACAGCCAAGTCCCTGTGAAATGCTTCCCACTGCAGGAAGAATCCCCTGCTCCAGCGTCAGGTGGACATGCTCCTGGGAAACAAACCCCTTCCCAAGGCTGACACCGCTGCTTCTCTATTTCAGTGCAAATATGCCTAGCATTTAACTTAGACTGCTCTCCACGGTGGGGAAGGGTACAATGCAAGACCTACCTGTGTCAAACTTAATGAAGTCTGTGATCTTGCCTGTCTCCAAGTCAATCTGGACCGTATCATTCACCTTGATGAGGGGGTCTGGATAGCGGATAGTGCGGGCATCATGAGTGACCAAGTGAGGGATTCCTTTGGTGCCCACAAAGATCTTCCTCACCTTGCACAGCTTGTACTGCAAACAAAACCCAACATCTCTCAGCTGAGGCAGCAAGCAGTACCTTGGACTAGTGAACTCTTGTACTGCAAAGAGCCACCAGCCAGCAGAACACCCAGACACTCAGGGCTTACAACATGAGCCCACGGAGTGACTTGTCCAGCTCCCTGCCTCAGTAACTACTTTTGAACAGCTGCCATGCAGCTCTGCTACGGCCCCACCCCAAAACACCTTTGCTGTTGGGATTAGCAGCCTACCTTGAGCTTCAGCCTCCTCACAAACACTGGCTGCACTTTCACAGCCAAGTCTTTACCAGGACAGTTCCCTTATTTTTCCTCAAAGCCCATGGCACACAACAGAGACAGAGGCTGCATTTCTCCAGGACTGAACAGAGATCTGTCCCCTCAAGGGCACTGATTTCCCTCCTGCCTATTACCCTAACTCCCTCACAGCCTCTCTGGACCTCACAGATCAACACTGAGTAGTCATCAGAGAAGTACATCACAAAGAGAACTACACCACAGTTGGCTCCAGCACAGCCAGCTCTGCCATCCACACAGCTGCGTGCCTGCACAGCCTGCTTGAAAGAAGGAGATGCAAACCAGAGAGCGGCATTGCAGCTGAGGAACACCATGCCTGGGTTAAGGGATGCATGAGGAAGTTGCTCCCCAGCATCTGGGGTGAGTATGTAGTTTTGTTGCTCTGGGAAGAAGTTCAAGGCTTTAATGCCACAGACAGTTCCATGTTTCTAGTCACTGTTAGCTGGCAAAGCCAAGATTCCCCTCTACCCCAAAACTCTCTGATGCCAACAGCATCATCTCCGGGACCAGACAATGACCCTACAGCCATCTGTGAACTACTTCTATGTAACAAAGAGATCTTCACTCCAACTCTGAGCGCCCCAATCTCAAGTGCAGCATGGCCTCAACTGTCAGAGAAGAGAGACATCAGCTCTCATTCAGGAGATACCAAAGAGGAAGCACTGCCCCAACCAAACCCAACTGGGCCCACCCTTACACCACAACAAAGCTCCTCACCTTGGCCTCCTCAGGTGTGATGCGGTGAACAGCAAACCGACCCTTGGTATCATACACCAGGCGGAAATGCTCACCTGTCTTCTCAATGCTGATGACATCTGATTGCAGACAGGGAAATATAACAGCAGCTGTTACCAGCTCATTACCCAAGACCCTTACTTGGGATGAAGTTCACGTTTAAAAAGAAACAGAAACTGCTGAACAACACTTAGGGTGTGACTGATGAGGCTGGGATTCACCCTTGAGCAAAGGCTCACATCTTTTGCACCAACAGATTGCAAATTAGCAAAAACTGCTGAAGGCTGGAATCTGAACAGCAACATACTCAGGTCAAGTAGGCACTTTCAGGCTACAAGTATATGACTGTGGTACTCACTGGAGTGCACAATTCCAAACTAAGCAACCACTGCTTATACATATCTTTCTTTCAACTCCAGCAGGGAAACCTTACCCCTCAAATAATGCCAGCCCCACAAAACACTCTCCTGCCAGTGTAGAAGAGCTGCCTAAGAAATTGCCCCAACCCTACTCACCCATGAAGCCTGCAGGGTAGGTGATGTCGGTGCGGACTTTGCCATCTATCTTGATGAACCTCTGCATGCAGATCTTCTTGACCTCATCTCCCGTCAGAGCATACTTCAGCCGGTTGCGCAGGAAGATGATAAGGGGAAGGCACTCCCTCAGTTTGTGTGGGCCTGTTGATGGGCGGGGAGCCTGCCGACAGAAAGTTTCTGCTGGAGGCTCAAGCAGCATCAACCACCCCAGAGAAGGAAACCATAGCGCCAAGAGCTCCCGCAAGACCACGGAAGGGCAGCAGCACAAAGCGCAGCTGCCACACAGGCAGCGACCGGCTGAAGCTCTCTGTTCTTGGTATTCACAGTAGTTTCCCCGAAGTCCTGCCAGCCTCACAGAGCACAGCCCCCAACAGAGCACAACCATCCATCTCAACTCGGAGGTGGAAAAGCACAATAGGCAGACTAAAAAAGAACATTCAACGACCCCATCACATCCTCTGCAAACGGGGGAACACGAAAGCTATTCACAAAGACCCTAACGCTAAACAAACACCTCCTGCCGTGTCCAACTGCCCTTGTTCGCCGCTCGCCCCCACGCAGCACCCGAACACTTCTCCTGATGTGACTGCGGCTGCCACGACCCCGGGCCCCACCTCCGACCCCAGACTCAACCCCAAACCTACGCCCGACCCCAGCTTTAACCCCAAACAAGGCCCGCACTCACGAAGACGCCCGTCAGCTTGTCCAACATCCAGTGCTTAGGTGCAGCCACGCGCTTCAGATGCTTCTTGGGGCCGCGGGCCTACAGGACGGGACGTGTTAAAGGGTGTGTTACGGGCCGCCGCCAGGCGCTGCCCCCCCAGCCATCCCTCCCCGGCTCCCTCCAACTCCCGTCCCCCGGACCCAAGTGCCGGGCTCCCTCCCCCGTTTTTCGCCCAGGGAGGGTGGCCACAGCCCGCGGTGAGCGGCGGATGGCGGCGGATGGCGGCGGGGAGCCGCGCCACCGCGCTCTCACCATGGCTGCGCTCTGCCGAGAAAGGACGGGTGCTTCCGGCCCGCCGCGGAAGTACAAAGCATGGCGGCAGCGACATGCTTCCCCCTGGCGGCTCGGATGTCCAGAGCCGCTCGCGAGGTGACAGATCGGGACGGCTTGTCCTTTCCCGGCGAACCTGACGGGGACACCCCGATCCGGGACACGGCTGTCCGGGACCCCCTGCTCCTAGCCGGGTACTGTGGTCATCCTGGTCATCGCTGATGGCATGGGACAGCCCGCTACGTTCTGGTCCTGCTGTCTGGGAGAGCCGAGCCAGGGGTAACACCTGTGCCCGGACCTCTCCCTGCCCACACCTGCCCTCCCCACACCTGCGTCTCCCCCCTGCCACGGCCCCTCCCAGGGTAGAGCTGGGACCCCACGCAGCCCCCAAACCTGATGCTGGGCCTTAGCGCCAAGTGGTCCCAGCTGCCCTCCCAAAGGCGGCGGCAGACGTGTCCCCACAGTGCTCCGGGAGTCCCCGGGACAGTCCCAGGCTCCCGCATCCTGCCAGGCACCCCGGTGAGTGCAACAGCCCCACACCTAGCACGTCTCCACAGCATCGCTCCCGTAGCAGGGTGTGGCTGGGACAGAGGTCCCATTCCCCCAGGGTGACTCTGTCACCGAAAACGGCGGGATAAATGAAACTCTACGTTTAGATTAGAGAGCAGTATTACTTTATTCACAGTGCTGGGTGAATAGAGGGAGCTCCACCTATGATACACACTTGCAACTTACACACTTTGCACACTTCCAAAAGTTTTCATTATTTATGCACTTTAGCAAAGCAATTAATGTTCATTTGCTGTAAAATACATAGTTCTCTTCATTGATTAGTATTTTATCTTCTACTGGTTACAGATTTCTTACTTCTCATGCTCATTAGCCTACATTTTCAGTCTTGTTATGATCTGTGAAAAATCTGTTGACTCTCCTGTGAAAATTTAAAAAGTTTAATAAAGGACAGTAAGAGACAAGGACCACAGAGCAAAGGTTATTTCGGCCAGGTGCATCTTGGCACTTAGCCAAGACCACACAGTTATCTTCAGGGATACCCCTCAAATACCTTTTCCATTACATCAGCCTGTTACTCATTCATAGACCCTTATGCATAGTAAATTTTCCCCCCAAACTAGTTTACATGTTCCAAGAATTGTTTAGCATGGCTCCTCCTTGTGTCTGCCTTTTTAGAGCATGCAGATTCTTTGCTTGTGGTTTTAATCCATTCTTATCATCTCCTGTTTTGGGTGAGTGCTGATAGTTGGCATATCTGTAGCAGGTGTCCTCATCCTGTGTTCACTGGATGTTATTTCATACAAGCAGGCATTTTAACACAAGCATAGCTATTTCACTACTATGTCTAAGCTTAATTAACAACAGAAATAAAAACAATATATTTGTTAGAAAGTTACTTTAACATCACACATATAAATCTATTTTAGTATTTGTGAAAAGCCAATATTATAATATGTATCTATAACATTATCTTATTATCTTTTTCCCAGATAAGACAATTGCTGAATTGTCTTTGTTAGTTTCTTTATCTCTGGGTTATGCAAAATGTTCTTGCAGACTGTAAATTCTGCATTCCGTGAGTCCAGTTTCAGCACTATGTCTCTCCCATGCTTAGTCCAATGAAGTGTATCAAAGTTGGTTTAGCAAAACTTAAAAGTTTTAGTAATTTTCCTGACCTGCGTTCCCACAATAGCAGTTTATGACTAACCTTGCTAAGTGCTTGGCTACGGTGGAAAATTACACTGTTCATGATTGATTAAAACAATTCATTAAAAATTTTAACTAGAAGTTACTAGGAAAGTTGTATAATTTTCAACAACAGGATGGGAACATCATAAGCCGAGAAGACACACTGGAGCTTTGGGGCGCCCACCCTCCTTCCATCAAGGGCTGCTTCACGCAATGTCCTTCGCCGAAATGGACAAGGGGCACAGCCGCGGGAACAACGATCCTTCCGGATTCTATTACACGGCGGCTGGAGACCCTCGCCCGTCGGGCCCACAGCGACGCCTGCGCGTTATGGGGCAGGCAGCGCGACCGCCGCTCCTTCTCCCGCCCCGTCCCACACTCGGCCGGGTGCCGAGCGTTCTCCGCTCCCGCTGCGCTGGTGCCCGGGGCAGCCGGGACGCTGCTCGCTGGTGGGGTGAGGTAGGAGGCCCCCGCCCCAGCCGCGCTCCGGCCGGCAGGTCCGACTGGGAGTCTAGCTCGTGGTGACCGAGCCAGAGCTCCGGCAGCTCGTCCGCCCTGTTGAGGCCAAGCTCCACCACCAGCGACCTGAGCACCTTGTCCCTCGGGTCCGAGTCGATGAGGCCGGGGCCAGCGGCCTGGAGGGGGCGGCTCCCCGCGCCCCGCGGCTGCGTCCCCAAGCCCCAGGCGAGCGGCGAGCCGGGCTCCGTGGGGCTCCAGAGTCTCCCCGGGGCGCGGTTCTGGACGTGGAATTTCTGCAGGCACAAGATGACCCACAAGGCGGTTGGGACCCGCCTTGGAGGGCCACAGGGGCGGGGAGCAGGCGGAGTCCCTACCGCCGGCATCTCTTCGGCCCCGAAAGGGCAGCAGCGCAGGATCGCCACCACGAGAGGTCCTTCGTGCCCCGGGGAGGGGACTGTCAACAGCTCATCTCCGGCGTCCACGAGGACACTGCAGCGTTCAGAGGAGCGCGGGCTGCCCCAGGCGGGTCGGGTACAGCGACGTACCCGGACAGGGAGGGACTGGAACGGCGCTCCGGCTTACCCCCCTCCCGTTGAGTGGGCGGCAAGACGGGCATCCCACTCTGGATGGGGGATGTGGGGATTTCCACCCAAGAGGCATCTCACCTAAAAGCCACAACCTTTGACACTTGTGGGATTTCCTATTGTTTATTTTCCCAACTGTGTTCCTGAAACAGCTCCCACAGCTCTCACAAGGGCAGTCTACCTGCTGTGAGGACAGAGCACATGGGGCCCTGAGGTGGGTCAGAGGCAGCAGTTGGCCAGCTTCTCTGTTCCCTCATTCCTCACATTTTCCCCTGGATGGGCAGTCCCAAATCCTGACATCTCTCAGGGCACCAGCCTCCTGCCAGCAGTCACCACACAAGACTGGTCTCACCACACAGCACACCACACCAGGTGCCAGGGGTACATGGAAGCAGGCAAGGGGTCAGGAGTCATGGGAGCCACATCCTGCTGACCTGTCTCCACACCAGACTTCCTGTTGTTTCGATCAGCAGTGAAAAACAACAGAGCAAGAAACAAAGCCAAGGCCAGGCTGGGAACCCATTTGTCTTGCTGTTTCTTCCAGCATAATCTAATTAAAGCCACAGGAAATGTGCTTTCCTACAGTGACTAGGCATCTTTATAAAAAACAGCACAATAAAAAGTCCATGGGCTAGGAGAATGAGGGGACAAGGGCGGCAGAGGCCAGGCTCCATGGCTCCTGGCACTGAGAGAGTTCTGCTCCAGATACCTGTATACCTGTTCCCTTGCTGAGACACCTCATGGCAGCTCTCATGGGGCACCAGAGCATCTGGAAGTTCATCCAAGATCTCCCAGAAGAGGAGCTGCCACAATGCCCTGCATTGCCCTTGACATTCTTGAGAGGCTCTCCAGGCTCTGTTCCCTCTGTGCAGGACTTCAGGAGCTCACAAATGGCTTTGCAGTGGGGGGCGGCGAGGGAGAGTGCGCTGTGGAAAAGAGCACTGGCAAGACAGGGTGGGTGGAAGAAGAAAGCAAAGAGCTGGAAGAGTATTTCAAGTATTTTATTTTTTTAAATTCCCAGTTAAAACCACAATGGCTGTGCCTTTCTGCGGGTAAGAGACACAACCAGGGTAGCCCTCAGGCTCTACTTCCCAAGTGGGCAGCTCTGAGGCTGTGGCCTTGCCAAGTAGGTAACACAGCACTGGGCTCCAGCTGGGGAGGGCTCACAGCTCTGAGCAGCTCCTCTCTTAAAATACATTTAAAAGCAGTTGTGAGAACAAACTGTGGTGTTAAAAAAGGAAGGGGAAAGGAGCAAGGGAGGCTCTGCCAGCACTGGAAGGCTGTGGCTGGAGGGCCACTCCTGCCTGGGGAGAGCCACAGTGCTTGTGGCATGCAGCAGCTTTTCTTTAAAGAGAAAAAAAAATTAACCAACCAACAGTACTTTCTTTGAAAGTTTCCCTGCAGCCACAAATTTCATCAGTTGTTCACATAAATATGCTGTCTTCCCCACAGGAAATGCTCTTGCCTGAGCCTTCCTTTTCTGCTAAACAACATGCTTCAGATTTCCTGCAAACAAAAGGAAGCAAAAAAGGGTATTTCCACTGATATTTTAGCCTGATGGAGTTACCTGGCAAGGGGTGCCACTCCCATGCCTGACGGACTAGACCATGAAATGGGAATTCCAGCCTCAGCACAGATCTCAGTTCCTGCTGACCCCTCACTCCCTCTGCAGAGGCTGCTGCCCTCATTCGAGCCAGGCTTTGGAAATTACCACAAGGGGACCTTGCCAATGCTTTCACTATGCTGAATGCTGCTTCGGGATTAATGGACCAGCATCTGAGATGAGCATGCTCACTCCCTGCTGCCTCGTCCTTCTTTCAGGCTGGATTCACAGACAGGAGTGCACAGCCCTCCCTTCCAGCTCTGGAGTGGTTCCTCCTACCCTCTTGGACATGTCCCCAAGGAAGGGATGCCCTCTCCCTAGGATTGGCCTGTGCTTGGGAATGGACACCTGAAGGCACCCACAGCCATTGGACTTCCTACCCTAACACCAGCACGCTGCAACACACACAGACAGAAAAGGGGTGCCAAGCCCCATCATGCTGCTCCAAGCCCTTCTTGCAGAGAGAGACAAGACAGATGGGTAAGGGCATTGAATGAGTTTCAATGCTGGCACAGCTCACCCAGCTGCCTGTCCTGGACTTGAAGAGCTTCAAGTCCTGCCTGCTGGAGACCTGTCCCAACTCCAGAAAGCTATTTCCCACAGCCTCCTCCTGGACCAACTGGAAAGACACAGACTGGATGGGTCATCTGCAAAGGGGATAGGGAGGGAGCTGGCTCACAGGGAGCTCACAGTGGGTGGTGATCAATGGTTTTTACATGGTCTTGCAGCCTGTCACAAGTGGGGTCCTCCAGGGGCTGATACTGATACATATTGCTCAACATCATAAATTACCTTGCTGTGGTTGAAAACAACCACAGCACCGAACTGGGTGCTGCGGTGAACTGGTCAGAAGGAAGAGCTATCTTAGAGAGCAGGACAGGCTGGAAGACTGGGCTAAAAATAACAGTTTTAAGTTTAACAAAGGCAAAAGCAAGGTCCTGCTCTTGAGATAGAAGGTAGCCAGTTCAGGCTGGGATTTGTGTGACTGGGAAGCAGCTTTGTGGAAATGGATGTGGGGGTCCTGATAGGCAGCAAGCTGAATGGGATCCAGCAGTGTGCTGCTGCAGCAGCGAAACAAACTATATCCTATGCAGCATGTGTAGGAGCATTACTAAGAAAAACTGGATCATCTCATTCCAGGTCCATCTGACAAACGATGAGTACTGTGTCCAGTTATGTTCCCCACAAATCATGAAAGATATGGACAAAGCAGAAAGGGTCCAAAGGAGAACCAAAAAGGTGATCAGATGCTGGAGAACCTGCCCAATGAGGAAAGACTCTGCCTGCAGAAGAAAAGGCTTAGGAGGGACCTCATCATAGTAATCTAGTGCTTGAAGCCTGCTCTGTAGGCTTCAGAGGACAGAGGCTCTCTCTTCACAAGGAGGCACATGGAGAGGACAAGGGACAACAGGTGTGAGTTGCACCAGGAGAAGTTTCACCTTATTTTAAGTGCTTTTTTTTTACAGTGAGAACAATCAATCACTGGAGGAAACTCCCCAGGGATGTGGTAGTGGCCTCACTGTCAGAAGTTTTCAGGATGTGACTTGCTAGATAATCTTGTCTATGCTCCCTTTCCCACGAAAAGTTTGGACCAGATGATCTTTGAAGTCCCTTAGAACCTGGGCTGTTCTATGATTCCAAAAAAGACAAGGCCCCATGCTCCCTGCCCAGCCAGAACAAAGGCAATGGCAACTTTTGCTACAGGAACCCATAACTCTGTACCATCAACCCTGAAAATCCCAAGGGATGTGGGAGGCCAATGACACTGCACTAATGAGCAGCCAAGTGAATGTGGTTCATTTTTCCAGTTAGTTAGAAAGACTCCAACGAGCTCTTCTGAAGCCCTCTCTAAAAAAACCTGTAAGCCTGAAGCAGGAGTGTTGGCTTAGACAACGCACCTTTGATAGAGTTCAGAATTTCTTGAATTCTCTGTGGCTCATTGCGGTCTGGTCTGCAGCTTGGTGTGATCTCCAGCACGTAATCGGGACCATACTCTGTGAAGAACTGCAGGGAGGAGGAGAGGAAAATCAACAGAGAGGTCTCTGAAGGCTGAGGCTAGAGAGAGGGCTCCCCATGGGTACCTGTTTGTAAAAAGGCAAAAAAACATTTCTCTGCCTAAGGGCCACATGTAGCTTCACTACATCAAGGTGGTACTTCAGCAGTGTCTGTGTCCACCTGGAGTTTTCAACCACTTCCCAGTTCAAGGGATGGGAAGCAGAGTCCAGTGAAGCAACCAAAAAGCAGTCAAATGTCTATCCCAATGCTTTATTTGGGAAAGCTGTTGACACTCATTTTACTCACAGTTACCTGCAAATGGGATTTTTTTATTATTAAATTTCAAGTGCTGTAATCACATATCCTGCCGTTCACTTCCCATCTTGCTGAACACTGCATTGACATGACTGAAACACCCGGGAAAGGAAAAATCAGTGTGCTGCAAGGATAGTGTCTCTCCTGGCTGAGTGCTCAGATAGTGTGCAGGCAATCTGCAGCCCATGGGGTTGATGTGCTAACGCAGAATCACAGGTTACTGTAAGCGATTGTGTCATGATTCTGGCCAAGACAGGGTCAGTTTTTAGAGTAGCTGGGAGGAGGCATGGCCAGGACACGGAGGTTATTCTACACCACCTCTCATCATTGCTGAGGGCAGGGGAAAGGGACTCTCTTCCAGACAAAAGGGATTCCTTCCAGCTTAAATAATGTGGCAGAGGAAGCTATGCCGTTTTGTCTATTGTCAGGGGGCAGGGATGTTTCTATGTGAATTGTTTTTTGTTTTCTTGTTCCCTCTGTCATTAGTATTGTTGCTGTTATTGTTTAGTAAATTGTTCATGCTCTTAGCAGGAGCGCTAAATTGGAAAATACCATTCCTAAGACAACCTTAATTCGTGCCCAGTATGGGGCACAAAGGGTTGATATAACAACAGATCTGCCTACAGTGGGTTGGAAACAAATTTGATTCTAAGCATTTGTTCATATTAGGTACAGAACCACTGGTGACAATGCTGCTTGGTCTGTTATGTGGGTGTGGTACATATGTGTGAGCATATATGTGTTCCTTGTGATGATATTTTTCAGAGCAGGGAGGGGGGATCAGGATTGTTTTGTTGCTGTACTCTGTGATACCAGTTTATGAAATGATAACAATGGCAATGAGGGTCATTTGGGATGTGTATTCAGTGTTCCTCTCCTACCCTTACCTCAGGCACTACCTTTGTTAGTCCATTAATAATAGTACTCAGCCTGAGGGGGAAACAAGAGAGGATGATTTTCCCCAGCTTGTCACCCTCTCTTCCTCCTTCAAGCCTGTTACAACAGCTTTCGAGAATTTTGAATTCCCTTTGGATGTTACAGAAAGCATGTTGCTATGGTTGCTATGTCTCTTATGTGTGTCTACTCAGTACAGCTGATAACATGTTTAGAGTCAGTGGAGTCTGCACCATGTTTAGAGTCAGAATAGACATTTCTAGGAAGGTCATTCAGAGATTTGCCCCAAGGGTGGATAGTCATGAGTGGCATAGAAAATGGGAGAAAATGGGCCAGCTTCTGGGGAAATTCTC
The DNA here is from genome assembly GCF_012460135.2 of Molothrus ater. Taxonomy (NCBI): domain Eukaryota; kingdom Metazoa; phylum Chordata; class Aves; order Passeriformes; family Icteridae; genus Molothrus; species Molothrus ater. The sequence goes on from NC_050491.2 coordinate 172,683, forward strand.
TGCTCCAGTGGTTTGGAAGTTCTTCCCTGTACAACTACAGGACTCTAATATAGTGACAGAATATTTGCAAGGTGCATTCTGTGTCAGCTCCAGAGAGAAGCAACTTATTGGAATGTGCTGGGCCCTAGCTACTCTTTACCAGACACTGCTGGTCACCAGACAGAACCCTCAGGGGGAGGAGGAGGAAAGCAGAGCAACAGGCACTGTGGTCACTCAAACTTCAGCTGAAAAAAAAAAATTAAAGCCTTGAGAAGGCAAAAGGCACATCCTAAAGAGCTCTTTGAGCAAACCAGAGAATCCTTTTGCCCATCCTCTCTGTTACTATCTGAGACTGGAGTTTATGGGCACATGAAACCCCTCACAGAAAGCTGCAGACAGCCTCTGGTTTTGGGCACGAGCACTCACCATACTGCTACATAAGTGTCTTCACAAAACAGGACTGTGTGGCAAGGATGCGTGTGTGGATTAGGCAGAACAACTGGCTCTCCTGCAAGGAGAAGGGAGGGCTTTTCAAAGCATTACCTCATGATCAGGGATCTCAGAGGACAGTGTTCTCCCAAGGATGACCCCAGTCAAGTATGTCCAGCAGCGAGCAGTGTTGGCAAGGTTGTAACCTCCTGTTTCCAGCAAGAATTGGGATTTGAGGAGAAAGAGTGGGGAAAAGGAAAAGAGAAAAAGAGATTTAGGTGGAGGGAACAAATCAAGAAACCACTGTGTGCAGGGTACATGAGTTCAGCTTATTTCCTCCACTCAAGCCAAAATCTGCCTTCTGCACCTGCTGGCTACACAAGGCTAAGTCTGAATGAAAGTGTATGCAAGAGCAGACCGCTCAAACTGAACCCCAGTTACATCCAGTGTGGCAGAGGCCAGTCCTCCAGCCACCATCTCAGACCCAGGATGAGCTCACAACCCCATGTGCTCAACTGTCTCCTGGCAACAAGAAGAGCCATTCTCAAGCAGCAGGCTGCAGCAGAAATGGGGGCTTCCTGCTTTTTAATACCAGCCTTTGACCTATAAAGCAAAATACACATGCCCAGCTATACACTGGTGAGCTCTTCAGCACCGTCATGTTTGAACGGAAAAATATGAAACACAACTTGCAACTGTTTTACACTGAAATGAGATTTCACAGTGAGCAGGAAATGTTTACCTACATGGTAAAGGAACATGAGCCCACAAGGAGAAACCTTAGCTGAAAGCAATCCTGCAAGAGACTCAGCTATGTTTTTTTCCAGAATAGAGGACTAGAAGAGTAAAGGGAGAAAAGCACTTTGACACGACAGACCATATTATTCCAATATTTCCTTCTGTTTGCAGTGGGTTTTTTTCCCTGCTTTTTTTTTTTTTTTACTCCTCCCCTAATTACCACTTTAAATGCTTCCACATACTGCAGTGGTGGGACACTCCTTTGCTATTTTTACAAGTGACACATAGTTGATCTTCATTTTTTAACAGAAGTTTTGGGTTTTGTTTGACAGGTGACATCTCCAAGCACACTCACAGGCAAGCCACAGCAGGACTGAACACTCATAACCTTTCCAAAACAAAGGGCATCAGGCACATCAAATTTTAGTCTTAATATGCTATACATGATTTCCCCCATCTAAAAAAGGACAACACCTAGAGCTGATCCGGCTCCAGTCACGGAGCTCAGGAGCTTTCCCTGGCACACAGGGGCTTTTTTTGTTCTGGAATGCTCTGTTAACATAACACCTGTCCTGTGCTCTCCCCACTGGACAAGCAGCTGGTTAGGTAACACAACAGAGATAAGTCCAGCTTAGCTTTCACGGGGTATCAGAGCCCTGCTATATCTTGCAGGCCTCATCCCAAGCCCCTGCTTGAATCTTAATGAAACCATTCATCACCAGGTGCCCAAGGTAGGTTTGGGAACACAGTGCTCATTTTTAAAGAGAAGCACCAAAGGGCTGATCAGCAGAGATGGGAATCAGAGATGTCACTGAGAAGTCAGGGTCAGTTTGTTGGCCTCTCCTCTTCTCCAGAGGAGCCATGCAGCTTTTAACTCAAGATCTGAGTCAGTACTGAGACTTGCACCTGTCAGTATAAATGATTTCAGGTGTGAGAAAAGAGTACTGTGCCACAGTGCATCCTCTTGACACTGCCTAGCAGTCACCCTGCTAAACCCTTGCCAGTCCTGAGCCCAAGGGCAGGCAGGCACTCCAGGCAGGGTCACAGGAGGACACATTTCTCTGAGAACAGCAGGATGCACTTACCTCCTCCCAGGACAAGAGTTGCTAGTTGCCACTGCAGGACATACTTAAGGCACTTCCCCACTCCCTCAGGTGTCATGTTGAAAGAGCACATGGGGTCTCCAGCAATGGTGTCCGCCCCCAGCTGCAGCACAACTGCATCAGGGTTGAAGGCGGCATACACCTCCTTCAGCACTCTAGAGAAGAGGAGCAGTCCAGTTACTGCCAGCACAGCCCAGAGGAATGCTGGTGGCATGGCCCTGGTCACTCAGAACCACCAATGCCTCTCAGGGTTTCTGCATTCTCTGCTTCCACCCAACTCATACCAGTTTACACTACCTCTGCTCCCAGCCTCTGCTCTGAGCCTTCTACCTCCACAGCAATTTTAGCTCTCAGAGCACTTATCAAAAGGCTGATGAATGCAAAAGGACCACTGATAACATGGCAGAGGGGGATCTAGACCTCACCAGTTTAGTGGTAGCATCAAACTCCACATTTACAGTCTGCCTTTTGGCTGCACGATGATCCAGGGGCTTTTCTGCCCTGTGAAAGTTATGGGGGAAATCAGGATCTGGCAAAACAACAATCCTGAACTCTCAGACACCTCTCACCAGGATAGGCCAGGAGAGGACAGAAGAAACAGAGGAAGACTGGCTAGGGTCTTACTCTCTCCTGTATGGCTCTTGAGGCAAAACTACGAGGAAAAGCTCTGTGCTGGATGTAGTCAGCCTGCAAAAACCAGCATTGGACAGAGCTTCATGCTTCAAGCCCATTGTGGTTTTAGGAAATACAGGCAATTACCCTCAAACAACAGCTGGATGAGACATCCATGGTCATGCCCGTGGACTGCCTCCCAGCCAGGATAGATCTCAAAGAGATCTCTAAGTCTCTTTGCAGAAGCTTCAGCTATACACAGCTTGAAATCTATTGTAAGTTATGATGTCCTTCAGCTGTGAATACATGCAGCAGGCTCCTCCTGAGTGGGTTCCTGACCCTAGAGCTGCCTTTTGAAAGCATGTCCTCCAGCACAAAGAGGGCTGCTCTGCCCCAGCAATGGCAAACACCAATAAGCCAACAGGAGGCATGGCCCCTGCATGACTGCCCTACTGGCCTACAAGTTTAGAGAGGTTTCAGCCCTCAAGTGTTAGAGGTGGATGCTACCACATCCTGCAGCCCTGCACTGAGACTCCTCTCCCCTGGAAAAGAACAAGCCCTGCAGCCCAGTTTTGACATGGGCAACAGCTTGTGAGGCCAACCATCAGCTGAAGGACACAGGGGACTGCCAGGAGGCAGCTGTCACTGTCAGATATTCAGCCTTCAGCCTTTTATTTTTCCAGCATAGACAGAAGGTGCTAGGAAAATGCTTTTAGCTAAGCCCCAAGCATATGTCCCACAGTCAGAATTCAGAGCACTTACTTGAAGAAAAAACATCTAGCCCTAAGTCCACAGCTAAAAAATACTTGTCACTTCTCAGTCTCTCCTTAGATAGACACCTGTGGAGGTGTATCTAAGGAGATAGGCTAACCTGCGGCAGAGACCCCTCCAGCCACCCACAATGTCTCTGTATATTCAGTTTGTCTAAGGATTCATACAAGACCTCTGAGAACTTACAGTCCATGTTCATTGTAATCAAAGGCTGCAACAGGGGAAGGGACAAAGCTTAAGAAAGGACTGTAATTAAAAACATTAAGATGTGTAGTATCTTATTCTCTCTCTAAAATCCCATCCAAGCCAGCTGTATCAGAGCAAGAGGGCTTACGATTCACAGATCTGGTAATATTTTTCATCCTGAATGCCATCTTGAATGGGCACATTCACGCTGTAGTAGCGACCTTTTCCCAGGCCAACATCTGTCACATCACCAGTGCCTGCACAACAGAAATACCCCAATTAGAACGGAAAGTAGAGCAGCAGCAAGAGATGCGTGGGGTGTCTCAAAGGCAAGATGAGAGCCAGGACATTCAGCATGCGTATGAAGAAGTCCACTTGCCACCACCAAGAAAGGTGGGGTGGAGTGACCCAGTTCTATCCTTCACCCAATTCTGCCAGGCAGCATCAAAGGAACTCTGCCTAGAGCTCAGCTACAACCAGAAAGGGGGAAATGCAAAACATGCAGCTCCTCCTCTTTCCTTCTCCTGGGTCGCAGGAGACAGCAAGACATGCTTTTATGTCTTGCCTTTATGGAGGCCTCACCAGTGACGTGTGAACCAAATGAGCACAAACCTCACAAGTTCAACTTGCCTGGGAAAAATCCTGGTGAAAATTTGTGCAGAGAAACAGTCATGACCTTCGAGGTGAAACTAAAGGCATCCTCAACTCCTATTAGGAAATTGAAAAAAAACTTTCATGAATCATTTATATAAATGACAGAGTCTGAACACATTGAGTTGCTTGATACACACAGGCAGCAAGCAGAGAAGGAGCACCATAAGCAAAGTAGAAATGCAGATGTGGCTCAATACATCTTCAATCCACAGAGACTGGAGTTCAACTGCAGCAAAAATCACAACTGCTATGAATCTGGCAGGTCTCATGCTAATCAGTACTGAATGGATCTGAATATCTCACGTCACTACCCATGGTAGCAGCACTTGCCTGTGCTGCTAGGCCTGTGAAGCTGAGAGAGGGATCCAAGCAGGGGTCACTTGGCCAGAGCTTGGCTCTGATCAGAACCAGTGCTACTGGGCTTTCTTGCTTTTTCTCAATGCTGCTGTGGTTCAACGTGCCTTTTCCTTAAAGACACTATTAAGACAGTGGGCGTGGAGAGGGAAAAAAGAAATAATAGGAAACTTAACAGAAACCAAATGCAGGGAGAAAATGGAACAAAATGAAACACGTCATAAAATTTAGGAGAGCAGGAAATGTTAAATGGTGTAGAAATAATGTCCCTGAAGGAGAGAGCAGTTTCAGCAAGGCCAGCTTTGCCTCTAGATTTATAGCATCAAGCCTTCTTTTAAAAGCAGCACTTACTACTGGCTGCTTCCCTCTTGCAATGGACCCTTAAACAATTAAACCCTGACAGCAACTGCTCTGCCAGGATGGGATACTGGGACACATTATCTGTTGCTTTAGGTACAAGACTTCTGCCCAGACCCACAAGAGAGGTCTAAAGAGCAGCATTGGGCAAGTCTGTAAAGCAGGACAAGGCATAAATGGATCGAGGGAACTCCACTGCACCGAAAGGAGCCGAAGCCACGGCTGTTGCAGCAAGTAAACCCCTGCTGTGCAGACAGGCCTTGCCTTCTCCCATTCCCTCCTGAGTCTGTGTAGCTGTGCTGTTTGCAGCCTTTGCTGGGCCTTACCATCCCCATGATGCAAATCCAAATCAATATAAAGGATGCGGTCAAATTTCTGGCGCAGTCGCAGGATCCCCAAGACAGCGTCATTCAGGTAACAGAAACCAGAAGCTTCATCCCTGTGAAAACAATGTCTGTGACATTGAATATTGCCAATGCAATCACCACTGATTTCAGCATTCTCACTTTGACTTTGCAAGTGTCCACCTCACAGGGGCACAGAGGAGTATGAAAACTCAGCTGAGCAGTGACCAAGAGACGGGTCAGGAACAGTTCAAAGCATGGCTGAGAAGCACAGAGAACAGGACTGCTTGTGCCAACTGCTTCTCAACTCTGGGCTTTCTGGCAGCTGGATAAGCATCAGTCAGCTCTGCAGAAAGACACTGTTTTGAGGAGGGTACCTCTGACCACTGCACTGTTGAACAAATAAAATGTTAGCTTTCTGCACCTGAGACATTTTAAAGAAGTTCAGAGCCACCTGACTCAAACCCACTCTGAGTGAAAAGGAGAGTCCCCTTGGCCATTTTCCTGTGAGTTCTGGACTGGCATAGATAGGCAGCCACTCCATCCCTGCTGGCTGGGTCACAAGTCCTGGGAAGGTCCTGGCAGTGAAAGGCAGGCCCAAGCCAGTCACAGGATTCTCCTGCTGTTTTAAAGTCTCAGGCTATGAAGGTTAAGCCTCTTGCCAAAGTAACTCCCTCCTTTCTCTTCCCAGGAAAATGCAAATGGCATGTCCCACATGCAGTCCCTCACGATACAGCTCCTGGGCTCAGCCAGGAGAGAGTCCCAGCAGCTAAACAGAGGACAGGTGTACCATGTAAAGATGTATCACTGACATTCCTCAGGGACAGCTTAATTTCTGGCATCAAAGGAACAAGAAAGTTTCTTGACCCCTACTCCAGCCTCACTCTGAAGTCAAGTCCCCCTCACCACTTAGCACCAGTCCATGTGCATTCTTAAATCTGCTCTGGATAGCTGTTTTAAAGTGAAGCATTATACTTGGCAACAGGAGTACCCAAATCCCTTTTCCACAAATTGTATCAGGATACAAGAGGCACTTCTGGAAAATTCCTCTTGACTTCCAGTCACAGCACTCAGCTCATTCTCTCTGATATTTCCCGCTCAGCGACAGCTGGGAACAGTGAGGAGCAAGCCAGGAGTGGCAGAACTACACTCGCTTTCACTCTCTGCAGGTGCCATGGAGCACATGTGTTTTCCAGTGACTCTGTTCATTTACGGTAATGCTGAAAATGGAGGTGTTAACAGGTATCCTGAAAATCTGACTCAACTGTGATTATGTACTTCTCCTCTTCCTCATAGCCCACAAGGAAGCATGTCTTGGGCACTCTCTCCATGCAGTAATACACATCTCTGAAACTCAAAGCAGAGCAGGACACCAGTTCAGTCAAAAGCAGAGCAGTGTTGGAGCTGCAGTTCAGGTCCAGCATTTGTGATTCCCCTGTGCTGCCCTAAATCCACCCAGCAAAGTTCTGAGTATCACTGCCAGAAGGGAGGGTGAGGCTGCCTTGAGAAAAGGCACTTACTCAGCATCTTACTCTCAACCCCAAAGGCATTATCTGAACCAAGAGCTTCCAAAGCTCCAGGTCATTCCTACCTTTAGGACCCTGGAAAGCAACTAAACCACCAGACAGCAGGTGTTTTTGACAAAAGGAATGTATTTTGCTAAGGACACAGGTCCTAGAATCAAGCACCTGCAGTTTGGAGTCAGTCTGGCTGGACTTTCACACTGGGCTGGCATCTACCCTGAACCATCACACACCAACTTACTGGGGTGACTAGGAAGACTCCTTTGGGATTGGTGAGTATTAAATGCCTATTTTTAAACAGACTCTTTGCTTCCCAGAACAGTGCTAATAGCTCAGCAGCAGCAACACTGCTAAGACTTTTTCATTACAGGCATTTTTTAAGCCATGCAATCCAGACAGAATATAACAAAAGATTTCCCAAGACATCAGTTCTGCACAGAGCGAGAGCTCAGCTCTGCTGAGTGCAAGTCTCCTTTCACAGCAAGCTGCAGCTGAAGCCATTTTCAGCCAAGTGCCCACCAGGAAATGGACTGAGATGTTGTGTGAGTACACCTGCCCCAGACCTGCTCTGCAGCACATGACAGTGACAGCACCAGCACTGGGCAGTGACCTGCCTCTTCTCAGGCCTCTGCCCTGCCCTCTGTTTCCTTCTTCTCTATCTCCTGCCTTCCCTCACACCTTGCTTTCTCTTCCAACTAGATCATTGCACCCTGAGAGTTCTCAGGGAAGCTGGGAGCTAGGAAGCCGGGTTCAGACACCAGATGAGAAAACACAAGGGAAGAGATTGTTTTCTTACTTCTTTGCATGATGCCACCCTCCAGGCCAGTTAATTGCTACTTTGCACTTGCCATCCAGCAGGCACTGGGCTGCAGTGATGGTGGCTCCTCCCACAGCCGCTGCATACTCAAAGATCCCTTCAGTGGCTGGACAGTCGTAACCTGCAGGTAAGAGTCCATGTAAGAGTTTGCACCTCAGACACAACAGGCCTTTTCCTTCACTGGAAGCACATTCCTTTTGTTTGAGTCTTCAAGACTGACCCGGGCTGGAGCAGCCTGTTCCTGAAGAACTGGCCCCATGGAGGACCCATACTGGAGAAGTTCTTGAAAAACTGCTACCCATAGGAAAGACTAGCACTGGAAAAGTTCATGGAAGAAAGTGTCCTGCAGGAGGGACCCCACACACACATGGGGCAAGAGTGAAGAAGAAGGAGCAGCAGAGAGGTGTGAACTGACCACAACCCCCATTCCTTGTCCCTTTACACTGCCTGAGGGGGAAAGTAGAAGAGCAGTGAGTGAAGCTGAGTCTGGGAAGAAAGGTGGATGAGGGGGATGGTGATTTCAGTTTTATTTTGAATTCTCACTATACTACTCCATTATTAATTGGCAATAAATTGAATTAATTTTCCCATGTAGAGTCACTTTTGTTGGTGACAGTAACTGGAGACTCACCTCCCTGTTATTATCTCTACATGTTCTTTTCCTGGATTTTCTCCCCCCCCCTACTGAGGGGGAGAGAGACTGTATCTTGGTGAGCACCTAGCAAAAAAAACCCCGACCACACTACAAAAATCAACCCACCACAAAAAGCAACGTTTTCTTGCACTCAGTTCATTTAAAAATGTGTCCTGAATCAACTCTGGGTTGCTGAACCTACTGGTTCCTCACACCAATCTCACAAAAAAACTATTTTCAAGTCTCTGTCTACCTCACCAGAAAAGCCCTAGCATGGTCACTGACATACCTCTTCCCTAAAAATGGACATCCACAAACTAGCCAAGCCTAGATAAACTGTAGGTCTATGTCTATAATACAATCTTCACTTAGTCCTACAGCAGCCTCCCTGCAGCTGTTGCCCACAAAGCATGATACCAGGGCTGCTTGTCTTCCTGTAGGCAGAGCAGCTTCAGGAATGTAAAGTCTAAGGCACACTCATGAGAGCGGCAAAGAATCTGCACCTCTGCCTCAGTTCTGGGTCGCTCTTCCCATTCCTGATACCAAGACTGCCCATAGCCATCTCACCTGCTTTACCTGCTGCATTTCTCAAGCTGTCTTAGGTCCAGGAGGGCAAGAGCCCTCTGCTCCACACGTAAGTCACCAGATTGCTCTGCAGCTGCTCTGGTCACTACAGGCCACTGTTCACACATGCCCTCCCCACAGCAGGCTTGCAGCAGCCAGTCCCAGCTCCAGCCCGAGGGCAGCGTCAAGGCCTTCCATCCCATTCCAGAGCCTCAGAGCAGCAGAGTGACCCAGTCGGCAAGAGACAGGCCAAGCTATACAGAGCAGCAAAGTGAGGCTAGCTCTACCCTCAGCTGGCACTAGGGAAAGTGCCAGCCTGTCAGATGACTGATGGGGTTCAGCAACACCCCGTTAAAGAATGTTTCCTTTCAAAACTAAGTCTAGCATCCCCCTGAGCTCACCCCTCTAACTGCAGCTCCAGCAAAAAGCATCCTGGCCCTGGCACTCTATCTCTTGCTGAAGATGTGCATCCTTACCCAGTCCATACTCCACAGACTCCGGGTGGTCATCATCCCCCTCCTCACTGACCTTCTGCAGGTGCTGCAGGTAAGCATCTGTGTGGAAACTCGCCATTTCCTCCATGGAGGCCACTTTTGGCTTGACTATCCTAAGCAGAGAGGAAGAAGGGAGCACATCAGGGCAAGAGGATCCAGTGTTCAGCTGGAATGTCCAGCTTTAGCCTTTACAGTAAGGGCCTTCTTTTGGCTGTTACTGTTGTAAAAGCAAACAAAACTCCCTCTTCTTCTTGCATTGGGCTGCCACTTAAGTTAGAAAGCCACCCAGCTAAGCTGAAGCAGGCCATGCCCCTGGTTTGGCACTACCTGTGGTACCCACCCCAGTGAAGAACACTGCAGGTGCTGCCTGCATTAACCTTCCCACTTTGCTTCAACTTTTTTTCCCTGTTCTGCATGTTCTCTCTGTTTGTGCATTCCCCAGCATATCCAACATTCACTTTACAAACATTAGAGGAACTAATGGAGGGAAAAGCCCAGGCACAGCACAGCGCTGTGGTGGGACCTTAGCCTAGATCAGGAGCTGTGCAATGCCTCTCACATGCTGTGACCTGCCCCAAAGCAGAGACTGTCACTGTTCCAAGCGACTTGCACAGCACCTTCCTGGATCTGGGTGCTTTGCAGTATGCCTAAACAAATCCTGCAACACGCTGAACCCTCCCCAAAACTTGGACAGTGGGAGCATGCACAGGCAGTGCAGCACAGCTCTGTTGCTACAGGAAGAACATAGGAAGCTCCCAGCTCCAGGCTGGCCCTGATGCTTCCCACCAGTCAAACAGTCCTTCAGGTCTCCTCTATAACGATGCCTGCAGTCATTTCCCAAGCACACTCTGCCAGAAAAAAATTTCTTTTAAAAAAGAAGTCTCAAAAAAACTTTCTGGCTGTGCTGAACTGGAGTACATTTTTTCTAAGATTTTATGAGAAGCTTCACAAGAGGGGCTGAGCTATGCCTTTCTTATTTTGCCCTTCACATGCCCCAGCGTCAAGAGCCAAATTAGGCAGCAGGTACCTCACTTCTCTGCCCCAGATCTCATCCGGTCTTCTCTCCTGAACAGCATGCAGACCTCACAAAAAGTCTCTCAGATATATTACAATGCACCAAAACAATATGGTCCCTCTCTACATCAGCACTGATTGATCAGTGGATCTGCAGCAGCACCAAGACTGTCACCCGACCCAGGAGTCTCAAGCATGGGGGTGATACACACTCTGTAGAGAAGGCACAAGCCTATAAGTGCTCCACCAGACCAGGTGGTAACCATGAATTACACCTGCCATAATTACTGTAATCGTGTCCATGTAGCAAAACAAACATTTTCCTTTAATCCTGCAAATACGCAGTGAGGGCTCCTATAATCACACCGCCAGCAGGGACAGTGTGAAACTGGAAGTTACTCAGCACCTTCCAAACCTTAGTGGAGACTAAAACATTCCTTCACAGAAACGGGAGCACTTACTTCATTTGGTCAAGCAAGCAATACGCTTCAATCAGTGAATGCACCATGCTAGCCTAAAGAAAAGAATAAGACTGTGAGAGCAGGAGACACAAAGCCAGCAACCAGGGGCCCAAGGACTCGCAGACGAGGTGTGGCTCAGACTCCTCCCAGCAGCGACTTTCCCTGCCCGGGTCCCTTCTCCGGCCCGTGCCCATACAGTGTGAAAGGGCCTTCTAGTGTCCCGGGCAGAAGCACAGCTGCGCACGGCCTCCCGGGAAATTGTCGCTTCAGTGTCCAAGCCCGCGGTGCCAGGGGCGATGTGAACGCACAGACGAACTATCCCCGCTCTAACCCCACACTCCTCTCGCCGGGAGTTTTCCCCGCTTCCTCCTTTCCTACCGCCGTGCCGGGCGCCGGCTGCCTCCGCGCCCGGGCCTCACCGCTGTGCTCCCCGCGCCCCCTCGCCCCCGCCGCGGCGCTGACCCGCTTGGGCACTTTGCAGAGGGAGTCGCAGAGGGTCACGTACTCCGGGCTGTATATGTAGACCGGCGGCGGCACCGCCGCCATGGGAGCCGGCACAGCCGGGACCAGCACCCGCAACGCCGATAGTCAGGGCACGCCACGATCGGCAGTTCCGGCTCCGCGGCATGCCGGGAGCTGTAAGCCCGCCCCGCCATTATCCTTCCTCCTGCCGCGTAAGAACAGGCAGCCAACTAGTGTTAGAAGCATTTTTATTTGGGTCTCCACGCAGCTCGGGTGGTGTTTATTCTCTAAGAATGTCCTTTTAAAAGGCCCGTGGCCTGCACGCAACCCCCCCCCACGCGGCGCCCGCTCTGCTCAAGGAGCCGCAGTTCAGGAGATGCCCGGGCCCGCCCCCGACAGCTCCCACCGGCTCCCTCGGGTCAGAGGGAGGCGCCGGGCAGGGGCCTGGGCCCTTTAAGTCTCCCCTGACGGGAGCAGGGATCACAAAGGGAGGGATTAGCCATGATAGGAAAGATGTGTGCTAATGTCTTTACAAACAATTCCAAGGGCGAGGGTACGGGTGTTAACGTCTTAGAAATGGGTCTTAATGTTTCTACCCACTTCAAGCCACAGGTTTGTTACAAAACGCAGACAGTTTGATTCCTGAAACAGACAAATGGGTCCACACAAGCCTGAGTTTCTGAACTTTGGGGGAAAATTACAGGCTCGAGGGGAGAATATGTGGTAGACCGTTTGGGAAGGCTGTACCTTCCCAGTATCTCAGCAAATGGGCTAAGGAGGAGGGCAACAAGCACCCGGGAGTTTAGGATAAAAGGAAGCTGCACTTTCTGAAACTTAGAGAGAGAATATCCCACAGGCTAATGTCCCAGTGGACTCTCTCCCTTTATTTGAATAAAGTTGCAGGACTCCTCTGTCTCCTTTATGGACACTGGCTTTTCATGATCTTCCCTACAACCACATGTACAGAAGAGCTTCTGCCCCAAGAGACCACCTGGCTTTGAGGCCAAACCAACCTGGACATCAAAAAACGCAGGCAGGCACAGAGGAAAACATCTGGCTTTGGAGCCAGCCATATCCACAGTGGAGTGGCTGACTTTTGCCTGGCAGCCACCCCTGCGCTCACACACAGCCAGCCCAGGGTGCACCACAGGCTACATGGGCTGAGAGTGGCGCACGACATGGGCACTGTCACCCTGCCAGCTCAAGAGACAAGTTCAGCTGCTGTCCATCACCCTCTCAGAAGGAGTTCAGGCTGTGACATCTACCTGACAGAATCAACATCTTCTGTGCTTCCTAGAGTGGATGTGGCTCCTCAGACAGAGCTCCCATGAAACCACACAGCCATCCAGGCCTCTGGGTGCAGGGACTGCCAGAGCCTTTCACTGGGAAGCATGGCAGTGGTGAGAACAACTGCGTTCAGTGTGGCCAAGATCTGCCCACCCTCGGGGCTCAGATATGAGAGGATGTAGAAAGATTAAGGGGCATAAGGGAGTCTGAGAAAGATTCGTAGAACCAGGCTCTGCCCTGTCTGACAGGAACAGCCACCCCAGAATACACAGGTTCAAGGGAATCCTGTATGCTCCCCTGGCAGGTGAAGGCAGTAACTTAAAAGGAGTGGGTGGAAGCAAATCCCCTCCTTGCCCACCTTGCTTACCCACATGCCTCTGTACAGCAGGTATGAATCCCTCATGTGGAAGACCAGGCAATGGATGATGCAGATGTTAGTCCATCTACACCAGAGGTGTTGCCGTGGCTGTGACACCCCCAGACCATGTCCACCTCTAAAGAAAGATGGGTTACAGTTGTAGGTGACTCCTTTCTGAGGGTCCAATGTGCCACACAGACAGTCCTCTTAGGGAAGTCTGCTGCCTTCCTAGGGCCCAAGTTAAGCACAGCACTAGGACACTTCCCAGCCAGGTTCAGCTTCAGACTGTTATCCACTGCTGCTCTTCCATGTGGGTGGCAATGAAACTGCAACACACAGTCCAAGGGCAATCAAAGGAGACTTCAGAGCCTGGGGATGGTTGGTAAGAGATTCTGGAACACAGTTTCTTTCCTCTGTCCTTCCAGTTGTGGTCAGTGACATTGAAAGAGATGGATTCAGTCTGCTGAATATATGGCTTGGTAGCCGATGTCACTGCCACAATTTCAGATTTTTTAATACTTTTTTTAACAAGGCATGCTGCGGTTAGATGGGATCAACTTTTCCCAAAGGGAAAGAGGATCTTTGCTCAGAGCTTTGCTCACAGACAGCTGTAAACCAGTCTTGGAGGGGGACATAGATGATATCAGGCTGGCCTGTGACAAGCTGTGGGACATTGCAAGGTCAGGGGGTGCAAGTGAGGGTTCTTGGCCTGTTGCTCAACATGCTGGGTGTACTGGAGCACACCTGAAGTCTTAGGGAGGTGAACTAGGGAGCCAAAAGGGAACCCCACTTCCTAAAACCGCTTTGTGGCATGTGTGCCTAATCCTCATTAGTCCAACTGCACCATCCTGAGTCGGGGCTGACCTGCATGGTAGATTAGAGCAGGGATCTGCTATGTCCCCATCCTCCTCTCTGCCAGGCTGTGGAAGATGGAGCAGAAGCCAGAGATGAGCATTAAAAGCATGGTTTTGATTGCACAGGTAACACCGAATAGCCAGCTCAGAGCTGCTTCACAGGGCATGAGAACTCAGGAACCTGTCACTTGGCCACTAGAACCACTGCCAGGGATAGAGTAGATGGAACACAGGGGCTGCCACTGGCATGTCCCAGCCAGCGAGAAGCCCTGTACTAGCAGCTTGGAGGTAAAAGGGATCCTGGCTACCATAACCTCCCCAGCTCTGCACACAGGACACCCAGTGGGGGATGATGGGCTGCCTGCTTCCAGGCAGCACAGCTGTGGCTGGGCTGGACCATATTGATTTTGGATGTGCTGGGAGAAAGGCTCAGGCACCATCCCCTATTCTCTAGCAAAACTTTTCCATCAGCAGCAGGAAGAGCAAGAGCCTCAGCCTGCACTAGCATAAATCCTGCAGATTTGGAATAATAAGCAGCACAGAAGAGGTTAAAAACTGCAAACCTGTTAGAGGCAGGGAGAGTTCGAGCTGGTCAGAGAGCACTGTAATGCTGAGCACAATGGTCTGGTCAGGGGAACCCCTTTCCAACTCCCTCAAACAGAGGTCTTTCCATGATGAATCAGGAGGAGATGATGAATCAGGAGGAGTCATGCAGACAGAACCTTCTAACACAAGCACGCTTCAAAGCTCAGCCCTTCCCTTGCTCTGCAGGCCACACAGGCACGGGTCAGTTTAGGACACATGCCTCCTGTGGAGTTCCTCAGAGGGCTGCTCACTCACCAAGAGGCCAGGGCTGGGAGGAGAGATGGCCACGCAGACTGCCTTGCAAACTAACCTAATGTTCATCTTTACAAGCTGTATGAAACAACCATCCCAGAGCACCCGCAACCCAGTGAGGAACTGCAAGAGCTATTGCATGGAGCAGCCATCTGTGGGCAGAAAGTCGTACACATACAAGGCCACCGACTTGGACAGATACGTCATGGTGCCAAACCGGCCGCTTGGTGCACTGTCATACAGCAGGCTGCAGATGCCTGTCGAAGGATCCCTCTCCAGCATGTGCTCATCAGCACCCAGGGCTTTCTGGATTTTGGACAGAGAAGCAGAGAGACATCATTAGGAAAAAGGGCAATCCCATTATCAGCTTCCATCCCAAGTATTTTCTTTTGCACTCAGTGTGACACATTGATGATGAGGAGTGGGAGGAAGACACTATTGCTTTGCTGTGCCCCATGAATACAACAGGGAAAACAGGCAGGGCTCTCCAAGTGGGTGAGCCCTGCACAGGTATGGGGAATGTAGCCAGCAGCCCTGGGTGAGGCCTGGCCCCTACCTGCTCCTCATAGAAGAGGTCATTTGCTATGTGCAAGATCTTTTCCACAGCTATGATGCCACCAATGGTGTGCACCTCCATGTCCACCAGCATGGTGAGCACTAAGATAGCTTCCACCAGCAGCTGCCTGTACTCTGGCTGGGGCACACGGTTGAGGACAGATTCCACATGCACAGCAAACTTCATTTCCCCTGGAGTCATCTGTGAGGAGGTAGAAAGAAGTGTACCTAAAGCACTGTATCACCTGCTGAATTCCTGAGCTATGCTGGGCAATCACCCAGGGTAACCAGCACACAACAACCCATGTGCCCCATCCCCCCTTCACATGAACTTCCTACCTCTCTGGTTGTTGAGGAGGGAAGAACAAAGCCCTCCACAGAGAGACCATGGCACTGCAGAACAAGAAGGAGAGATCATGGTTATGGCTTGGAGAAGCATCATGCTAAGGTACATAGGTCCAGCCCACGAACTTGCTCCCAGTTGAGCACTGGTGCATGCTGCCCATACACCCCAGCTCCACCTCCTGACTCCATATAGCATCACTCCTTTCCCATCAGTTCAGCGTCAGCCAGAGCCCCCTGCATGGGGCTCTGCTCCCTGGCTCACCATGCTGAGGATTGGCTGTGCCCAGAGCACCTTCAGCTGTGGCTCTAGCCATGCATTTGTCTGCTTGATGCATGAAGCACCTGAGCAGTTCCCCTCTGCAAGGTACAGGCTGAGGCACATCCTACAAGACTACAAGGCAAGTGCACATCTTCTACAGCTTTCCAAGGTCAGCTGCAGGCCTTGTCTCTGAAGCATATATCTACACAGCATCAGGGACCAGCCCTGAGTGCCTAAGTCCCCTTGGCAAGGCTGGTGCCTGGGACTGGAGGCTCACATGCATGGAGAGGCACCAGTCTAACTCACCTTCTGCAGGACCTTCCAGACCTTCTGGTAGAAGCCCACAGGGACACGGTTAAGGGCCCCATCCAGCCGGCGCCTCCGCTGCCACTGGCCCTGACGGCTGTCCGTAGTGCCCTGGTCTTCTAGCATCCTTGAAAAGGAGTCCTTGCCCAGCAGCTCTGTGTGCCCAGCAGACTGGGCAGACAAAACAAGAACCACAGAGACTGCTGCAAAGTTAAATATCCCACAGGAACGCAGCCTGCTGCTGCTCAAGAGTTTGTTGTTTGAGGTTCTCCAGCCTCATTCCCGAGACAGAGCTGCTACCCCCTGCCCCAAGCAAAGCCCACCTTACAGCCCCAGCTCCCTGTAGCATCCCCCAGAGCACAGCTCCTTCCTGCAACCACAAACAAGACAGACCCTATGTGTGCAGCCAACAAACATAGGTTACCAGAGAGGACCTGAGGGCGGTGTCTCCGGACTGCAAACTGAGGGGCTGAAGGAGAAAGGGAGAGATGGAAATGAGACCATGCCAGAGCAGGGCAGCAGTCACAGCAAACAGAGTAGCAGCAGCACAGGTCAGAGTCAGGTGCCAGGGCAGTTATACCAGGGCCAGGGCTGGCTGGAGACAGAGGGAGTTTTGAAAGGAAAGCTGCAGAGGGCTGCACATGCCAGAGCCGCAGCAGCAGTGGGTTTGCACTGGCCTGCACACAGGAATAGGACTGCTACTGCTCTGCTGGCTTGCTGGTATGGGCAGGGATTTAGTCTTGAGCAGACAGAAGGAACTGTAGGAAGGTCACTGCCCACAGACAACCCTCTGTGATGTCAGGTTTCACACTGCAGCAAGTTGGTCCTAACTCTGCTGCATCAGCCTGGCCCCAGCAAGTTCTGTCCCCTGTCTCTTTAATGACAAGACGTGTTCTAGAGCTCAGGACTCCTCCTGGACATAGGCACAAGAGGAGGTCCTTGGCATTTGTAGATGACCACAGGCGTCCTTCCCCAGAGAAGAAATAGCTGGGGAACCTGCAGGCAGGATCCAGTGAACTGTCCAGCAGAGTCACTACTGGTCAGGGCACTGGCAGCATCAAGCCATCCTGCTCAGCAGATTTTGTGGGTATAATGGAATGTATTTGAGCACAGCTCCCAGCTGGCTATAATGGCAGTTGCTTAGAGGAGAAGCCAACTCATTGTTGCAGTAGCTGAGGGAAGCTCATTGACTTGTGCATGCAGGGAAGCTGCCCTGGTGCATGGCATGAGGGGCAAAAGCTGAGGCTGCAGGACCAGGGAGGCTTCACCTTACTCCCAGGCAGAGACTGCCTACGTTTATCCAATTGCTGCAAGAGAAGAACAAAATGAAGGTTCTGCTGTTGGAAGATGCCCACCAAGATGCTGGCCACACCTGGGACACCACATGGTCCTCCTCACCCCTGCACCTTCTCAAGCACCCCTGTGCTCCCACTGAATTGCCAGAGCAACCCCTACCCACTACCAGATTCACCCCAACTTTCCCCTCAGGACAGAACTGGAGACAAAATTAGCTCCTGGAAGCATCTGTGTCTCCCACTCTTCCGTCAGTTCTGTCTGGTTTGTAGCTGGTTTTCACCCACAAGACCTGTCGTGAGTGGCCTGCACCACCTGCCCTCACCTGTTTGATTTCACTTTTCAGCCTGACGAGGCCAGTGCGCTCAGGCCTGGTGGTCCCGACAGCTCCCATGTCACAGATGGAGACAGCAGTGGTGAGCGACGAGTCCACTGAACGCACTGGTGGGGAAGAGAGGTCTAGAGTGGGCCACATTGCTCAAGGCATGGCCATCCCTCATCCCACATCGCTGCCTGGGCACTGGGACCTCTGCATGACCTTGCCCTCTAACATGATAACATCACAGATCCATGAGCGCAGTACAGAACTGCTTCAATTTAGACCCAACCAGATCAAGTGTCAAACTAAGCAAAGCTCAAATAGCCATGAGATTCGGGCTTGATCCCAGAAGTCACTCAGCCCCATCCTTATGAAGAGCAGAACTTCCTGTTGGACCCCTCCAGTGCTGAAGCATCTGTGCTGAACATGGGGGAGAACAGGGACAGCGCTCAAAGGTAGGAACATGTAGATCTGGCCATGCTGTGCACTCAGCTTTGCCCCGAGATGCTCTCTGCTGCAACTCACCGCTCCTTTCCACCCCAAACTCCTTGCCAGAAAGGATGTGGTAGAGGAGACTCTTCATGTCTGATGGGCTGAGATTCATCAGGTTCTCCGTGGCTTCTCCAGCTGGAAAGAAGAGAACTGTGATTTTGTAGCCTACCTCACAGTCCTCCTAGGACATTTCTACCCTGCATGCCATTCTGTGACCAGGGGGAGCACTGGTACAGGAGGTCATCTGGCAAGGACATACACTAGGCTCCAGGTGTTGCCTATAACATGGACTCTTCCCATGGCAAGCCCAGCACATGCTGGGATGGAGACTGCAGTGCAATCACTTGTTTGTACTGCTCAAGAACATGTCCAGCTGCAGACACTGGCACTTCTATGCAGGGTCTTGTCCTAGCCTGAGCTGCCCACTTTTAACAGTACTCCTTTGTGGCTGACAGAGCCCCAAGCATCACAGCACCTACCCCAGCAAGGGTGTTGTCTCTGCCACATGTACCTGAACAACGCAGGGAGTGTGCCAGCTCTGTTGCCATCACCTGGATGATGAGCCCAATGCGGATGCGGAACATCTCAGCAAACAGTGCAGGCTGTGTGCGTATGTACATGGCTAAGTATACCATGATCTCCTAGAGGGACAAAGGCAGATCACCTCACTGCTGCTCACCGGGGCAGATACCCAGCTTTAGGCTTCCCTGACATCCCAGCCCCTCACCTGGGTGAGGATAGACACACTGAGGTTCTTCTCACTGGCTTCATCAATAAGGTGAACAAGTTCCTCATAGGGGATCGGGCTGGGGTGTGGACAAACAACAGAGCAAGTGAGAGGCAGCAGAGCAAACCCTGCATACCCCCAGTACAGCCCCAAGAGGAGAGATATAGGCTGGGGACAGCCACCCAGGGCCACTCCTGCCCATGGACCCCAGAGCAGCAGGCTCACATCCAGACCCAGCCCAGCATGCTTGGGGAGAGAGAGGTGCCACACTCACGTGGAGATTGTCTTCTCACGTGGCTCTGGGGGCAGCCCCACTGTCAAGTGTTTCTGGTGAGACAGGAGGTCAGTACAGGCCTGGGGACAGAAAGGCAGCTGCTGTCAACAGCTGAGGGTTTCGGGGCTCAGCACAAGGCAGAGGGAGACAGAGCTGATGCAGCCATGGTTCTCCTGCTCACTCTGCTGCCTCCTCCCTGACAGACCTCAGCCTGGCTGTACAGCTGTTACCTCAGAGGCTGGCTGTACAGCTGTTACCTCATCCAGAGCTTCAACTTTCTTCTTGAGGATACCAGAGATGTAGCGAATCAGGGCCCACTGGCGTGTCTCCCCCACACGCACATACAACTCAGTGAGCAGCTCCTTGATGGTGGGGCCAGGCTCACTATCAAGCCCTGTGTGCCACTCAGGTCCCCTGTGAAGATGAAGGAGGTGCTGCGTTATGTCCAGCAATTTGTCTATCGCAGCTCCCTGGCAGGCCCCCTGGGCTGTGCCAAACCGCTCTATGCACAGTGAGCCCTCAGGACAGAGATCATCCTACTTGAGGATGTGGAGCATGTAAAGGATGTCTGCTTGTTCCTGCAGCGTGGGGCAGATGCGCAGCTGGTCCACCAGTGCCTTGCAGTCCACGTTGCCATCCTCATCACGTGGCAAGTTCATCTCTGCATAGAGTGCGTGGCTCTGGAGGAAGGGAGACCTGTGCTGATGATTAGCATCACCAGCACCCTGCACCAAATGGACCCATGCATATTCTCCCTCATCAAACAACAGGACTTCCCTTTGCAATCCTGCAAGGACACTCTGGCTATAGCTGAAAGGATAGCTCAGTCTGGGAGAGACAGAACTCACCTTGCCATCCAAGTCATGCTGGTGGAGTGAACTCAGAAGCTTAACTGACTGCTGCGATGCCTGGAAGATCCTGCTGGGGACATACATCCCAACATCTAAAAAAAACCCCACAGGTTGGCAGAGACACATCTAGACCCAGTCACCACTACTGTGCCCCAAACTACCTCAGACACTGACACTGCTCCCCAACCAGTCCTTGCAGAGAAGTTGGCTAAGGGAGAAGGAGCCCCTGTCTACCCATTCAGAGGAACACCACAGGGAGCTGCCATCCTTTATTGAGTTTTCATGGGGCTGCCCAGGCACCAACTCCAAGACACTCCATGGCCAGGACTAACATGATGGACATAAAGTGCCTTTGCCCAGGTAAAGGCTTAGTTTCTCTGCAACCCACGGTAACCCTAGCATCATACAGCTGTGAAAGCTCCCAAAGCACTTCAGCCTCACCCCTGGGCTCAAGGGAAGATGTGGAGGGTGTTGGAGTTACTCACTCTGGACATGCAGGTCCTTGGCCTTGGATGCCAGGGACATGAGGTCACGGGTGGTGTGGACAGCAGCCCTGAAGCGGCTCAGCCCTCCCCGCTGGGTGGTCGGAGGCAGGTTTGACTGCGGAGTCGTGCGCTGCAGCAGGTGATCCAGATACTGAGCAACCTCATCGTCAGTGTCCTCTGGAAGGGAAAGAGCAGAGCAGAGCAGAAGCTACTTTGAGTCATAGCACCAAAGGCCCAGAGAGCTCCACCTGTGCCTCAGCAGGGAGAAAGCTTTGCTGGCTGCACAAAGTGACAATGTAGGGCCAGTGCTGGCAGTCAGGTAGACTAATGGACAGTGCCAGCAGCCAGGCACACAAAGCACCCCTGTTCCTGCATGACTCCTGCCTAGGACACTGCCTGCCCTAAACTGGGGCTCTCTCCATGTCCCATGTTGACAAAGGAAGCAACAGCATGTTGCTGCAGCATGTCTCTGATCCAAGCCTGTGCAAGGACAGGAACGTCCCACTCAAACCCTGCAGGAAAACCCTCACACTCCTTCTCTCCAGGGAAGAAGTGGGGAGGTACAGCCAGAGGCAGCTTGTCCAAGCAGAGACCACTTACAAGCACCCAAGCACAGCAAGGGCATCTTCCAAGCAGGACTCCAGCAAGGGAGCAAGGCAAGGTGGGTTTTGCAACAGTTATTTGTAAGTTGGAGTTACAGGAAAAGTTATGGTTCCTGCTTTGCTCTTTGCCCAGCTTCAAGCAGCCCCCAACACCACATCAGGATCATGAGAGGAACCATGCACTAACAGCAGCATGGAAGACGGTGCTCAGAGGCCAGGTCTCTGCTCAGTCAGGAGATAAAAGTGAGGGGATGCCCCTGGGGGGGAACTGCCTCAGATAAAACACAGATGTCAATGCACTACCAATGGGCCAGGGCAAAGTTATGCTGCTCTCCAACTGGCAAACTTAGAGATGTGTTGGGCCCAGGAGACAAGCTGCTGACTGCACCTGAAGCAGCATGGCATCTCCTTTCCACCCCTCAACAGCGTGCCTTGTGACAGTGCCTGAAGGCTAGGCTGGAAAAATCCTCTAAGCACCACTCTTGAGAACATTCACCTGGCTGCAGCATCTGTCCACAGGAAATCTAAAATTTAGCATCTTTGAGATGCTGTTAAAAGACCAGGCAGATCCTCTCACTGGAGCTGGGAGGCAAAGCAGAGCAGACACCTTGGACAAACCCTGATGCAGCCTGTAAGGAGGCTGCAGATGAAGTGAGAGAAGGGCAAGAAAAATGAGCATTCAGAGTCCCAGCAGTGCGTTCACTGGCTGCAGGAGCTGCAGAGTTAAAACATAGTGGGAAGGCTGATGATGACCAGTGCTAGGTCACACAGGAGATGTCCCCAGGCCTGCTTGCAAGGGGAACAGCAAAACTTGCACCCTGCACAACTGGGCGGGGGGGGGGGGGGGGGGTGGTCCCTTATGCTGTGACAGGCCAAAGCATTCTCAGGTACTCTCTATACAGCAGTAAGGCTTCAATTTGGCACTCACGGGAGTAGCTCTGCCCAGGGGAGGGGCAAAGGCTTTGGGAAAAAAAACAGAGATTAATTAGGTTGCTCTTCCCCACCACCTTTGTCACTGTGCTATCACCTTCTGCATTGCCATTTATGCATCAAAGACCCTCAGCCACATCTCCCAAGCTGAGGCAGGCTGCCAATCCTTTATCTCTTCTCCACACAGCAGCTTATGAAGGTCAGAGCTGCTCATTCCAGACAAGGTTGACAGAGAGCCAGATGGGAACATGGTGAAAACCCAAGCACATGAAGAACACAGCGGTGTATGCTGGCAGGGAGGTTGGGTGTTATGGTTGTAAGGGTGAGTTAGGCATTTGCCACCCCACAGTAGTGACTGGCCTGTTCTTGTTTACCATCCTCTGCTACCTGCAAGCCATACAGCCATTCCTAAGTGTCTAGCTTCTCAAAGCTGTCACTGCTGAGCCTGTAACTCATGGCAAAGACCTTACCCTCTGGCCCAGGGTCCATAAAGCTGAGGTGTGTTCGGCATGATGTTGTCAGGAACTCCGACAATTTACCAGTCTGAATTCTGGGCAAGAGATAGGAAGGTCACATGGAGAGGAAAGGGGAGGTGATACCCTTGGCTTTACCTCCTGGCTCCTGCCCTTTGATGGGGAGAGACATGTTCACCAGGAGCATTCACACACTGGTGTCTACTTTAGCTGCCTGCAAATCTTTCAGCTGTGGGTGGGCATGGAAGGGCTGCCCAAAAGCTATTAGAGAAATCCTGTAGCCATGGATTTGATGACATGAAGGGCCATGTCCTCTCTTTCATCTCCTCTGTTGGGATTGTAGCCCTAGGGGATGCTGATAGCCTAGCACACCCCAGTGTATCTTCCCCAGCTTGCTCCCCCACGCCCTATACTCTGCCCAGCAGGTATCCTCATAACCAGGCTCTTGGAGGCCATGAGCCCTCTCCCTCCTGCACTGCAGGAAGCTGCACTCACCTTGCACCACCGAAATACCCATCCTGCAGCTTCTGCAGCATTGCCAGCACCGTGGGATGCACACTGCTGCTGGTTTCATCTGTGTGGAAGATGCACAGGCAGTCAGGCCCTCATGCTCAAACTCACCCCCAGAATGTAACCCAGGACTAGGTGAGCGTTCAGACACCCAAAGCACCATGGCCAGACCCTTACTCTGGGGTATGTGGTCAGGCTGTGGTACCAAAAGCACCACCCAAAAAGGGAAATTCTGGACTGTCCAGGCTGGATTCAAGGAAAACCATGCCAGGATGCACTCCAGGCTCCACGGATTTCACCTTTGGCTGAAGCAGATAGTACTAGACAGCAGCCCCTAACAGCCCTCTGCTCTGTCTCTGCCTTTCACATAAAGAAGCAGAGGAGTGAGCTGCTGTCGAGGTCAGGAGACACCACAGCAAAAGGCACACTCGAGAAATTAAGGGGATTTTAAATACACAAGGAGAGACAGAAAGGCCTTAAAACAGAACAAAGTCACTTTCCTACACCAGGCTCATAGGGAACCTGTGAGCTGCTGCAGGCAAGCCAGTTCTACTCTGTGCCTTTACTCCTTCCGGTTTACTGTTTTCTCCTCTCTGTTGATTAGGAAAGCCTTTAGCAGGTGCTCAGTCTTAGGGAAGAGTCAAGACACAGAAAGAGCACCAAGAACACTTCTACAGAGAAATTGTGTTTTTGGTCTTGCTCCCAAAAGGCCTTCCCACAAGCCTATTTGCCTGGAGCCTGAATACGTCTGTGCCAGCAAACAGCCCTTGAGCTGCAGGTACTAGTGCCTGACAGACAACCTTGTTAGCTGCCAGGCCAGCTGCCCACTCAACATGGCTCCTCTGAGCAGTAAGCTCTGCACAGGACACTACTGGCTGCTCCAGCCTCACCATGTCCCTGTTATTGAGATGGTCACACATTTGCCCACCCCCTTCCTCCTGCAGAGCTATTTCCCAGGGCTGCTCTAAGCAAATGCCTTGCCATGCTGGAGCATCTATACCGAGCATGGTGTGGGAGATGGGGAAGGTGATGGTTGGTCGCCCAGTCATCCTCCACCGGCTGCACAGGTAGGAGAGGTCTGTCCTCAGCATCTCCACAATCATCTTGTTGTCAAGAGCCAGGTAGAACTGCTGCTGGTCTATGAACTTTGAGGACAGCAAGAGACATGATCAGCCCTATATGTAGTCACTAGGTCCTTATGGTGCCACCTATGTCTTCCCACAGGCACACAGTCAAGCTAGCCATGCTGTGCACCCAGAGGGCATGTGCCTTTGCACTAACAGCTCCTCTCTTACTTGGCAGGTGCTAGTACAGCCCAGCAAGGGTCCCTCATACCCCAGGGCAGCTACTGGCCACTAACAACTATGGGGACATAACTAACACCATAGCTCAGCAGCAGCAGCATCCAGCCCCATACAGTGAGTCCATGTTGTGCCTGTTTCAAGTGAATATGCACTCCCCATAGTGCTAGGTTGGGATTACTGCTTGTACCCTGGACACACATCCCTGGCCTGCCATCAGCATCCTCCTGGTGTCCTCGTCAGGGTGAGCAGAGATTTTCATCCAATACTGATCATTAAAAGGCTCAAGCTGTCCCAACATCCACACAGCCAGGACCACCAACTGTGCTGCCTCATGCCACAGAGTTGGACTACTCCACACCCCCAGGCTGTTTAGAGAGCGTTGGGGTCACACCTTAGAGTGTGTATCTTAGAATGAGTACCCAGCCATTGAAGAAACTTCCTGCCCAGTTTCATATCACAGAATAGCTAGGAATGAGCCTCTGCAATGTCACTCACCTGTGGGGTAAAGGTAAAGATGCTCTTCCTGATTTTGTAGAGCTTGGAAGTCCCAAGGACACCCATATGCCGGTAGGGCCGTCCAGTAAGGCACATCTGCTTGTTGCGGCCTGGGAAGGCAGGGAGAGGAGTTTTTAGTACAAGCCTTCTCATGAAAGGGCTGCAGCAGCAAGTAGTGCCAGGCATCTTGCTACCAGCCAGCAGGGAAATGCTAGTTTGAAGCTGGGATATCCCAGAACTGTGTGTCAAGCCGGTACAGTTCTAAGGGACAGTAATTCTGTCCCCAGACCTGCCCAGAGGGGTAGAGACATGATGAAACAGCAATACACAGCCTGTCCTGACTTCTGCAGTGTCACAGTTTCTGGTCTTTGGGCATGTCAGAAGCAGGAGCAGTGCTAGGGGTGCCCCTCTGCATAGGGCTGGGCCCCCTAAGCTGACAGCTCTATCAGCATTCCAATTGCTCCTGGATGACTCCCAAAGCCCAGGATGGTGCAGCAACAGCATTACCCCTTGCTTGTCAGCTCTGGCAGCTGCCAGGCTGCTCCCCCTGCCCATCATGCTTGGCCTTTTGGTGGCCTAAATTAGCTGCCAAATTAAATCACAGCAGATCAGGTGTCTCCTTTGGCCCAGGCTAAATCTCTGGCTCCTGCAAAACAAACCCCCTGCCCGAGGGTTTGCAGCATCAAGGAGCAAGCATGCAGAGGTGAGCACATCCTCCCTTCACACTCAGCCCTGCCCACCCACTAGCAACAGCCATACTGCCTGAGCTCTGGGCCCTCTTTGCCAGGGACAGCCAGAGGGCGCTTCTGGGATCTGGCTCCCCCATCCAGATCTGAATACAGGAACAGAAGACAACTCCTGCCCACATGAGGTTCAACATCTATCAGTCTCTTGTCTCTTCCTGGGGTGACTGTGCAACTGCAAGCCAAAGCTCTATTCCTGTCAGAATCACACTGAACAGCACTGTCTGCCACTTTGTTCCCCTTTGCCATCAGTGGCCTTATCAGGCCTAGAAATGGGCAGCAGAATCCTCATCAGCCAAGCAGAGGGCAGGACATGACTGTCTATGAGCAGGAGTGCCAGGGGTGAGACAGACCCTTCTGCACCCCATTTGCTGCAGGAGCAGGGAGCCCAGCTCACCCAGCCGGGCATAGATGTGGCTGAGGATGCGAGCAGGCTGCACTCTGATGGGGTAGACATCTGCCACAGTCTCCACGTTAATGCCTTCCTTCTGCAGGATTGCCTTGATCCCCTCTGTTTCAGCCAGGATACACACTGTGGATGGAAGACAGTCTCAGTGCAATAGAGGCACAAGGCTGTGTGACAACACTGCCCCATGCCTTTGGGGACACATACGAGGCACCACACCACAGAGAAGAAGCTGTCTGGGGTCCCTTGGGAACCAGTTCCCACTGCAGAAGTCTGCTTTGCTCCTCCTAACACTCTATACACACAAGTCTTCCTCACCAAGTGGCAGGAAGACAATTTTCAACCTCTCTGCAGAGGAGGCTGCAGCAGATGATAGTTTTGTGGGTCAACACAGGATGAAACGGAAGGACTTGCACCCCGTCTTTCACCCACCCTGCCAGGGCTGAGACTGGGCTGTATTGGCAGCAACCCATCAAGCAGAGTCACCCCAGAGGCACCTCTGAATTCTGCACAGCCAGAGTCCTCCCCACCTGCCAGACTCAGGGGTTTGGGACTGGTTCCTTTCCCTCACCTTGGACCACCACATCAGGTTTAGGGACAGTCGCGAAACGGCGGTTGAGGGGATCTATTTCACCAGGAGCTAGAAACCCCTGTGGAAAAAAAGGTATAAAGAGACTAACATTTTATGGGTAGGGTAGAATGGATGATGCCTACAGACAACCCACCTTTAAGAGGTCCTGGGGGATGGAGGTGACAACTTCCCCATGGTGAGTGGCAGCATTTGCACCTTCACAGCTCAGAGCCTAGTCCCACAGCCCTCCCCAGCACCCAGGGTGACCCTACCTCGGCCATCAGACAACCCAGGATGTAGAGGGACTGTCCCCACATGTGTGGCAGCTTGCCCATGGGTATCCTATCCACAGTGTGTGGATTCCTGTATTCTTCATCCACCTGGAAGACAAGTCAGGAGGTCAAGAAGGGATCCATAGACACAGGATGCTGAAGGAAGCATCCTCACTGCATCTTGAAGTCCAGCAGTTCAAGGCTTAAAACAAGGCCTGACAACAGCATTTGTCACAGACCCAGGTTACATTCCTCCTCTCTTACTATGACTGCCCCAGGCATCTGTGTCAGACAACAGAGCAGCTGCTCAAACCATGTTTGGTTTCTCAGTTCAGGCCATCCCACTAGAACTGACATGCCCCAGGAGCGCCCAGAGATGCTTTCTGATAC
This sequence comes from Molothrus ater, assembly GCF_012460135.2. Classification (NCBI taxonomy): domain Eukaryota; kingdom Metazoa; phylum Chordata; class Aves; order Passeriformes; family Icteridae; genus Molothrus; species Molothrus ater. The sequence goes on from NC_050491.2 coordinate 200,117, forward strand.
TGGTGAGGAGCACATCTCTCCTGGATAACCTGAGCATCAGGAGGCTACTGCTCTTAGCCCAGGCCCACACAAATTCCTTCACCACTGCACTGGAGCTCAGCTCCACCTACTCAGCCCAGGTCTGCTTGTTCTGAGCTCTCGGAGCACTGAGTCTCTGAGCAAGCAGACTGTCAGCAAAGAACTCTTGTGTGTGGGAACAAGAAATGCTTTGGGAGAAAAACCCCAATTTTTATCACAGTTTCATAACAGCTCCAAGCCATCCTTTTTATACATGAGGTTTCCATGCACTACATGTGCCCCTTCACTAACAATTTGGGTTAATAAGCACTTAAAACTTAATTATCTGATAAGGAGACCAGGAGTTTCAGCACTGGACTTTCATGATCCTTGTGGGTCCCTTCCAACTCAGAATATCCTGTGATTCTGTAAGACACTCCAGCTTTCTACCATAGCTCAGGTTCACTCACCTTATCTGGTGGGACACTGTAGAGCTCTGGCAGCAGGCGTACCCCATTCTTCCCCTTGATAAGAACCCCCTCAAGGGCTTCCCGGTACTCCTGCACCTGAGAAGAGAGGAGAGGAAATCTGCTGCCAGCTACCTGCTTCCTTCCTCCACACACTTCTCCTGCCAGGGACTTTTTTCCACTAGCCCAGCAGGTCTCACCTCTCTTACCTGCTCCATGTTTCCACTGAAAATCCCATCAATCATCAAGTATGCCCAGAAGAGAGGCCACTCACACTCAATGTTCTCAAACAGCTTCAGCTCAGCAGGTTCATAGTAGAGGCGTCTGGGGTCCTGTAAGTGACATCAAGGCAGGTGGTATGTAACAGGATCCCCTCAAACTGACAGGGCTTCTCCTCCCCATGAGACCATAGCCTCAAATGTCCTCCCAGCCCTTATTTGCAGATGGCCAAGAAAGAACTGAAAAGCAATTTCACCTCCAGCCTCTGTTTTCTCCATTGGACTACCCCCTCCTGAGCCCCCTGCACTGATAATGGAGAGACTTACCCTTCCTGGGGTCTACATCCCCTGTGCCATGTTGGGTCCCCTCTGCCTTGCCTGCTCTGCCTGAGCCTCTCAGCATCTATATCCTCCAGCACCATCAAGCTGGCCCAGCCAGGTGAGAGGGCTTGGCCTGGTCACACAGGGCCAGAGAGGTTCCTTCATGGCCCTCCTGCCATGTGGTGCCACTGTGAGCCCAACACAAGGGAAGTTGTCAGGATGAAGAGCTGCCTGCACAGAGCCTTCCCACCACAGTTCTGTGTGGTGTAGTGCCCTTTCCTCAACCCTCCCTGCTAACTGCTCTGTCTGCTGCAGAGAAGGGAGAATGTTTGCCTTAGCAGACTATTCAGGCAGAGAGGGCAGAAAGAGCAGATATCTTCTACCTGGACTCCAGCCATAAGCTTCCAAAATCCCATCTGACTCCAGCTAGCTGCATGCCTCTGCAGGCACTGCTGCTCTTTCCATGCCTCACAGCTCCCCAGAAGTAAGTAATCCACAACTCTGCATGCTGCCAAAGCTCACAAGCACTGGGAACACTGGATTGGAGATGCTGCTGCTTCCCTCTGGCTCTGGAGGAAAGGCAGCCACACATACTGCCTATTATGGGCAGGTCTGCAGAGATGCAGCAAAGGAGAAGCATTCAGAAGTACTCAAGACCAAAGGTTACAGGCCCAGCAGCTGGTGATGACTTAAGAGCCTTTAAATATCATTTCCTAGTTCAGCAGTTAACAAATGAGACTGCTGCTTATAAAATTTTCCTGTTTTCTCTCCCCAAAGCAGCAAACTCTCCACTTGCTCCCAGGGCCATTCTGACAGTACCCAAGCTGGCTGCTGGTCTAGGAGAGACAGAAGCAGCTTTGTGACCTCCACAGCTACCTTGCTCAGGGCTGATACAGCCCTGGAAGAGCCCACCTCAGCAAGGCTCCCATGCTGGGCACTGGTCCCACCTTCTACCAGCCTAAGAAAGACACACCACCAGGTCTCAGGATACAGGCAAAACCAGTCTCTGGCCATCTGCTATGGGCGTGGGTGGGACATACCACCTCTCCAATGAGCTCTGGCATTTTGGGGAGCCTTGCCCAGACCCATGACACTGCCTGGGGCTACTCAGGGCTCCTGTCTTCCCAGTGCTCCCTAACACAGCCTTTGTGCGGCATCCAGGCAGGCTGCTGCTTGGCAGTCAAGTTCTGCCAGGCAGCAGGGCTGAGGACCCTCACCTCTTTGGGAGTCCTGTATCCATCCCGAGGAAGCGGCAGCAGCCATAGCGGCCCTGGAAGGGAGGGAAAGATGTGCTGAGCAGGAGGCACAGTGTGAGATATCTTGTACTTTCAATGCAGAAGCAGGGGCAGGATGTTTCCTTCAGCCAAACACCCCCTCCCTCACTCACCCAGCACTCAGGTACCACAATCACAGCCTGGGGCCACAGCACACAGGGCTGCTTCTTTGCACACCCCTGCCACAGGTCATGGAGACTGGGACAGGACATGCCCCAGCAACCTCCCACAGAACATGTTTTTGGGGAAAAAAGGGCTACAGCAGTCTGGACTGCAGCTGTCTCCTGGGAACAGTAAGCCAAGGGCAGAGATGCTCACCTGCAGCTTGGTGATAATCTCCTGCTTGGTGATTTCTACCAGCTCGCTGTCCTCCACAGCAAATGCTGGGTAGGAGATGACAGAGAGCACACTGGCATCCACCTCCTTGGATGTGGAGGCCCTGGGCAGCATTGAGTGGAGGATCGACTGGGCAAAGGGGAAGGAAAGGTGGTTAGGCTGTCAGGCTAACACTGCAAACCCAGTAGATCACAGTTCCTCTTGCAACAGTGTCATGGCTGAGGGGTTCTCACCTGGCAGTGCTGCACTTCATCTGACAGCACCCATATCACTGACTGTGGGCCTCCCTTGGCTCCAAAGAGATCCAGCTCATCCAGTGCCTCCAGGGCAGCCTGCAAGCAGGGTGAGACACAATAAGACATGTCCTTCACCTTGCTGCTCATCTGTAAGAGCTCTCATTCCATGCTAGTCCCTCTGTGTAAAGCACTGCCCAAATTTAAAAGAATTTGAACCCTGCTGTGGCTGCAGAACATCTCAGGTCAAAATGGGACATCTCCAGACATCAAAAGGGTCTGGAACATTTCTGCAACACACCCCCAATTAACTTTTCACTCCCAGTTCAGGCAAAATCCAGGCTAGAAGGGCACAGTTTTATCCCAGTGCACAAGAAGATAGGTTCCTGGGGAACCTATCACTGCATTGAGCCTCAGCAGTTCAACATGCCCAGCCTGCCCTGTCAAAAAGCAGATCAGGGCCACTGGTGTTTCTCATCCCACCAGTCAGCATTGCTTCCCAGCTCACCTTGGCCATGCCAACAGAACTGGCATTCAACTCGGTGATGCCCTGGTTTGTCTTGTCCCCACGCTCCCATATGCCAAAGTCCTGTGAAGCAGGCACTGTTTCAGAACACACCCAGAAAGTCTTTGAATCACACCCATCCACGGTGCTTCCAGAGGGTGCAGGTGTGGCTCAGGTGGAACCCACAGCTGTTCCTAGACACCAGTGCAGTATTGCCACCATTGGAGCACACCCCTCCTCCCCAGCACATGCTACCCACCGCAGTTTTGTAGGCAGCTTCGATGTAGAACACAAGGTTCTGGATAAAGTTGACTTCATCCAAGCTGTGAATTATGTGGAGGCCTAAAGCAGAGGGAAGAATTCACATTATGCTCCAAGCCCACAAGCATACTCAGAATGGGGCTGCAGTAACCCAGGGACGATTCCTCCCCACTGCATGCCTGCCCAACGGGAGTTATGTCTTAGCTGACTCCATCTCCACTCCCACCCCTTACAGCAGCACTGGGGCTTCAGACAAACGGACTTTTGGAGAGACCAACATCAGAGGGCCCAAACCCGCCTCAGGTACTGTGAGCATAAGGAAACAGTGGGGGTCACGGAAGCCATTGCAACAGCTTGGCACCCAGGACGCTGCATCCAAACTGAGACTCTGAAGAACCTGAAGAGTAGCATGCTCAAAGCTGCAACGGGAGCCCCCAGCATTACCTGAAGCCGTCATTTGTGCAAGCATGAGGAGGTAGAGGGAGGTAGCATCCATCTGTAGGTGACCCCATTCGTGGTCTCCTACCACAGTGGCACAGGTGTGGGTGTTATACTTGGCATGCAGGCAGTCCCTGGTGCTCTGACTGTACTTGAAGGCCTCTACCTTGTCCACCTTGAGAAGGGCAAAGAGATGCAGGCATTCATCAAACCCTGTCTACAGAGAGATCTGACAGCTCCTGAGCCAAGGGCTGCCCTATGCCATGAGTGGAGCACATGGAGTCATGCCTGGCAGGGTAGAAATTCTGAAACCCCTGGGCTGAGCCCCACTGTGCACAAAGGCAGCGAGTTCAGGCTCACATGCTGCTGCAGCACAGGACTGCAGCAGTGGACAGCCCATTGCCACAGCTGCACCATGCAGAGAGAAAAGGGTTACCCCAAATGCCCTCAGGGAGGAGGAGCTGTAGAATCCTGCCAGGCCTCATGACAGGGAGCAGCTGGCAAAGGCTCCACTGGCTGCCAGCCCACAGCTCAGGAACTTCAATCACACCCATGACAGATGCTCACTCAGAATTTATTTCAAGACTTGCTGGAAGGAGGCCTTCCCTCTGCTCATCAAGGAAGGCTGGGGAGGGCTGGGGGAGCTAGGACAATAGCCTCTGTGGTATAGCAGGGCTTTAAGAAGACCACATGACACTCAGAGGTACTCCCCAGCCCCTACCTGTCTCATCATGCACTGGAGCAGCCCCTGCATCAGCTTCACCACGCTCTGCAGGAACAAGGAAAATAGGTTTGTTAATCTCCAGGAGAAGCCCTGACTCAGGATCAGCTGGCTGCTGACCTTTGTGGGGCTCAGTGTCCGTAATCAGAGCCCCTGCTCACATTTTCACAGCCCCTGGGTGACAGCAGAGGGAAGATTTCTTGGTCTGCCAGCAAGGCCAGGTTGCCATGCTGTGCAGGAGGACAGAGGGCATGGCTGCAGGACATGGCTCCCCGGCCCTTGAGAAAACGTCTGTGGCCCCGGATCACCCCAGAGCCAGAGGTCTAGACCCTCTGGTTGGGCTCCAGTGTGGTCTGGGAAGAGCAGGCTCTGACATCCATTCCCATTGCCTCCCGTGTCGGGGTAGAGCCGCGTCCTCGTCCTCACTGCACTGCCCCTGACCCAGCTGTGACCTGTGGCTGACCAGACCGGGGTGACTGCTGTCCCCGAGTGACACCAGCCCCGCCCCCGGCTCCTGCTCCCTCCTACCTGTTCCAGCTCGTAGGCCTTGGCCTTGTCCTCGTCGCGGTCGGCATTCTTGCGGTAGGCTAGGCCAAGACCCCACACCGCCAAGATGCTGTACACGTTGTCCCGGACCCAGGCGTCCTGGTGGTCGGCGCTGGCGGGGAGCAGCCCCGTCACCGCGTCCTGCGGAGGGGACGCACCGTTCACACAGAACTCCCTGGCCCAGCGGCCGGCGGAGCGCGCCGGGGCCCCGGGTCTGCTCCTCATTCCCGGGCAGGGTCCGCACCTGGTGGCGGAGGATAGTCTGCTGCACCAGGCGCCCGTAGCCGTCCAGACGTACACCCGAGTTGCTCCGGCTCCTCATGACGGCGGCAACAGGATGGGAACCGGCACCGGCGGGACGGCACGGGTCCTGTCAAAGCCCCGCCCCACCCCTCCCCGTTCCGCCCCGCGGCACCGCCTGCTCGCTGCCGCCGACGGCGCTACCCGAGCACCGCTACAGCCCCTGAGCGGCCGCCCCACCCGCGCTGCCCGGCGCTTCTCGCCGGCGGTGGCTTCGGTCCACGGGGCGCTCAGTCCCGAGTGGGCAGGACCTGGAGGACATGGAGGCCCCGCGGGCGTGGAGGCGGGGGCCTTCGGCGCCCCCTGCCGGGCGAAGGCCGAGCAACGCTGAGTATGGATACGCGGCTGCAAGGACAGACACACGGACGGACACACGGATAATCAGATACACGGACGGACGCGCGGACGCACAGATACCTGTGCCGGTGTGGAACAGATACTCGGACTGGTGTGTAGTGTGGCGCAGGGACGCAGGATGTGTTCGCGTACTGGTGTGAGACTGTACAGACACACAGACGGACACACAGATAGGTACACGTACCAGTGTGGGTCTGTATGGACACGCACACGTAAGCTAGGTGCACACACAAAGACACGCATGTGGACAGAGGCATGGAGACGTCCATAGGTGTGCACGTGCACGTAGGAGCATGGACGTGCACACACATGCACACGTACACACCTACCTGCACTGGAACACATGCACAGGCAGACGCGTGTGCACACATACCTCCACATGCACTCACGTGTACACAGCTGTGCTTTGCTTTTCTGTGTGTCCCTAGCACACAGAAATACACCCACACTTGTGCACCTATGTACATTCACAGGTGTGCAAACCTGTGGATACCCACAGGTACCCTCACCTATAAGCACACATATGCATAAGCACACAGCCACGCTTCCCATGCACATACACAATCGTGCACATGCGCACACACAGGCATACACCTGCGTGCACAGGTGCGGGCAGACACATGTGCATCATACAGATGTGCACCCACACAGGTGCACCAGCAGCGTTTGGGCACACAGTGGGCTCCTGAAGACCACAGCACGCCTCATCCCGGGGACCCCTTTGGGTGGGTGGGGGCCAAGTGGGTGCTGCATCGGACTCTGCAGCTGTTGGGTGAGAGACAGGACCCCGCAGGTGCCATGTGCCACCCTGAGGCACACATGACCCTGTCATCCATGTAATCTGCCTTTGCACAGCTGGGCAGGGACAAGAAGGTGCTGAATGTGTCAGGGTGCATTAGGTTTATTTTCTGTACAGAGCATCTGGAGCAGCCCAGCCACGGCATGGCCCCAGGGAGCTCAGCAGCACAGTCTCCCCCTGGCCCAGCCCACAGGACATACAGCTGCTGGAGAGTCCTGTCCCAGCAGTGAGTGCATGCTGTCCCTTGGTCTCTGGGGATTCTAGTGCACAGTGGACATTCCTGGGGATGCTAGTGGCTGTCAGCACTCATACTGTGGTGGGGCACACCCCCAGCCCTGTGGGGCAGAGCAGCCAAGAGCACTGTGCCACGGTGTCCAGAGGGAGAGCATCCCTGAGCTGGAGGCAGCTGGATGGGGGGGGCCAAAGCTGGGCAGCTGGGCTCTGCTGGGGGGATGCCTAGGCTGGTGTCACTGGAACTGGAGGACACCACAATGGTGGGCACAGGAGGTCCCTGGAATGTGGGCAGTGAGGAATAGTGTAGGGGTGGGGGTGCTAGAGTTGAGAACTCCCAAGGTTGGTGGGGTTGGGTTACTTGTGAGGCCCCATGGCTGGGGACATCAGGGTACATGGAGCAGGCCACAGGACTTGTAGGGATGAGAGACATTAAGAGTCCCAGGCATGCAGACAAGGCTAGGCAGGGGGTGATGCAGGGGATGAGCAGGGGTCCCCAGTTACTGCAGGCCCTGATGACACACTCAGTGCTGTGCCAGCAGTGGGCACCCAGGGGTCTGCTGCTTTCCATCCTCTAGAAGGAGGAGGAGAGAGGCATGGGCCATCTGCAGGGCCACATGCCTCCCACCCCCTGGGGCTCCTGGAACACCCAGAAGGGCAGATGGGGAAGGGAGGAATGTCCTGAGTCACCTGGCACCTACCCTTCATGCCAAGACCCCCCTGGAGGGAGCTGTAGAGAAGCAAGAGGAGGGAGAGGAGTAGTGCTAGGCTGATGGTGATTCCTGGGGATGGTAGTGGGGACTGCACGGGCCCTGTCAGCCATTCTGAGTGCTGAGGCTTCCATAGTCTTGCAAACTCCATCCGTTAGGTGCCTCCTCTCAGGCACTGCTCCTCTCAGGTAATGGCTCTGCACAAATATTTCAGTGGCCCTGGGCAGCTGCCAGCATCTCTGCAGGACACCCATAAGGCGTCTGGATCCTGGCCATCACAGTTTGCATACAGCTACAGTCCTGGCAAGGTGCCTGGGGAGCACCTGCTCTCCACAGCTGGGTGATCTCCATACTGGTGTCCCTGTACTGTGCCCAGCCTAGATTTACCCCAGCACTGCAAGGGCACATGGGACACATCCCTCCTCTGCCCAGTGCCAGCCTACAGGATGTGGGGTGTGAGGTGTTCATGCCCACTTAGGAGGGGCAGCAGGAGGGATAGTGAATGGGCACCCTGTGGAAACAAAGCAAAGCCTCAGTGTGGGGTTTGGGGCAGGGGAAGGAGCTCGAACAAGGCAGAAGGGAACAGGGATGCACTAGCTGGCCTGGGGAAGAGAAAGAGGCTAGCAGCAGCTCCACAGGCAAGATCCCTACCTGAGGGTGGGTTGGGGCTAATGTCCAGGATTAGTGGTCCTCAATGGAATGCCAGGCTGTGCCCAAGGGGCTCACATAGCTGCGGGATCTGCAGGAAGATCATCCTTGCAAGGTGCACCCAGGGAACAGGCTAGGGTCACTGCACCCTGCGCCTGGCAGTCTCAGCAATGATGCAGGCACAGTGCTGGGGTCATCTGGGGACAGTGAATCTTTCCCTGAATCACTGCTCCTCCATCTCTGTGGTAGCACCTTTCCCACAACCAGCACAGAGGTGATCCTGCTGCTGAAGCAGCCCCTGGGCACCCATGGGTACTCAAGGAAGGGGCCAATCCCAAAAGACTCAAGAGCCTGTTGGCACAGTGCATAAATGGACACAGGGCTGGGGTGACAAACTCCAGTGCTCACCCATCTCCAGGTGCCCAGCTGGTCCAAGGGATGCTGGCAGCAGGTTGGGGGTGGGGGGGGCACTGGCATCTAGGGGTATCCAGGGCTGGGAGCATGCCCCTCCCCATGTCTTTTATCATCACTTGCCTGCATGAATCAACAGAACATGGTTAATGATTGATAGGGCTCAGATCTGTGAGCTTCCAAAAAAGCAGATGTTCCCCACTCATCACCAAGATGTGGCTAGCTGGGGACAAGGGGCAAAAGAGAACCTGGGGCTCTGTGGTTTCTCACTCTTTCAGGATGGGAAAGAAACTTTGAGATTGGCAGGAAAGGGAGGGATTGGAGTTGACAGCACCCCATCCAACAGCAAACACGGGGAAAATAAAATTGCTGAAACATCCCATAGAGCTTGGGCCAGCAATAACAGATGGGGCTGGACCCCAAGCAAGAGGAGACCCTGGCAAAAGCATGTGCTGTGGAGAAACAGCACCCAGGTGACAGTGCTGGTGCCAAGGATGATGACTGCCACCTATGCCTTGCTGCTCAAAGAATGGAAATTTTGCTCCAGCACTGCAGACAGGGCACCATATCCAGCAACAGTCAGGTTTGTTTGTAGATACCTACCCACAATAGCAACAGCAGAGAAATGCCTTGGCCATGGTGACAGACAGCCCCAGGAGACCTGGCTCATTGCTCTTCCATGGTCTCCTAGGACTTGCCCCATACAGAGGGATGCAGGGGCACCTCTCATTCCCAGATCCATGGAGGCAGCTGCCTGCAGCCACATCTGGTCTCCTCTGCATTAGGGCAGGTCAATGCTCCAGGGGAGGCACTTCTCATAGGCCCTGCTTGAACCAGCTGGGATTTACCCCTGCACCCGCCCCCTCCAGTGAAAGCACAAAGGCAGGGCACAGGGATACAGCCTAGGGCAACCTATCCCAGGGTGCATCTGCTGCACTCTGGGGGCGGTGCAAGAACAGGCCAAGATGGTCTTTAGCAAAATCAATCAATTCATTTATTCACAGTCAAGAAATAAATAGAGAAGAGTCAGGCAGCAGGGGTGCTGAGAGTGGGACTGACCCTTCTGGAAACAGGGACATGCCAGGAGCTCAGCAGACCCCAAGGCCTGTGTGACAGCAAGAGTGCAAGAAGGTAGAGAGACATCTGCAACAGGAATCTGACCTCTGGGAACAAAACCTGAACCCAGCTAGAGAGCAAGCCAAGGAGCTGAAGAACAGGTGTGTCAGAGGAAACAGCAGGCACAGCCCAGCACAGGCAGCTGCCTTGGCCTCTAGCACCGGAAGCAGAGATGGCAGCTCAGGTCCCTCCAGTTTTTCACAGCCCTTCGAGAGCAGAACTGCAGGGGAGGAGAGAGGCTTCCTCGCTCCAGCCCAAATTCTCAGCCTGGTGAGATGCCTCTGCAGCTGAGACTAGATAGGGATGGGGTGCACGTGAGTTGGGAAGGAATGCCACGGGCAGGGTCACATCAGATCCTGACACCACCAACGTGTCAGATGCAAAACACAGAGACACCTGGACTTCCTACCCTCCCTGCCCTCCCTCCACCAGGAGACTCCCAGCCACCTCCTAAGAGCTTGGTACTCCTGTTTAGGGACACAGCTCATATCTGAGAACATCAGGCCAAGCCCCCCTGCCCACCAAAACCAGGCAGCAGCCATGGGGGCTGCAGGAAGGACAGATGCCATGGGGCAAGCACCCCAGCACAGGTTCCTGCCTTTAAAAACCCACAATTTACATAAAACTGTCATTGTAAAATCTCCCCACTGAGCAGCACTGCATGGGGAGGGGAGATGAGCCAAGTGAGCCCCAGGCAGAGCAAGATAAACCCTGAAGTCCAGATCTATAGGAAGAGGCAGAGCCCAAGGGTGATGTGCTGGGGCAGTGGAAATTACCGGCAAGTGCAGGACTCTGCAATCATGTTCTCATACTCCTTGTACAGTATGCCTCCATTGCGCTCAATCATGAGGACACTGATGGGGCTGTAGCGATAGGGCACACAAGAGGGCCGGGGCACATTGGCATCCACAAGCTGATGAACAAAACTCTGCACCACAGCATGGTTGGGTGCGTGGAAGTCATAGCGGAGCAGGTGGGGACAGGTACCCTTGCAGTAGCGCGGGTTGTAGCGGTGAGGAGCGATGATCCAGTGGTCCCAGCCCAGCTGTGCAAAACTGACAGGGAAGGGGCGGAGGGAACAGTCACTCTTCTCCCCTCCCTGCTCCCGCAGGTACTTGGGCAGGTCATGAGCCAATGTCCCTGTATCACGTCGGTGTCGGTGGGGCTCTGCTGCCAGAGGTGCCAACCCTGCCTGAGTATCGTTAAGGTAGAGAAGGAGGAAAGGGTGGCCAGGGGCCACAGGGGCATCATGGCCTCCTGCTCGGCCAGCACGCACACAGACATGCTGCAGTGCCAGGCTCCCCATGCTGCTGTTCCCCAGCACCAGATAAGGGGTGACATCAACTTCAACCCAGCCATGACGGGGACGGGCAGTAGGGCTGAGCAGCACCCTGGGTGGCTCACCAGCCATCACCAGCTCCAGAGCGCAGAGAAGGCGACCGTGGGCCAGTGACAGACTGGGCAGGTAGACCACAGTAGCTCTGAGGAGGTGCTCGACCTCTGGCTGGCCCTCCATGTGGTAGGTGAGGGCCTGCAAGTACCAGCGACCTGCAGGGAAGCAGTAACCAGTACCCTGTTAGCATAATGCAGGAGGCACTGTGGAGCACCCCTTTCTGTCATGGTGCTGCCACAGTCCCACACAGCACAGCAGAGCCTGTGACAGCCATCTGCCCCAGCACAAGGCAGAAGCTGCAGCAAACAGAAGCCATGAGACAAGGCTTGCTCATGGCATGAAGGGCAAAGAGTCTACAACATTTCCTATCCTCTCCACCAACACCATTAGCCTGGCAGAGCATCAGGCAGAGCGGGAAGGAGAGAAGGGCACACAAGGCAGATGCAATTGCCCATCTCAGCCCTGGGGCAGAGCCTTGGACTCCTGCCAGGTGGAACCCTATGGCCAAGAGCAACCCCAGCCAGGACAGTGTAGAGAGGGGGAAGGAAGCAGGCAAGAGACATTGCCTTCAGAGCTCAAGCCCACCCTGCTAGCTCTGCTAAGCGCACATACCATCCTTAGTGCTCACCGGTTCCTTACCTGCCCAGGGCTGACCCCCATGGGAGCTGGCCTGTACCAGGCGGATGGTGTTGGTACCTAGGCTGCGGCTGCGGCGGGGTCGGCCTTCGCGGTCAGCAGCACGCCGGTACAGATTCAGCATGTAGCGCAGGGGCTGCCCACTGGCTAGCCCCGCCTGCCAGCCTGGGCTGCCTGGAGCCCGCGTTTGCAGGGCTTGCAGGAGGGGCAGGGTGGGGACAGCAGGCAGGGAGCCAAGGGGCAGTGGGGACTGGTTTGCAGCCTGGGAAAGGGGCACAACAAGGAGAAGGAGGAGGCTAGTGAAAGGGTAGGGCATAGCCATGATAGGTGAGTGTCGGGAGGGAGCAGGTAAGAGGGACAAGGTGGGGCTGGCCAGCAGAAGAATTAGGGAGAACCTGCAGTCATGCTTCTCCTCACTTGGGAGGCAGAGCTGACTGTGGGCGCCAGCAAAAGGATCCCAGAGTGCTTCCAGCTCCTATCAAGACAGGACAACCACACCAGCTGCTTCAGCTTGGCACAGGAACAGAAAGGTGGGGGGAATCTGTATGCAAAAAGGGGTACAAATTCCAGACTAAAATCCAGACCAGGAGCAAAGCTAGCCCAACAGAGAGCCTGGCTATGGGAGCTATAAAGGCGCTGGGGTAGGGGAGTGGGGTGAAGTGGGGTGGGAGAACCAGCTCACTCAGCCCACGTGCTCTTGGCTCAGCCTCCTCCTACAGGGTAGGAGGTCCTTGCCCCGGCCCATTTTAAAGGCATGGACTCAATCAGGTTTTAAAGAGGCAGGACCTCCCTGGGTCCCGGGGGAGTGGGGCTAGACAGAGCCTGAGAAGGTGCTTTCATGCAATGACAGTCCCTCCAGCTACCTCCACTCTGTGCTGATACTCTGTCAGCGGCTCATCACCTTTGTGCCCATTGCTGCATGCTCATCTGCACTGCCCCAAGCAGGCACAGAGCTGTTGGGGAGTTCTGCTCCCCAACAGCCCCACAGCACAGTGAGGCTGCCCAGTGCCTCACTCTATCCAGCTGGCACTAAGACACATGGGTGAGCAGAGTGACCCTGAGCCCAGCAGTGCTAAGTATGTCTGGATAAGCCAGCAGTACCCCACTGTAGGCATCATCGTGCCACCACCATCAGCATGCCTGCAACTTTGCCTACCTTGACCAGTTCCCAGGTCTTTCTGCCAGCACCTGCTCAAAGCTGAGAGGTGAGCATGATGCTCACCCTCTCGCTGGCATGGGCCATTCAAGTCACTTTCCGTAATGGGGACAGTGCTTGCCTGGGAAAGACCCTCTGGGCACACTAATAAAGCCTCTTATTTGGCCTTATCATAAAGCAGAGCACTAGGGCTCAGGAGCTCAGTCCCTGGGTAGGGACTGGGTGCCCGAAGCTAGCTCACTCATGCCAAGGCCGCAGGGCTACTATCTAGCAAGCATGGTGATTATCAGCTCTATAGTGATTGCAAGCTCTTAGGATTTCAGCTCTGCTTGCTAGGTAGTGGTGCCCCGGGCTTGAGGCTGCAGCAGACGGAGAGAGAGGAGAAGGAGAAGGCGCAGGCTGTTCCACGAAGATGGCTTTATTTGGGGAGGTCCGTGAAGGGTCTCTGCTCTTCTTCTTTCTCCCCTAATGGGGTACAGTATGCTTCTTTTATAGGGTTGGAAAGGATCTAAGCTTGACCAATGGGTAAGGGGTTAACATGACATTGCCTTATAGGGTTACAGAGATAGGTTAAGGGGTGTAGGACAGGAAAACAGGAATTTTCTTTTGCTGTTTCAGCATTCCTATTGTTCATATCCTCCATGGTGCTTTTCCTAAATCTATGGGGTTTACTACAGCACACTACGGTGTGGTGTGGGCAGCTGCAGCCAGTCCCACCTCCAGAGACCCTGGTGCTGTGCCCTGACCCACAGTACACTGTTGCTCTCCTGCTGGGATGGAAGTGGCCAGGGAGTGAGCACACTGGTTGGGAATCACTGGTGCGGGCACAGGGACATGGGGAGAGCTGGAGGGATTGTACTGGTGTCTGCTGCCCACTCTTCTTGGTGCCAGCTGGGCACAGTGCTAAGGGCTTGGGAGGGCTGTGTAGGGGTGTGTGTGGTGCTAAATGTGCTATGGGGCCTTGTGAAGAGCCAGGGCACAAGAGCCCTCTTGCCTGGCCAGGCAGCCCTTGTTATTCATTTGGGAAAGCGCACAAGGGGCAGACGAGCCAGTGAACATTGGGAAGTCTGGGCATGGCAGCAGCCAGTCATGATTTGGGGCATTGTGGGCAGGTGGCAGGGCAGGTGGGGTCGGGGTGGTGGACATGTCAGTGGTGGACATGTCAAGGCTGTATGGGGGGGAGCTATGACTCTCTCCTGGGTGGGCTCTAGCACTACAAATGGGCCAGGTACCACTCCACCCTGTGCCCTGTGACACTCTGGCTGTACTGGTCTGGCTGCAGCTGGGCTGCACAGGGAGCAGGCAGAGTTCAAGACAGGTGCTTGGGGACAGGGACTACCAAGAAAAACTTGAGACCCTTCCAGCACTGAATGAACCAGCCTGGCACTGCAAGCTCACCCTCCCAGGCCATGGCGGGCAAGCAGGGCTGCAGGCGCTGCTTGCAGAGCAGAGCTTTCCAGGCCGGTTGTCTGGGAAGGAGATGAGTAAGACTCATGGCCCCAGGCGGGAAGGGAGGAGCAGGACTCTTGGGTTCCCTCGGGAATCCATGCCGATCCACTCCCACCATCCCTGGCTGCTATTGCCGGCTCTTCCCCCTGCCTCAATTTCCCCCAGGTAGTACAGCTGCCTCTCCTGGGTGTAGCAGGAAAAGACAAAGTTGAAGAACGGCCAAACTGCCAGGTATGCCCTAAGGTGCCCGGCAGGATATGGACAGGGTGGGGGCTGGCATGGGTAGGTCAGACAGAAGCCAGCAGCATGTGCTGGCCTGCAGGCAGTGGAGCTTGGGGCGCCAGTGTGACTACATGGTGGGGAGCCAGGGGGACTGCATCACCCTACTGCCACCGCCTCGTACCCACCTGAGTGCTGTTGAACTGCCACCGTGCCAGGCTAAACTGTGCTGAGCACAGTCCCTACTGGTGTGTGTTCCCAGTGGCACCATATTGTGCTGAAGCCAACTGGGTCATTTTGAGCTGAACCTGTGCATGGTCAAGCTAAGTCAAGCCAGGCCAGGCTCTGCTGAGCTGAACTCTGCCAGCCGTGCTTGTCCAAGTCAACCAAGCTGAACTGCCCCAAACAAAATTGGGCCAGGTCAAGTGGAGCTAAGCTAGATGAGGCCCGTGCTTGTTCTGTGCTGTACCAAACTTAACTTTGCCAGCCCTGTGTCATGTTGAACTGAGCTGAGACAAGCCGGAATGTGCCAACCCAGCTGAACTGCACCGAGGCATGCCAGGCTGAGCCATGCTAGGTCAGTTAACCCATGCTGGCCCCCCTGCCATCCCACGTTGAGCTGAGCTGTGATGTATCGTGCTGCACTGAGGTCTGCCAGCCTTCTATATCATGCCATGCTGGGTTGAGCTGGACTGAATTGAAATACCCCGGCTGGGCTGTACCAAGATGAGCCAAACAGCTCACTTCAGGTCCCTGGGCTAAAGGATGGCATGCCAAGGTACTGAGTAGAAAGGTGCTGTGCTGTGCTAGTGTGTGCAGAGCCATGCCATGAGCTGTGCTGAGTCGTGCCGTGTTGTGCCGTGCCGAGCTGTCCGCCGCCGTCCCCCCGCGCCTCATTGGCGGCGGCGGAGCAGTCCCGGTGCGGAGCGGCCCCGCCCCGCACTCGCCCCGCGCCGCTCAGCCCGGGCGGGCGGGGGTGTAATTTCCTCCACAGTTCGGGGCCAGGCCGGGATGGGACTGTAGCTGTAGCCGCCATGGAGCGGGCAGAGGGCCGGTCCGGCGCCCCCCAGTACGTGCATGTGCAGCTGCAGGGGGGCGCGCCCTGGGGCTTCACGCTGCGCGGCGGGCTAGAGCACGGCGAGCCCCTCATCGTCTCCAAGGTAGGAATCGCCGGCAGAGCCCCGCGTGGGCTCCGCGACATCCCCCCGCAAGGGGCCTCCCGCCCGTGGCGGGGCGCGGGAGATGGGAGGACACCCGGGGCGTGGCGGCGTCGGGGGTGCGGGGAGCCCCGGCCGCGGGGTCTTGTGTCCTGGCGCGGCGGGACGGGGACGGCCACTCGCACCTACGATCTCCGCGGCCCTCCACTTAGAGTCGCAGTGAAGAGTGAGAGCGAGAGGGGCGGAGGGACAGCCCGGACTCGGCGGCAGGAAGAAATTCCTCTGGCACATCCGTTGGGCTGGCGTCGGGGGCGGCCCCCACATTCTCCCTCACGTCTTTCCCTGTCCCGTCCCGCGGGCTGTAGCTGGGGGAGGTCAGCCCCTTGTGTGCCCATCCGTCGGTGCCGCGCCCACGGGCGTTCCGGGCACCAGACTCTGCGGGGACGTTTAGTGCCACGGTGGGGGAACCATAGTCCGTCCCGTCATGCCCCGGCACCCTTGGAACGCAGGGGCAGGACCGTGCCCGGGACGGAGTTGGCGCCGGGGTGCGATGCCGAGCGGAGCCTGGCCGCAGTCGGGAGCAGATGGTGAGGGTGACCCCTGCGGCCCCGACGTCTCGCCACACAGAGGGTCACCGATTCCTGCGGCCCCCGCCAGCGCATCGCTCCGCGGGGAGACCCGCAAGGAGCAGAGCAGCGGCCAGGGGAACTCCAATAGCCACCCCTCCGGGGAGCCCGGACGGGGCCCTGTCGCCGGACGATTTGGCCGCCTGCCCGCCCGGTGTCGCCGTCCTGCTGAGCCGGGGTGCGGCGGGCCGGGTTGGCGGCCCCGGGGCTGCTCCGTGCCTCGAGCCGGGCCGACTGCGCCCCCGGGCCGTTCCACGCCCTCGGCGGGACGCGGCCAGCGCGGTCTGGCTGGGGGAGCTGGAAAAGTGGCTCCGGTCCCAGCCCTGCGCCCTGAGGTGGCACCGCCGGCGGGTGGGGAGCCGGGCGCCGAAGGAGTAACTGCCCGCGTCCCCACTCGCTGCTGGCCTTCGGGGTGATGGGTCCCCCGTGGGTCCGCCGGTTGCCGGAGGAGGGGATGTTCCTCACTCACCACTTTTGAGAAGGGGATTGGCTTGCGGGCCGCGGGGTATCGGCCCCCGCGCTCCCACGGACACGCCGCCACCGCGTGTGCTCGCTAGACAAAAGGGGCTTGTTCCAGCGCTTTGTGCATTCAGGGGAGGGTCCCCCGGGGTCACCGCTCCGCCGCTGCGGCCGGCCGAGGTGTGTGCGGAGAGGGGGCGGCGTGGGGGGTGCGGGCCGGAAAGAGGAAGGGCGTCCCCGCACACGATGACTGAGTTTGGCCTCTGAGCCCACTCCGGGCAGGATCCCTTTCTGTGGCAGAGTCCCACGGCGGTGCTCACATGCGATCTTAAGCCTTCCATGGGGCTGCAAACGCCCTTCGGCACAGGCTTCCCTGAGCACGTCAGGGGCAAGGAGGGAGAATGGTGTGGCGCAGGGTGAGTACAGCTCTGGCACTGTTCTGGTTGTGAGTCCTAAGACAAGTTTCTCCTGAGACAGGCAGACATTCCCGTGAGCCATCTGGTGCCCACCATCAGGGCCCAGAGTGAACTCCAGGGATGGTGTTGGGAAGTGTCCTGAGCTGGCTCAGCCAGGCAGGGCAGCAGGCAGTGGTGTTTGGTTGCCAGTGCTGAGTTCACTGGTGGCAAAGGCAGAACAAGGGGCTGTTTGTGCCAAATTTAGCTCCTCGTGAGTGATGCCAGGGCTGAGCCTGTCCATCCTAGTGCATGTGATGGTCTAGACATGGGTGCAGACCTGGTGGTGTCCTGCAGCAAGTGGGGACACCTTTCATCTCTGACTCATCCCCATGGCGGTGGCAGGCAGGACTGGTGGGCACATGTCTGGACAGAGGACTGAGGTGAAGGTGCAGCCTGCCTTGCTCGCTCTGCTGGTGCCTGTTGGTGGGCAGCAGCATGGCAAGCACCCAAGTGCTCCACTGACTGCATGGTAGGACTGGGAGCCTTCACAGTCAGTCAGGGTCCCCTGCCAGGAAGGCAGCCCCATGGCTGACATCTGGGTAGGAGGGCAGCCTGCCTGCACAGGCAGGCACATTGGCTGTGCCCAGGCTGGGTATGGCATTGCAGTGCTAAGATCCTTGGAAAAATGGGAGAGCTGTTGGTTCTGCGCACAGCTGTGCCATGGGGCAGTGGTGCACTGGGCAGGAGGCTTGGCTGCCCCTGCCTTTCTCCCTCCTAAGGTGACATTTTGTCCAGGGGTAGTGGAATGCCCCCTGAGCCCTCCCCACCATTAGGGCTGGAAAGTGGTGCCCAGGGGCACATGCACAATGACTGACCTGCTAGGAAGCCATGTGTGCTCCCTGGCACTGAGGTCTGGCTGCTGCCCAAACTGGTCCTGCAGGCACTGTGAGCAGAGCTCATTCCCTGGCCAGGCCTGGGAGCAACTGGGCAGGGTGAAGAGCCCATGGGCAGGGTGGGTGCAGGAGCCCCAGCATGGGGCCAGGTTAGCTCTGCCCTGCAGGTGGCTATAGGGTCTTGCCACATCCACACTGGGCATGGGGCACCCCAGGTCGTGCCCCATGCACCTGCATGCCCTGTGCTACTGCCACCATGGAGAAGCAGCTCCAGTCGCTTGCCAGCCCTGTGGTATGGAGTTGGCAGTCCCTGGCCATTGCAGTGGCAGGATGGGCAGAGATCATTGCTGGCAATGGATGCTGCCTAGCCCAGCCAGGCACTGCTTGTCCCAGGGCTGCCAGGACTGCACCTACCAGCTAGGGCAGAGGGCATGGGCCAGGATCTCGTGCTGGAAGCACCATGGCTGTACTTCCTCTAAGCACAGCAATACAGGGTGCCAGGTTCATTTTGGCCATGGGTGTCAGGGAGGGTAAGCATGTGCCAGGACTCAGCACTTCCCCTACTATTGTCTCCTATGTGCACATAGGGTAGGATGGCATCCTATGGGCATCAAAATCACCACGGGTGCCTAGACAGGCTGGGGTGGGGTTGGAAGCAGCAGCAGCGGGCTGGCATCCATGCTGGACAAAGGGCCCTTGTGCTGCCTGCGAGGGAATCTGCTGGGATGTGACATTTTTCTTTCTCTCCCCTCCTTGATGCCCTTGCTCAGAAATTCATGTGACCAGAGAAGGGGGAGAGACTGACCCCACAGATCCCTCTGTGGTGCCTGGGGCTCAGGTACCTTCTCCGAAGCCTCTTTCTCCCCTGACACGCGGCGGCCATGGAACATCCCCTGGGATATTCTGGGGGCTGTGCCCCCCTTGATGCCCCTCTCTGTCACCCAGGTGGAGGATGGGGGCAAGGCTGCACTGTCCCGCCGGCTGCAGCCAGGTGATGAGCTGGTGAACATCAGTGGGACGCCACTGTACGGATCCCGCCAGGAGGCCCTCATCCTCATCAAGGGCTCCTACCGCACTCTGAAGATGGTTGTTCGCAGGTTGGCAGTGCTGTGGAAGGGACACAGGGAGGGCCAGTGGGGCTTTACATGCCTGGGGGACTGGCAGGAACCTGGAGGTGCCCTTCTCTCCAGCTTGGAGGTGCCCCTTTCTGGGACAGGGTGGGGAGCAGCCCCTTTGCTGCTGTCAGCACTCCCCCTAAGTGGGGGTTCCACATCCAGCAGAGCCAGGGCAGTGCATTGGGCTCACCACCCCCTCACTGGGCGGTATCCTCAAGCGTGGCCGCTCCTCTCCCTTCCTGCCGGCTTGCCTGCCTCCTGCCTGCCTGCTTGCCTGGGAAAGGAAGGAGAGGCAGGGCTGGGCCTTGCCGTCCCTTCCCCCCCTAGCTCCTCCAACTGCATCCATTCCCTGGCTGCATCCTGACTGACTCCAGCTCCAGCAGCACTCAGGGGCAGGGACGGCGCAAGGGCACTGCCCAAGGGGCAGGGGTCCCACGGGATTGTGCTGGGGTTCAGCATCATCCATGGTGAGTTTGGGGGTTCTGGGAAGTCCCTGTGCTGACCTCACAGCTTGCTGCTCTTATCCAGTCAGTAGATGTGGCAGCGCTTGGCAGTTGGGAGGTACAGGAGGTAGCTTCTGACCATGTCTGTGCAGTGGCATTTGTTGGGTGGGCTGGAGACTCCTGTGGATGCTGTGAGGGGTGGGACAGAGACCAGCACAGGACCCTTCCCAAAGACATGATGTGGCTGGTGCTTGCTGCAGGTACTGAGGGACAAAAGAACAAGGGGGAAGGTCAGGCTTGCGGTGGAGACAGATGTGGCCCCAGTGTCCCTTGGTGGAGCTAATCCAGACCCAGCAGAGATGCTTGCCTTGCTCAGGTCATTGCCTATGGGCTATGCAGGGGCTGTGTCCTAGGTCTCCTGTTAATGTGGCAACAGGGATGCTGCAGTCTGGGGAGCCCTGGCCAGCTGGGTGAGCTGTGAGATCCCCTTGCCCAGTGCCGGGTGCTTGCAGGACTGGACCCTCCTTGCTGCCATCCCCTTTGGGCGGGCACTGGCCTGGGGGAGACAGGAAACCCCGTAGGAAGTGACTTCAGCCCCGGTTCCTTGGCCTGGCTTCCTCCCCATTCTTGTCCTTTCCCGCTGTTGCTCTTGGCAGGAGGAGCGTGCCCGTCTTCCGGCCCCATTCCTGGCATGTGGCCAAACTTGCCGAAAGCCGCCCAGACGTCCCCACCATGCACTGCCCGGCTGATGCCTTCAGCCTCTCCTGGCCTTCGGGGTGTGATGTCAGGTGAGACCCTGGGGGCAGTTATGAGACTGTGCAAAGGGAGAGGGCAGACAGGACACCCCTTGGGTTGTGGCAGTGGGGGTGGCATAGGGGGTCCCACGCTAGTTTCGGGCATCCCTCCTCATTCTGCGCTACCCTTTCCCCTGGCTGTTAATTCCCGTCTCCCGGCAGGAAGGGGCGGTGGCTCTGCTGGAGACAGCCAGGAGCTGCTTAGTCCCACTGCCCCGGCTGCCAGAGCTGGGAGGTCTCGAGTGGCTGGAGTCACACACACACCCTGTGTTCCCTGTGCCTGTTCCCCTTGCCAGTGCCAGGCAACCTTGGTGGTGGCCCCAACCCAGGGGTGAAGGGCAGGCTGGGGTAGTGCTGCCCTGTGCTCCGTTGTCCCAGGGAGGGTGTATGTGGGGGGATGGGCTCCTTAGAATCTCTGTGGAGCTGGATGAGGGGCAGCAGGTACCTGTAACACTGCCGTGGGGCTAGGCAGCAGCAAGCTGTCCCTGCAGTGGAACCCACTGTCCTGGCACTGCAGCACTGACCGGAGCAGCTCCATCGGGAGCATGGAGAGCCTGGACCATCCCAGCCAGGCCTGCTATGAAGGAGACCCCTCACCCGTTGACCAGGGCATGTACCACAGCAAGCGGGACTCTGCCTACAGCTCCTTCTCTGCCAGCTCCATTGCCTCTGACTGCGCCCTCTCTCTCCGTCCTGAAGAGGCAGTGTCCATTGATTCCAGCCTCCAAGGCCCCTGCAAAGCCCCTGACAGGCGCTACCTGACCACAGGGGCTGAGCCATCTGCCAGCTGGCACCCTGAGGCCTGGCGGGCACCAGTGCCCCCCCGGCCCCCTGTCAGGAGGGACAGCCTGCGTGCAGCCCCAGCTGGCAGAGGGGACAGGTGCCAGGCCTCAGTGTCAGCGGATATGCTGCATGCCAAGGGCCGGTGGATCTCTGACACCTTCCTCTGCCAGCGGGATGGGGAGGCAGAAGTAGTGGGCAGGAGGAAAGTGGCACCATACCCCACAAAGGACTGTTTCTCTGCTGACCAGTATTACATGCTGAGCTCCCACCCGGACCGCTGCCCAGCTGAGCCACTCCTGGGGGAGAGCATGGAGTCTGACAACCAGCCATACGTGGATGACAGCATGCACCAAGTGCCTGATGCCACAACAGCAGGTGACAACCCATTGTTGTCCCCTCTCAAGGGCCACATGTCGCACCGTCACAGTGCTCCCGAGCAACTGCTGGCCTCCCAGTTCCGCTCTCTCCAGCTGGGCACCAACAGCGGGCGAGCCTCTCCAGCCCCCAGTGGGCAACACTGGACCTTGTCCCCGCTGCATCCTGAGGGCAGCCAAGGGGGAACCACAGGGGCTGCCCAGGATCCCCCACACTGCCCAGAGCCTTGCTGCCGCCCACCACCCTGCCGCTGCTGCCCTGAGCTGCAGCAAGCCTGCGGGCCAGATGGCCAGGGGACTAGCCCAGTACTTAGCACTGAGGGGCCAGTGGAGGAGGAGAGCCAGGGAGGGGCCCGGCGGGCTGGGGGTCCTCCCCACCGCTCTGCTCAGATGCGCCGCCGCAGCGACCGCTTTGCCACCAGCCTGCGCAACGAGATCCAGCGGCGCAGAGCCCAGCTGCAGAAGAGCCGGGGGGGTCCTGGTGCACCTCCGCCTGGTGAGGAGCCAGTGGAGGAAACTGAGGAGCCCCCAGAGGGCAGTGTACTGGCAGAGCGACAACCTGCCCCGCCTGAGTGTCTCAGCCCCGCACTGAGTGAGGAGAGCAGGAACTCTGGCCGCTCTGCAGATCGGGGCATCCCCACCCCTGACCCAGCCCCTAAAGGGCCCTTGTCCCCTGAGCGGGTGGTGCCAACAGCCAGGGGCCGCTGGCGCTGGTCCCCGGAAAACAAGCTGCAGCCACAACACTCGCCCAGCCATAGTGAACTGGAGGGCTACAGCCAGGGCCCGGCGGCCTGCAGCTCCCCACCACGAGGCAGCGACGAAGCAGTCCTGCTGCCCTTTGCCGACCGCCGCCGGTTCTTTGAGGAGAGCAGCCGACTGGCACCACCCCGGCACAGCAAGTCGCCAGCAGGTGATCCCAGCACCTTCCAGCCCCCTGGCCCTGAGCACCGGGATGTCCGCCGCCTCTCTGTGGACCAGCCCTACAGCCCACCCTCACCCAGCCGCCCTGGCTCTTCTGGCCCCTATGCTGAGTGCTGCCGGGAGCAGCCCCACTGTTACAAGCCATTGGGGAGGCCAGGGGAGCTGGATTACCTGCGGGGCTTCTCCTACTCCTATGGGGTTCCCCTGCGCCCTGAGCCCTGCCGCTACTGTGGAGGGGACCTGTGCCCACCACCACGGCCCCGTGGCCACACATGCCGCTGTCATCCTGTGTCCTGGGTGCGCTGCCCTGACTGCTGCTACCCAGCTACCCGTCCTGGGCGAGAGGAGAGTGATGCTTGGCCCCCCCGGAGAGCTTTCGTCCCAGTGAGTAATGCCCTGTGGGACTGTGCTGGGGAGCAGCACTGACACTCCCTTGCACCCCTGGACTATGACCCTGGGTTGGGGTGTGGGGTACTGTTCCCCCATTCGCCCTGCAGACTGCCTTCAAGTCTTCTGCACCTGAATGGGGATGGGACAGAGGTGCTGGGCGATGGATTTCACACTGCCTTCCCCCTCACACAGGAATTTCCTCAGGATGAGTGGGAACCACCTGCAATCACCAGGAAAGTCAGCCAGTCCATCAGGTGAGCCCATGCCAAATGCCACGGTGCTGGGATGTGTGTGCCACTCAGTGGGGACCTGTGCTGGGGGATGTGGGGACTGCCATGATTTTGACTGGGGATGTCGAGAGTGCCTCCCATACTTCCTTGGCCATCCTTGGCTGGTGCCCTTTGAGGCAGAAGGAGGCACACAGGGCAAGGGTGTGTGAGGAGGTGTCCACAGCAAAGGTGGTCCCTCCTTACCCTTCCCCAGGGTTCTGGGGCCATCTCTGGGGAACTGTGCCCAGCAGATATGCCTGGGCTTCTCCCACCAGTGTGACTGGATGACTAGCTGGGATAAATGAGGCAGGGCATGAAATGGGCCTGAACTGCCAGATGGGTGACTGTGTATGGGAGGACGGGTGCCTCCTTCTCTTCCTAGTGAGCTCTCCAGCTACCCACCTGGTTTCCCAAGGCTTGGCCCATTCCACACCTGCCTTGAGAGCACCGAGCCAGAGTGGCCACCCTGCTACCGGGCCATATCCACGCATGACCTCTTGTGGGATAGTGATCACCTGGCCCACAACCCTGAGAGCCCCCCGGATCCGGTGCACCGCCCACTAAGGGGCAGAGCCTTCTCTGAGAGCCATCTCAACCTGGAACCTTCCAGTCCCTGGGGCTGTGACCAGAAGGACCTTTTCCGTGCCAAGCTGGACCCTCCCAGCATCCCCAAAAAGAAGGGCCCCCCACCTCCCCGCCCACCTCCGCCCAACTGGGAGAAGTACAGACAGCGTCGGGCATCTCAGCACCCACCAGATGGTGCTGGGCATGGCTCTGCCTTCTCTGCTGCCCCAATGCCAATCCGCAGCATTGCTGAGGCAGTGAGGGAGCGGTCACAGAGCCTCACCGGGGAGCAGAAAGGCCAGTCCTGGGGGCACACTGCTTGCCCCCCTGCTCCGTCAGGTGCCTGGCCCCGACCTGAGGCCCCCAGATCACTCCGCAGGACTCCTGGGCCTGATGCTGCCAACGCTGAAATTTGCAGGCAAGTGGTGCCATGGCATGGGGGTGGGCTCTTGTACCCTTGTATCAGAGCATCCTAATCCTTAGAGCACCGTGTGGGGTTTTTTTGTGTTGTGGAGTGTCCCTGTCCCCGACCTCTTTCCCTGGCATGGCCATAGCCCTGAGTGTCCCTGCCCCCACGGGTGGGCAGGGGAGCTGACATGCCCTGGGTGGGTGTTGACAGGGTGTCAGGAGCCGGGGAGAAGCGGACAAAGATGAAGCGGTCCGGGGAGATGGAGGAGCAGCCCCAAAGGCTCATCCAGAACCAGGAGCAGGGCTGTGCCAGTCCCCGTGGGGTGGGTGAGTGCTCCCTGTCCCTGCATTGTGGCTCTGGCCCTGCCCTGCCGGAGGCACTTAAGCCCAGTTCCGGGGCAGTGGAGGGGGTGAGCTGCCAGGGCAGCTGGCCCCAGCCCCGCTGCATGGACTCGGAGGAACGACTGTGGGACGTGGCTGTCAGGGACCATTCCCTGGCCAGTGTCCTGGCCCCCTTGGCTTCCCCTGGCACTGCCAGTGAGGTGATGGGTGAGCTGCTGGTGGTAGGGGAGCGACAGGCCTGGCGGAAGTGTCTCCAGCAGGACTGGCACCTGGAGGCCCTGGCACAGGACAGGTAGGGCTGTCACAGCACCGGGCCCCATACCAAGGGCAGGCTGACACCCCCCCAGTGCTTATCGCTGTATCTCTGTCTCCCAGGCAAGGTTTTGAGCCCATCTCGCTGCCTCCCAAGAGTGCTGCCAGCTCCAGTTCCTTCCCAGTGCACTTTGGTGTTGCAGTGGGCAAAACTGAGCCACTCAACAAGGTAAAGGCACTGCCGGAGGTAGTGGAGGGGAGCTCGGAGGATGAGGAGGAGGAGGTGGACCATGAGCTGGTGGAAAAGAAGGTACAAGACACTGCTGGGGACAATTCCCTTGTGGTTCCCCACTGTCCTGGCCAGGTGCTCATGGAGATTGGGTGCATTTCTGGATGCCCACGGGGACTGAGGCATCACTGGTTGTTCCTGGGAGCTGGGGACATCACCAGGCACTCATGGGCATTGGGGTAATTGCTGGGCACTTGTGGGTGCCAGGAACATTACCATATACTCACATGGGCCTGGGGCATTGCCAGATGTCTGCAAGGACCAGGGGCATTGTCAGGTGCTTGCAGGACCTGGGAGTCTCACCAAATTCTTGTGGGGACCAGTGGCATCTACAGATGCTTGATGTTTGCAGGGGCTGGGATGTTCCCAGATACCCACAGGGACGGGGGCATCCATTAGGTGCACATGAGACATTGAGAGATTCTTGTGGGGACTGGCAATTGCCAGTAGCTCATGGGAACCTGGGGTACAACAAGGTTCTTGTGTACTGTCGGCCCCAGCACAGCACCCCCACACTTCCGTGCCAGTCCCCTGATCCCATGGGGAGTGGCCCCAGTTCCCCCTGACCCCTTTGCTCCGGCAGCTGCAGCTGATCGAGAGTCTGAGCCGCAAGCTGGTGGTGCTGCAGGAGGCACAACGGGGGCTGCAGGAGGACATTAGTGCCAATGGGGCACTAGGTGAAGATGTGGCTGCTCGCCTGCAAGCCCTCTGCACCCCAGGGGAGTTTGACAAGTACCGCCTCTTCGTGGGTGACCTGGACAAGGTGGTCAATCTCCTGCTCTCCCTCTCGGGTCGCCTGGCCCGGGTGGAAACTGCCCTGGGCAGCCTTGGGCCGCATGCCCCTGCTGAGGACAAGGTGGGCATGGGGGAGGGGACCCTCACCCATGAAGTTTTGGGCTGCGGGATGCCTTGCCAATGCCAGCTGTCTTTCCCACAGCTGGCCCTGCGGGAGAAGCAGCGGCTGCTGGTCGCACAGCTGGAGGATGCCAAAGAGCTGAAGGAGCATGTGGGGCGGCGTGAGGAGGCAGTGGGTGCCATGGTGGCACGGTACCTGCCCCCCGAGCACCTCCAGGACTACCAGCACTTTGTCAAGATGAAGTCAGCCCTCATTGCTGAGCAGAGGGAGCTGGAAGAGAAGATCAAGCTGGGCAAGGAACAGCTCAGGTGCCTGCGTGAGAGCCTTGGCCAGGCCTCCAAGGACTGCTAGCCCCCTACCCAGTCTCCCTCCGGGATCCTGGCTGTGATCCCAGATTGCTGCCAAAGAGGATCCAGCCCCTTGTGGATTCTCCCTGTGTCTGTTCATCTTTCCAGCCCCTGCCTTTTATTTATTTTTCTGATTTACCAAGCAGGGGAGGGGGTTGCCAGTCCAGGTTCTGACAGGAGTTGTTGTGCCACAGAGCTGTCATGGGCTCTGGCCACTCAGCAGTCTGTGGCCCAGCAAGACCAGATGGATGGATGCTACCGCCACTCTCATGGGTCTTTCTGTGCCCATGAGGTCCCTCCAACTTGTCCTGGACACCAGTGCCTCTCTTGTATCTGGTGCTGCACCACATGCCTTAAACATCCCCCAGCTACTATTCATGCAGCATCTGAAAGGGTTAAACCGTGCTCACCAGCTGTCCTGTTTGCCCAGCTCTGTCCATCTGTGTGTGGGGAGGGAGCTGAAGGAATTTCAGCCCCAGCATCCTCTTCCTCCTCATTGTGTCAGAAACAATGGCCCCAGCCAGCAGGTTCTTAACCCACTCCCTGCTGGCTGAGGGACCACAGGGGGCCGAGGTGAGTGCCAGTAGGTGTTGTGTACCTGAGTCTTGGGATAGTACCCTGCCAGGGCATGGATGCTGGGACAAATACACTGAGGCCTGCGCTACTCTCTGTCACCAATGCTGTGGGCATGGAGACAACCCAGCCTCAACCAGCCCTCACCTGTAGCTTCTAGCTCAACACCAGGAGCGATTAATAGAGGAAACACCACATTAAGGACAAAACGGGGTACCTGTCCCCTCCTTTCTGCTGCAACAGCCACAAATAGCACTTAGATGTCACCCCCGCCACTGTCCACCTGTCTCCATGGCATGAGCAGGTGCCTTCATACTGATTTTGCACAGGGGTTTAATGCAACCAGCAGGAGCTTGGGGCAGGAGGGGTAAACGTTTTGGGGAGACTTGTAGGCAGCAGTGCTTTGGTGTGGCCCAATAGCTGGACAACCCGGCCCAGGGTTCAGGCAGCATCCGTGCCTGCCTGTGAGCTCCAGCAGCTACCCCTGCTCTGGGCTACCCTTTAGCCTGTTAAACACTACACTTCACACTTGCCTGGCTGTACTGTGGGATGGTGCCTGGCAGGAGTGGGGTCCTCAACATTCCCTCCATCTCAACCACCCCAGGATCATTGCTAGGACCAAAGACTGCACCCCCTGGGGCCGTGCTGCTCTCGTGGTGGGGTTCAGCAGCCCTGCACAGGGCCCTGTGCTGGAGCTGCCAGCGCCTGCATGCCATTGTATCTCTAACAGTAAAGCAGCAGCAGGAGCTGCACTTCTGTTCCAGCTGTCTCTTGCATGGTTTGTCCCTGTGCCCCAACAAGTGGCACTGGAGCAGGGAGAGGGTAATTGCTCCATCTGGGATGAATCAAGGCTTGGCAAGCTCTCGGAAGCTGAATGCCACCGTGGCACAGGGGACACCTGAAGTGCAGCTATGGGCAGGGTGTCTTCTGCTCCCAGTGCTCCTAGGCTGAGTTGGGGCAAGGGTCAGTGCCTAGACTCTTCCGCCGGGATGCATGTAGGAGTCACGGCGCTTGGGTAGTGGATACAGGGTTTTCCCTGGCAATCTCAGGCCATAGCTGCCAGAGCTTTTGGGGCAGCCCCGGGGAGGGGGGTGGCCGTGCCCAGGGGGATGTCGCCGTGCTGCTGCTGCTGAGCCTGTTCCGGGGTGCCCCGATTCACCGGGGTGCCCCGATTCACCGCGGTACGGCAGGGTGGTGCCCAGTGCCTTCCCCGGGGACTGCTCTTCGCGCCGGGCACCCCGCGGCAGCGCAGGGGCGCCGGCGGCCGCTGGGCGGCGCCAGTCGCCAGTGCTCAGACGGAGCATGCGCGTGCAGGTGGGTGTGGGAGCGCAGGTGCGCGCGAGCACGCGCGGGGGAGGGGGGGGGAGAGGGGGGGGGGGGGGGGGGGGCGTAGGGTCGCCGCGTGCGCAGATGTTGGGAGGGGGGCCGAGGATGCTCCAGGGTGAGCACAAGTGCACGGGGCCAGTGTGAGTGTAGGCGAGTGGGTACGCACCCCCATAGTGGATAAACACCCCCACAGTGGATACACACCCCCACAGTGGGGTACACACTCCCACAGTGGGGTACACACGTGCACAGTGGGTATACACGTGCGTGCGCATAGGAGCGTGTCGGTGAGTGGCCGGAAACGTGTGTGTGAGCATATGGCTATGCATGGGATACAGGCACGTGCATGTCAGTTCATACAAGTGAACATGTACACACAGATGGATGTGTGCACATACATGTGAGCACGCGCAGCTGAACTCTTACATAAGTGAATGCATGCACACACCTCTGAGCACGCATGTTCACATAGTCGAACACATGCCATGTGTGTGAGTGCATGTGTACAGGGCACAGCTGCATGCTGCTGCACACAAGTGTTAGTGGCGATTGACTGCACGTGCAGATGAACACATGCACGGGGGAACTTGTCCTATGTCTGATGTGCACATGTGAATGCATGCACATGTGTATAAGTGTGAGTTCATAGGGCTACTTTGCAAGCCCTTGCATATGGATAACTGCAGGCACAAGGAAACTGTGCCCCATGACCCATTCAAAACACCATTGCCCCTCCATGCAGCTCCAGCTGCTGCCAGGTATGACCGTCGGCCCATGGCATGGCATGGCTGGGTTGCTGGGTACAGGGACCCTCAATGCTGGATGTGGCCATGGCATGGGGTGTCCTGGGGATCCCTTTGTGAAACTCCAGATTGCAAACAGAACCCACAAAGGTGGGGTAGCCCCTGGCCCTGGTGTCTGTCTCCCCATCGTGATGATCTCTCCATTATACAGATCCCAGATCTGTCCCACAATGTCCCATACACCTGAGCTGGGGAAGGATAAGGACATGGCAGGTAGTGATGCTTTAATGAGAGACCCTTGCCACATGTGGGAGATGGGGAATCCTGGAGCATAAAAGTCCAAACCCCATAGTAGGGTGCACATAGTAGGCCCCCCTCACTCCCACAGTCCACTACAGCCCAAAAGAGAAAGCCATGCATTGGGAAGGGACAAGAGAGCGCTTCCTGTCCCTGCACTGGGGCAGAATGGCCCAGAAGGAAGGAAGGGACATGGGGCTCTGCCAGCATGGATCCTAGAGCAGTAGTGGGTGAGAGATGAGTGCAGGGGCCCATGCAACACTGTGGAATGGAAAGTGAGGCCAGAGTTTCTCTCCCCAGATGTTTGGTGGCACACCCCCCTGTGTGCATGCATGTGTGTGTGCTCCAACACATGTTCCAGGGCATGCTCTATGCAATCACACCTCTGTGGGGCTATCTGCATGCATGCACACCACAGAATCACAGAAAGGTTTGGGGTGGGAGGGATCATTGAAGGATATTCTGTCCAATCCTCCCTGCCATGGGCAGGGTTAGGGTTAGGGTTAGGGTTAGGGCAGGGACATCTTCCAAGGATGCCAGGTTGCTCCAAGCCCTATCCACCCTGTCACTGAACACTTCTAGAGATCAGCCAGCCACAGCTTCTCTGTGCAGCCTGTGCCAGTGCCTCACCACCCCCATGAAAAAGGATTTCCTCTTTCTGTGTAATCCAAACACACCATAAGTCACTTTAAAACTGATGCCCCTTGTCCTGTCTCTACATGCCCTGTGAAAAACTCTCCTTTTGGAAGCCCCTTGATATCCTGAAATGCTACTGTAAGGTCTTACTGGAGCCTTGTCTTCTACAGGCTGAAAAACACCATATCTCACAGTCTGTTTCCACAGTAGATCGTTTTCAGCCCTCAGAGCATCTCTGTGGTGTTCTCTTGACCCACTCTAACAGCAGCACATCCTCCTTGTGCTGGAGACCCCTGATCTGGAGCCAGCACTCTTGGGCATGTCACCAGAGGACAGTAGAGCAGATAGGGAGAAGCTCCCTCCCTCATCCTGCTGCCCACCCTGCTGGAGATGCACTCAGGACATGGGTGGCCCTCTGGGCTGCCAGCACATTTGTGTGCATGTGGAAGTGTGTGTACAACTAAAGTGTGTGGCAGCATCTGTGTATGTGCTCGGCCGTGCCTCCATGTAACGCCATATGCCCATATGGTTGCATGGCAATGGTGCACGTGCTCACATGTGTGTGGGGTGTGCGTGTGGGTATGTGCACAAAAATGTGCGTGGCCACAGGGTGAATGCTCACCTGTGCAAGCGGTGTGCCTGCCCTTGTCCATGTGAGGAATGCACAAATATGTCCACAGTGGCAGTGCACGTGCTCGCCCATGCCCACATGGATCTATGTGCAGGCACAGGGTGCATGCCTGGGGTGCGCAGGCATGTGTGATCTGTGACTGCTTGTGCATATGCCTATGTGGACGGTACACACGCATGTGCGGCTGTGATGCCTATGCATGTGCGGCTGTGATGCCTATGCATGTGCTGGCCCTGCCCACGTGGGTGGTGCATACACAAGTGCACTGCAGTGGTGCATGTGCTCTCCCGTGCCCATGCATGTATCCATGCGAGGGGAGCATGCGTTTGTGCACGGTGGAAGCCGTGTCTCCCCGTGTATGTGTGAGCCTGTGCACACGTATGTGCGTGAGCACACCCACACCGGGTGTGCCCGCCGTGCCTCCGTGGGCGGGCAGCGCACACGTGCGTGCACGAGCTCTCCCGTGCCCGCGCGGGTGCCGCACACGGATGCGCGCGGGGGCGCGCGGGTGCCCGCTGTGCCCGCATGCTCGGGGCCGTGCGTGGGCCGCCCGCGCCGCGCAGCAGCGCCCGCCGTGCCGAGCAGGCCGGGGCTTGCGGCAGGGGCAGGGCCGGGGCCGCTTGCGGAGGCACGTCCTGGCGGGGCCGGGGGGCCTGCGGACGGCGGGCCGGAGAAGGAGCGACCTTGCACCAGCAGCGGCGGCGGCTCGGGTCGTGCAAGGTGTGTGCGGGGCGGGGGGCGCTCCGCCTTCTCCGTCCCGGGCGTGCTGCGGGATGCTCAGCGGGCATCCGGCACCAGACAGCCCTAGGGCTGGAGGAGGCAATGCACCTGGGGGGGCGGGGGGGGGGCGGGCCGCAGCACTGCCCTCACTCCCTCCCCTCTCCCCGCAACGCTTGTTGCTGCGCCGAGAGACGGCACCGCGGTTGCCGGCAGCCGCGCGGAAGGGGGAGGGCGCGGCGGAGCCGGCCCGTGGTAGGTGCGTGGGGCCGGCTGCCGTCCAGGCTCGCTTGTTGAGGTAGGTGCCTCTCCCAGTCCCTCCTCAGCCTTCGGGGCCGGCAGAGATGCCACGGCTTCCCCCGCATGCGGGAACCCCACGCTCCCCCATCCATCCCAGCCCACCCGCAGTCACCTGCTCAGGGCTCGCGACCCATGGGCGCAGGAGGTTCACCCATCCCTTCCCAGTTGCCGGAGCCAGACGGATGGCGGGGTCCAGCTGCTGCTTTTCATGGAGATCCCTGCGCTGTCCCCGGCCACAGAGCACAGCCCAGCACCTCGGGGGTGGGCAACAAGGAGAAATAGCACAGGCTGCGGGAATGGCTTCCACCCCTCTGTGCACCAACGTACCAATGCCCGAGCATGGGGCAACCACAGTCTCCTGTGCCCAAGTCAGGGACAACGTTGGGATGCCAGATAGGCTGAGGAATAGTTGGGACACTGAAAAAAAGGCAACGAAGGAAAACTTTGCCTGCAAGGGTGCCACCCTGAGTGTCATTTCTGGGCAAGGATGCGCCATCTCCCTTGATTTTTAGGGCTGCACCTCCCAGCTAGCAGAGCCTTACAGGATGAGGGGTCATGCATGCCTCTTCAGGGCTTTTCCTCCATTCCTATGTGTCCTTGTCCTCTCAGGGCTGTCATCAGGGGCTGCAGAGCTCTGAGCCAAGCCAGATTGGAAGATGGCTGAGAAGCTGGTGCCTGGGGACCTGTTCTCGAGGAAGACCCGGGAATCAGTGTCATCCCTGGACTTGGACAAGCTGGCACCCATCTCACCCGAGGCTGGTGGTGAGGAGTCATCTGACAGCGAGGGCGAGCAGGAGGACAGTTCTCACAAGCTCATCCGGAAGGTTTCCACCTCGGGGCAGATGAGAAGCAAGGTCAGGGGTGGGGGATGCCAGTGGTGAGGGACTGGCTGGATGTGGGGTCACTGCTGAGGACAAGGCAGGGGGGTTTATGAGGGTGTAAATGAGTACCAGGTTCTTGCTGCTGGCAGACTTGGCCCAGCCACAGCTGGCAGGGTTCTGACCCCCTGTGTCCTGTGGGAGGGCACATAGAAACATGCACACCCCACAGTGGTAGTGTCAGCATTGGTCCCATGGGGCTGTGAAGCACAGATTTCATCCCACTATTCAGGAACAGGGTGTCTCCCATACCCAGAGAGCCCCTACCACATTGCCTTCATGCTGCATTTGTATCCCCTGGGTTCCCCTTACCTGTCCCTGGAAGAAGAGGACTCTTTTTAGGATGCTCCGTAGATGCTCTGGGACTGAGATTTAGGGTCATGACAGTTTTGTAGGCTCCTCGGATCCCAAACCCTGCTGCAGGCATTGTGTGTGTAGGGCTTGGTGGGTGGCAAAATGGAACCGTGCATCTTTCCTAGTGCCCTAGATCAATTTGGCTGTGCCAGCTCCCCTGCAGGTCCCATTCCCACAGATCTAGTCCCCAGTGGTGGTTTGCTGGACAGATGGGAACACCTTTGAGGTTAGACGTGACACTTATATTTCCCAGAAACTAGCATGACAGCAGCTGGAGTGTGTGTGTGTGTGTGTGTGTGTGTGTATCACAGTTTGCTCAGAAAAAGCTATTTTGATAGCTTACAAAATTTACAAGATTACCCCTACAAAATATGGGGTGTGGTGCCTTCAGCCAAACAGGAGTGCATGGTCAGAGGTCCCAGGTCAGGGACCTCTGTGAAATGCAATGCAGGCAGAAATAACCTGGGCCGAATGGCCAGGTAGGATGTGGGGAGAGAAGGAAGTTTGGGGGGACATTATGGGGAGGGAGGATGCAGACACAGTGCTTGGAGGATGCTCTGGATGACATGCTGGTCCTTTGCATCCACCTTTCAGCTGCGGGAAGGAGGTGGTGGAATGAGTCAAGGCAGTGCCTGCAGTGTTGGGTGGCACACGGGGGCTGCTAGAAATCCCCCTACAGCCAGCTTCCGGTGTCAGCCTCTCCTCAGTGGGGATTTGGTGGCTGTGCTGCTCCGGGGTGGGGGAGAGCTCTGAAAACACAGCATAGGAATGTAGTTGTGGAGAAGAGGGCTATTACTAGACTCTGGTGTTGGGTGCTGAGCGCATGAAGGAAGGGGAATGAGGCAGTGTGGGTCTGATGGCAGCAGTGGGTATGCTTGGGGCTGGGGCAGGCTCCCCTCCTGCTGTCCCTGTCTTGGCTGTTGTGCCAAGCCTGGTGCACTGGCATGAGGTGGGGCAGAGGATACTTGCTCAAGGGTATGGAAATCGCATGTTCCCAACCTAGCACTGTGGGGTTTTTCCACTTGGCAGAGGAGACTTCTGGGGCATGGGGCATTGAAGGGGCTCTTATTGAGTCCCTCTGGCTGCTCAAGGAACATACCTCAATTTTCCCTTCTTTGAAGCAGGCTGGCATCAACTCTGCCCTCTCCAAGTTGGCTGCCTAGTGGGTGAAGAGGGCTATGCTGGGTGCAGGGTGTTGGGGAGGAGGCACAGTGGGAAGCCAGGCCAGTGTGTGGGATCATGGGGATGCTTAGTTCTGTGTATGAGCCCTCAGCATCCTTCTGGAAGGGTGCTAGAGTTTGCCATGCAGCACTTGCCGTGCTGTGGGGCACAGGGACATCACAGGGAGCCATCAATGCCAGGAAGTCTGAGGGGAAGGGGCAGATGGCTGGGCTATGCCCATGTCCTACAGCAGCAGCACAGGAACACGAGCATGCTCTGAGCCACAGCCCAATCGCCAGAGCCCCCTGTACCACCAGCAGGTTCTGGCCTCACTGCTGAGCGGCTGCATGTGGGGAAAGGCTGTCTCTCTGCCTGCTGTGGTTGCTGCCCAAATCCTGCTTGGCATTAGCAATTAGCCATGCAGGAGGTCATGCTGTGCAGCATGTCAGGGGAGGCAGGTGGCATGATGGATGAGCAGGTGGAAATGACATGTCTGGGCTAACAGCCCATGGAACTAGGGGAGAGAGTGAGAGCTGGCAGGGCTGGAACTGAAGGGGCCTGAGAGTGAACTGTGTATGCCTCCCCTGCCACCTCTGTGTTTTCAGTGTTGGGGTTCAGTGTTTTTCCCGAGGATGCCTTTGCCCTGGTCCAGATGGGCAGGACTGCACTTGCCAGCCTGGCATCTGGTTGGATGGACTCCTTCCTTTCCTACGGAGATGAGGGTTTTTGGATGACATTGCTGCTGCCACCCAGGTCAGGCTTACAGCCCTGACATGGCACATGTGCTGCCTGTCACTCCAGCCACAGCCACAGGGTGTGTGCCATGGCAGGCACCTTCCTGAGTGATACCCCTGTCTTGACATCCTCGGCACCCAGGTGGGGCTGGGGCAGGGAGAGGGAAGCATTGCCTGCACCCCAGGGGCAGGTACCTAAAGAACACAGTTTATAAGGGAGAGTTCAGTGCCAGAGTGGCAGCTCCTGAGACAACAGGTGGTGGGGCATCAGGTTTGGGTCATATGTGATGGGTGGGGTGCTTGAGAGGGTCTAAAGAAGCCTGCCATGTTGGGGGGCTGGGAAAGGTCAGGACCCCCACCCCATCCACACTGACTGGGGAGACCTTGGTGTCTGGTGATGGAAGCAGGCAGCTTCTCCCACTCCAGGATGTTGTCCAGCCCCTGGGACAGGAATAGGTGAGGATCATTTTGGGATCTGTTGAATCCTTCTGATTGCTGCTCCCCAGTTCCAGTGCTTCTGCACTCTGAATGTTCATGCACCCGCATCCCTTTGTCAAGCCTCCACATCAATCACATCCCCCCCACTCCACACCTCCAGGCTGGAACTATGGACACCCTGTGGGGTGCTTTGTGCCAGCATTGCTGTGGGGGCGGCAAGGTCGTTGTGCTCAGTGACAAAAACAGCTGTCAGATGCAGGTGTCCCTACTGGACTGAAAGGCTCCAGGATGGATGGAGTCTTGCTGACATTCCCCAACCCCCCCCCCCCCCCCCCAATCCTCCAATCCTCCTCAGTGCATCTGGGGGCTGCCAGTTGCCTGTACCAGGTTTTAGGTGTGCAAGTGCAGAGTGGGAGAGGGATGTGATGCTGTTTCCCAGCACTGGTTCCCTTAGGGCTGGGCTTGGAGAGAAGGTGAAGGGGAGAGAGGGGCTGGTTCTGGGGCTCACCAAAGCATTTGAGTTGATGGGGGTGGTGGGTCACATCCTGCTTGCGTGTCTGGGGTGTTCATTCCTCGGCACTGCCTCAGCACAAGCTCTCCCAGCAGCTGCCTCCCAGAGTGGATGCAGAGAGTGACCCAGCAGTGCTGTTTGGTTCAGCAAGTGACAGGTCCTGAGGTGATTGCACCAGAGCTGGGAGGTAGGGGTATCAAGGAGAACACAGCGGGGTGCATGCCAGGGATCCAGGGTTGCCCGTGGCATGGGAACAATGTTCATGGCCATGGTGGGCAGGGGTAACCATGGCTTGTCTGCTGTTTGGAAAGGGGAATCCTGTTCCCGAATTCCTGATCTTGAGATACATCACAGCTGTTTGGTGGGGCTGAGGGACCCATCAGAATCCTCCCATGGGGCTCAGGGAGGTCAGTGGGGTTATTGGTACCCTTGTCCTTGCTGCAGGTATTGAGCATCCTGCAGGCTCAGAGTGCCCTAGGAATGAGGCAAGCTGTACCTGTGCATATTGGGGTGTTGGGCAGGTGTAGGGAGCCTGGTGAGGCAGTGCTATAGAGCAGGCTGTGGGGAATGTTGCCCACTGAGTGCTAAATCCTGGCCAAAAGATGAAGAAAGAAGGTAGAACTGGCTGGGGCCAGGCCTGGAAACCTTTCTTTTGCAGCAGGAGGATGGACCATGGCTCCTGGGCAGTGCACCCTCTAGACTTGATGCTGGTGGGACACTGGAGCATCTCTCATACAGAGAGAGCCTGGGAGAGCTGGGACTGTTCAGCCTGGAGGAGAGACTGTAACCACAGAGTCCCTGGTTTTTGAAAGGGAGGGTGCAGCAAAGGGGGAACCAGGCTCTTCTCAGTGGTGTCTGCCAATGGACAGAAATGAAAAAATAGGAAATTGCACCTCAACACAAGAAAACACTGTCTGAGACCAGAGAGGCTGGGCTTGCTCTCATTAATCAGGGCCCACCAAGTTAGTGCCTGGGGTGTGAAGATAGCCCCACTGTCACTAGCCGGATGTTTGTGAGGTTTCTCAAGCACTCTGCCCTCTCCATGCTAACTTTTTCTGTTATGTGAATGTCGTTCTGGTCCATCAGCTCTTTCCCACTCCTGCTGGGCAGAGTGGGAGGGCTGTGCCCACCAGCATTGGGGCACAAGGTGCAGGGGTGAACTAGTAAAGGTTGGCCTGATGCGGGATGCTTGCAAGCATGATGCTTGGGGACCAATGTGGCTGTAGATAGGGAAGAATGACCTCATTTCTAAAAAGCAGCTGCTGGATAATGTGCTCTAGGGGGGTTGCCTTTCTTCTAGGGGCTCCTTTCCTCATTCCTCTCCTCCTGTTAATTGTCTGTTGCCTTTTAATGGTCTTGTCAGGACTGGTGCTAGAATCTCCTTTTAAGCATCCACCCAGCACAGGGAAGGGATATTGTGGTTGGTCCTGCAGTGGCAGAAAGCTCCATCCTCTGGGAGCAGCTGCGCCTGTGGGGCCATAGCACCTGTCAGGCACCAAGCCCCTTGACTGCCCAGTCCCGGAAGAGCTCTGCTGTGTCACAAAGCTTGATAAGGTTTCCGACCGACTCCAGCCTGTGGGGTGCCTAGCAGCTGGTGGAAGCCCTGCAGCTAGGGCTGTTTGAGGTCTGCCAGCCTTGCTCTGCCTGGTGCCTGCTCGTCCTGGTGCCTGCTGGCTCAGCTAGGGGATGAGCTCTTATGCAACTGGACCCCGGCTTGTGCCCAGTGGGCTGCTGCACTTGGAGCAGGAGGGTGGCTGCCTGGAATGATGCTGGTGCAATGCAGGTCGGTGTGTTGACAAGTTATCCTCTTCCCCTGTCCTCCTACTGGGTGAGGCATCGTGTGGTCACAGGGACAAGTATATCCCTTCAGGAGTGGTGTAGGGTGGCCAGCTGTGTGGGCAGATAGTGTGGTGCTCAGGAGGCGTATGTTACAGCATTCCTGGGTAACAACCTTCCTGGCTCTTCTCCAGGCACTGCTTCGCTGTCCAAGCCGATCCCAGCAGGAAAACCCTCCTGCCCCAGCTGTGGTCAGACCTGGATTCACAATGGGCTCTTGCCAGGAATGGTGGTGACAGAGCTGGGAGAGTGGGGTAACAGAACAAAGCAGCATCCTGGGGCTCTGCTTTAGGGCTGAAGGAAGGGCCAGCATTTCGGGTTGTAGCCTGACCTGGAAGAATCCCTGGACTGCGGTTCGAGCCCCCTGCTTGTGCCAAGCACACAGGCAGCCTGTGGCATGATGGCCTCTGGAAACCAGCCCAGTCCTGTCACAGCACATGGCTGGCCATCCTCCCAGGGCCATTTTTACCCCATTTGTGTCCCCTCTGAGGCTCTGCTGCCACTTCAGCTGCATCTGACCTGGAGGTGGTAGTATGTCTGCAGACACTGTATGGTTTCATTCTCACCTTTCCCTTCCTGCCCTGTGCCTCTGGGATCCCCCCAGTGCTGGTGCTGAGCCCCCTGGGCTGTAGAGAGCAGGGAGGGACCTCGGGATGGGGCAGTGGAGTGCTGGGACAGAGCCCTACAGGGGAGCTGGCGTCTGGCTGATTGCTGGGCAGTTTATATGTGGCTCCGGGTGTGCCGCCTTGGTTGCCGAGGTGAGACCAGCTCTGGCTTTGCTGAGGCTCCCTGCAGTGCTGCCTGGGGCTTTCCAGAAAGAATAGCTGTGGTTGGGGTGAGTGGAGCAGCTTGGATTTGTTTTAGGGTGTGGGTGGCACACTGTGTTTTACAGCTGTGCAATGACTAGTGCAGAGCTCCCAGCCCAGTGAGCCAGTGCTCCCATTGTCCCCAAAACTCTCCAGGAAGAAGAGGCAGTCCCTGTGCTACAGGTGCTCAGCTCCAGCTCTTTTGAGCTCTAGGGTACCTAACAGCCACTTACTATACAATTGTGGTGACCCTGGTGCTCTGGACAGGGCTTTGGGGAGCTGGCACAGCAGGGGTGATGCCACCCTGGCATGGCCTGCCTGCCCTTGCCATTGTCACCCCTTTCCTGTTTGCAAAGAGGAAACACTGACTCACCCAGCAATGGTGCTGCAGCATGCATTCCCACTGTGTGGCTGGGCCTGCTGCTGGCCTTGGCCATCAGGTGCCTCTCAGGTGTCCTTCTGTTGTTCATTGCAAAAGCAGGGGTCCAAAACCATGGAGCCACTTGGGAGCTGATCCCTGCCCCAACAGCTGGAGCAGGTGCTCCTGGCTGAGACCCATGTCAAAAAATGAGGTAGGTGAGTGGCTTACCACAGTGAGATCCCAAAACAGCCCTCCGTCACCCCAGATTTGTGTGCCTGCCCAGGCAGCGTGGGACAGCTGGACTCCAGGGCTTATTTTGGAAAGGGGACCTGCCTTATTTTCCCCAGGGAGGAGTTGTCTGGCCCCATGTGGGCACCAATGGAACCTGTACCACGTGGCATCACACACCAGGGGTGATGGAGCCTGGATGGGCAGCTGCTTACCTGAGGAGTTGTGCAGCAAAATGCTGCCCATGGCAACACAGAGGGCTTGGGCTTTGATGCCCAAAGCAGCCCACAAGGGTGGGCGTGGGGAGAGGTGCCCCCTGAGCTTCTCTGCACCAATTTTGCCACCCCGTGTTGGGATGGCTAGGGATTAGTCTGCACTGGTGGAAAACTGAGGCACAGTCCCCCCAGCCGTGGTATTGGAAGTGTTGTGGTGAAGGTGGGAGAGCTCTCATGGGTGTGGAGGTGAAGGTGGGAGAGTCTGCTTTTCAGGGCCGCTGCATTCTGTCCCTGGGAGGGCCAGGACTGTGACATCTTGGGGCTGGGTGATGACTTTTTGCTGCTGTTAGGAGCTGCTGCTGCTGGGGGTGTTTCAGCTCTGACTCTCCTTTGCAGGAGTGGGTGCCACCCTCCTAGGCAGCCAGTCCTTGCTGTATCCTACCACCCACGTGGCCCTGGAGCCAGGCAGAGTGCCCATGCCCAGCTGGCTCCAGCCCCTGCTGTGATAGCTCTGAGGCGCCATCATGGACAGGCCCCTTCTTCCTTCTCATTGTCATCCTTTTCTTCCAATGGCCCCCTCGTCCTTCACCGTCACAGCTCCTGACACCACTCCTTGCTGTCACACACTGCCTGTCCTTTGCAACAACAGCAATGACTGCAGCAAACACAGAACCTGTGCCTGATGAGTGCAGCCAGGTGTGGTGGATGTGGTGTTTGGGGCTGGATCCCACCAGGCTATGGCAGGACCCTGGCTTGTCCCCTGGTCTGGGACAAGGACTGCTAGGGTGCATGATTTGTGTGTGGATCTGAGGTCACAGCTGGACCCCACTGGAGGGATCCCTCTGCGCTCTCACAGCTGAGAGGCCAGGAAAAGGACTCAGTGTGCCCCGGGGTGCTGACACTGCTGGCACCGGGGACCGCTGGGCAGTTTGAACCTGCACTGACATTCTGAGGCATCATGGTGATTGATTGACCGCAGCCAAACTCTGCAGCAGTCTTGGGAAGTGATAAAGGCTTAAAACATCCCTCTTCAAACTCCAAGCTGGAAGAGAGCAGGGAACAATGTGGTGGGTGCCCCAAGGAGGTTCAGGAGGGTTACGCATTTGAATAGTTGAAGCTCAGGGAGCACCCCAGATGGCATTTTAGTTTCTTTGTGAAGGCTTCTGCTATTCCTGGTGCTTTGGCCATCTGGTTCAGACCCATGGGGCAGTAGATTAAGGCTGAGACCTGGGGCTGGTGTGTTTGCAGGCTGATGGGTGCCTGACTGCCACCTCTTGCAGCACATGGGTTGGCACAGGAGTGCAGAGCCCCGCCATGCTTCCCTCGCTTTGCCCTCATGCCCTGTGATAATTTGCTGTTAAATGTGGCTTGTCATCATGTGCCTGGATTGGATGCAACCACTGTGGCAGCTAATTGCAGAGAAGCAGCTGAACAGAGCTGCCGGTGGTGTTTAAAGAAGATACAATAAAAGATGAGGCAGTGCCAGAGCATCTCTGCCACCTCTTTCAGGCTCATAGCCATGTTGCAAACACTAATTAATTGAGTCTTGTAAACACCACTGCGAGAAGGGTAAATATTGGCAGGTGCTGTGTTTCGGGGAGGGCAGAGAACGGGCAGCCAGGTTGCAGCGATGCACTGTGCTGCAGGGGATGCTCTGCCTGCTGCAGGCTACCCTCAGCCCCAGGTTGTCCTCTCCAGGGGCTGTGGGGGCAAGGCAGAGCTGGCTGCACTCCGGTTCTGCTCCAGCTCTGCTCTCCAAACCGGCTGGGGCCGCAGTGCCCAGGTAATGCCACTTTGAAGATGCAGTTGCTATCTCTGGGGCACTAGTCTCCTCTTAAAGGAAGCTCTGCTGGCTCCAGTTCTGCCCTTGGCTTCTAGGGAGCTGCAGCAGGGTGAAGATCTCCAGGCACTACCCTGGGGATGGAGAGGAGGAATCAGCAGTGGAGCCTCTGCACTGCTGGAGACCTGCATCTTCTAGTCCTGCCATGCCCAGCAGCATCCTTCCAGATCACAGGCAGTGCCCAGTGCCCAGGCGATGGTAGGCAGGGAACATAATTTGCCCTGCTACATGCAGCAGAGAGTGAGCCCCAGAATGTCCAATCTGTGCTCCTGGGGACCCGGGGACTGGTGTCACAGGGGAAAACGGTGGCTTTGGTGATCCTGGGGGCTACAGGAGCTCAGGACACTGTGGTCTCTGCAGAAGAGCGTAAAGGAGGGGCTGTTGCTGAAGCAGACGAGCTCCTTCCAGAGGTGGAAGAGACGATACTTCAAGCTGCGAGGCAGGACACTTTATTATGCTAAGGATGCCAAGGTAGGCTGGAGGGTGCTTCCAACATGCCCAGTTTGGGGGGGACCTGAGCCTGCCAGCCCAGGAGGGGACAGAGATCCCTGCCTGGTGGACTGGGGCTCTGGTTCCTCCCTCGCAGTCCCTGATCTTTGATGAGGTGGACCTGTCTGATGCCAGTGTGGCCGAGACCAGCACCAAGAACATCAACAACAGTTTCACGGTGAGGGAGGTGTGGGGCTACCAACTGCACCCTGTGGAGACATTGGAACCATGTGGGGAGGCACTACAGACCTCCCTCATCCCCCCAGAGCCATGGAGCACTCCATAGCATGGCCTCCTGCTGCTTGAGGTGGCACTGGTGGGCCACAGATTGCTGGGGTCTGTGCTGGGTTCTGGCTGGCCTGGCAGTGGCCTTGCGAGAGAACGTGGGGATGGTGGCTGTTGCAGGTGATCACGCCATTCAGGAAGCTCATTTTATGTGCGGAGAACCGGAAGGAGATGGAGGACTGGATCACAGCCCTGAAATCTGTCCAGAAGTGGGAGATCCATGAGGTGATGTGGGCAGGATGCTGAATGGATCTGTATTTGTGTGTGGAGTATGTTTCCCTCTGTGTGCCTTTGATTGCCAGAAAAGAGCTGTTGCCCTTGGCATAGCTCCACAAGGAGGACAGGAATTGGGCTGGGGGGGACTCGGGATGCCAGGAGAGAGGGAGTGCCGGCTGAGGGTGCCAGGCACTAATGGGGCAGGGCTGTGTCTCCAGGCCACACAGTTCAACATGGAGCACTTCTCGGGCATGCACAACTGGTACGCCTGCTCCCACGCCCGCCCCACCTTCTGCAACGTGTGCCGCGAAGCTCTTCCAGGGGTCACCTCCCATGGCCTCTCCTGTGAAGGTCAGTGCTGGCGTCCTGCTGGGAGGTGGGCAGGAGTTGGCATCAGGGCAGGGCAGCCTCTCAAGGCTGGGCCAGAGCAGGAGTGGTGCAGGGTGATGCCCACTGCCCAGATGCAGAGAGGTTTGGGACCAGGGATGTGCATGCCATGGGGACCTTCCCTGCTCCTCACTGCTCCCCCCCATGCAGTCTGCAAGTTCAAGGCACACAAGCGCTGTGCCGTCAGAGCCACAAACAACTGCAAGTGGACGACTCTGGCCTCCATCGGCATTGAAATCATCGAGGATGAGGATGGGGTAAGCAGGGGAGTCCCTTTTAGGCATCCTGGCAGGACAGATCCTCCATCAGAACTAGCCTTGCTGTGCCCAAATCAGGAAGCAGGAAGAAACTGTAGCTGTCCCCTGCACTGTGTGGCCTCTGGGC
Organism: Molothrus ater; assembly: GCF_012460135.2. Lineage (NCBI taxonomy): Eukaryota > Metazoa > Chordata > Aves > Passeriformes > Icteridae > Molothrus > Molothrus ater. The sequence goes on from NC_050491.2 coordinate 242,882, forward strand.
TTGGCTCTGCAGGGGCATAGCTTGGGGACACCTCCTCTGGAAGCCTGTATCAGGATTCCTTTTTGCTGTCCGACTGGGGCCACCTCCAGACATTTTCTGGGGATATGTCTGCCCTGCCTAACATGCTGATGGCTTCAAGCAGCCAGGTGGGCAGAGATGAGAGGACATGGGAGGGGTCCCAGACCCACCTTGCCCTGCTAAATGGCACCACTTCCATGGTGCTTGGGGAAAGAGGTGGCCTATGATCTTTCCCTCCAGTGTGCAGGATGCTATTGGTAGCTGCTCTTCTCTGCAGGTGGCCATGCCCCATCAGTGGCTGGAGGGGAACTTGCCCGTCAGTGCACGCTGTGCTGTCTGCGACCGGACCTGTGGCAGTGTCCGGAGGCTGCAGGACTGGCGGTGTCTCTGGTGCAAGGCCATTGTAAGAATATACGCACACACCCTGTCCCCACCCCTCTCCCAGCACAGACAGCACTGCCCCTCCTGTGTGCATCTCTGGGAAAGCTGATGCTGAGACTTTGGTGCTGTGTCCCCCCGCTCTGCTGATACAGGCATTCCTGCATTCCCAGGTTCACAGTGCCTGCAAGGAGCTCCTTGGCAAGAGGTGCCCCCTGGGCCAGTACAAAGTGTCCATCATCCCGCCAACTGCCTTGAACAGCATCGATTCTGATGGTGAGTTGGGGAGGGCACAGGGCTGGTCTGGTGGGGGGGACAGGCTCTTTGGGATAGGGCTCTGAGCTCTCTGAGGTCTTCTGGAGGCTTTGACTTGTTGCACTGTGCCTGTTTTGTGGGGCAGCAGGAACACTACCTTCAGTAGGCTCCAGAGTCAACGCCCTTCCCTTAGTTGAAGGCTGCTTGTTGCCTTGCACTCTGTTTCAGGGCTTGGTGGTATTCTGTGGGCTTTGGGGTGGCATTTCTTGCCTCCATGTGGCTTTAGCTGCTCCTGCCAGGTCACCACTTGCAGTGGCTCAGGACATGGTGCCTCTGTGCTCTGATCAGCAGTGCCAACCCTATACCCCTGAGGTGGGCTGTCCTGTGTTGCACCTCAATGGTTCAGCATCTCTCAAGGCAGGATAAAGCTCTTGCTTGGGTTATTTCTCAGTGTCTGAAGCTCAGCTGCTTTTTTTGGTAGTGCAGAGCACAGCTTTGCCCTGGCACAGGACACTGCAGGGAGAAGCCATGTGGAGTGTGGGGGGACCCCCCCAGCTGTTTCCTTCTCCTGAGGGGCCCAGCTGGCCTCCGCTAAGCAAAATCTGTTCTTCTCCTCCGGATATTTCTTTCTTCATTCTTTACTGCTTTTCACCACTCAGCTCAGCCGGTAGCTCATTTGCCTTGTTACTCATTGGGATGCTGTCAGAGTAACCATCACGCGGCTGCTCCTCAGCTCCAGAGCCTCAGCTGCTGGTGGCTGATCCCTGGCAGCATCTCTGCCCTGTCCCTCTCCAGCAGCCCAGCCATCCGTGGCTGTGACTGTTGCCCACCTGACTGGGAACAGCTTAGCAAGGCCTCAGTCCCCCCTTGTCCTGCCATGCTGTCCTGCTGCAGCATATGAGTACTGCTGGCAGCAAGCTTTTCCGCTGCAGCCCACGCTCTGACTCAGCAGCTCTCAGTGCTTTGTGTTACTGCTCTGCTGGGCTGGGAGTGGAGATGGAGCAGTGGCCAGGCAAGGAGGGGGGGCTGTGGGGCTGTTACCCCCATGCTCCTGCTGTGGTGGGGGTGCTAGGGCTCCTGGTTGCAGCCCATGGGGCTCTAAGGGCAATAGCTGTGGGGCTGGTGCCAATGGCATGATGGCTGATATGGTCCCTGCTGCAGCATTGCTTGGTCTGCCAAGGGAAGAAGCCTGCAGACACCAGCCAGGGAACTGGGATAGACAAGAAGTGCCTGAGGCAGGTGCGGGCTCTGGGCCACCATCAATCCTACTCTGCCTTGGGCACATTTCTTTCCCCATCTCATTTCTTTAAAAGCATAGTGCTTCTTCTTCCCTCTGCCCCTCACTATCCCCCGGACATCCCCATCACTGCCCCTCCTGCCCCAGCACCTCACAGATTGGGCTTGGCACAGATGGAGTGTCCATACTCTGCTCTCCTGAAGTGTGTGGGGGCAGTGAGAGCTGGGGCTCATGTGTTTGGGCTTACTGCAGGTTTCTGGAAAGCCACCTGCCCCTCAACCTGCTCCAGCCCTCTCCTGGCCTTTGTCAACTCCAAGAGTGGGGACAACCAGGGTGTCAAGTTTTTGCGCAAGTTCAAGCAGTTCCTCAACCCAGCCCAAGTCTTTGACCTCATGAATGGGGGCCCACACCTGGGGTAAGCACCAGCCTGAGCACCCTGGAATTGCCTTGCTGGGATCCCAGTGGGCACCTGGCACAGCACCTATTCCCTCTCTCCTTGCCCGCCACCCAGGCTGCGCCTCTTCCAGAAGTTCTCCACCTTCAGAATCCTGGTGTGTGGTGGCGATGGCAGCGTGGGTTGGGTGCTCTCTGAGATTGATGCCCTTGGCCTCCACAAGCAGGTGAGTTGGGAGTGCCTGGCATTACTAGTGCAGGCTGGCACCATCCCCAGCACTGGCACACTCTGTGTACCCCAGGTGCTGCCAAGCAATGGGCACAGCAGAGTTGGGGGTGTCACAGGTGCCCTTGGGGGCTGCTCTGAGGCCCCCCACTCTGTCTCTCTCCTGCAGTGTCAGCTGGGTGTCCTGCCGCTGGGGACTGGTAATGACCTTGCACGGGTCCTGGGTTGGGGCAGCCTATGTGACGATGACACTCAGCTGCTGCAGATCCTGGAGAAGCTGGAAAGGGCCACCACCAAGATGCTGGACCGGTGAGCAGGGCATGGAATACATGTCTCTCTGTCCCTCCTACCCTGGCATCTTTTGGGAAGCCTGTCCCAATTCCTTGCCTGTCCCTGTGCTAGGGGGCCAGGACATGACAAGCAGCCATGGTCTCTGTTTGGCAGGTGGAGTGTGCTTACCTATGAGGCCCCCAAGCAGTCCCCCTCAGCACTGAAGGAGGAGGAGAATGGGGACTCCAACATCCAGGTGGGAACTGCTGGCATTTGGGCGCTTGAGATGGGGAGGGCAGGCTGGAGGGCAGGTTCCTGTTCAACCCAGTTCAGGGACACAGGGAGGGATGGCACAGGAAGAGGTTATTCTGGGGGCCCCTGGGGACTGGGGCTCTGAAGGGGCTGGAGTTGGCTGCATGCAATGAAATGACCCTGGCAGGTCTCAGCCTGGCATATGCAGTTGGGAGCAGGCAGAAGGTGAAGTAGAGCTAGCCTGCCAGTGGCCAGCTGCTTTGGACTCTTCTGTGTGCTCCTGTTCAGCCCCTTGCCCCAGTTTCCCTCCTGATGTGACTGACCTTGCCTCTGCCCAGCAGCATGGGCATGGCTACCCTCAGTGGTGGGGAGTGGGCTGAATAAGGGCTGATCATCCCCAGTTCAAGGCTGGCTGGGCAAAGCTCTATCCCTGAGCGGGGCACATGACAAGGTGGCAGGTGTCCAGCTGTCTCCACCTGTGTCCCCCCCAGGTCCAGATCTCCCATTACGCAGACTCTGTTGCCTTCCACCTGGCCAAGATCCTGGAGTCAGACAAGCACTCAGTGGTGATCTCCTCTGCAAAGTAAGGAGGGGGCTGTTGATGGGGGTGCCAGGAGCCCCTTTTGCTGGGCTGGGGCCTGTCCTCAGGACCACTGCACCCCCCACGGCCAGGCTGTCTCAACTGGCCTCCAGCAGCTGATGGCTGTGCTGGTGCCTGGCAGATAATGCTGGCTGTGCTGACCCTCTGGAGCAGCAGGTGTTATCCCAGCAGGTGCCCTGGCTGGCATCTGTGCCTTGCTGGCCATGCTGTGCCCCTCTTGACCTCCAGCCACTTCCCTTGGCAGGTTCCTCTGTGGCACTGTCAATGACTTTGTGACTGAAGTTGGGCGGGCTTACAAGAGGGCGACGGAGAACAAGCAGGAGGCTGAGCTGATGGCACGGAAGGTGTGTTGCAGGGGAGCTGGAGGGTTGGGTCAAGCTGGTGGCACAGCCTGTGAGCAGGGGATGGGCTGCTCCGCAGGCCTATGCCCTTGTTGAGCATGTATTGGGGTGTGCCATGCTTGGGGTGCCCAGGCATGGGGTGTCCAGGTGCTTGGGGGTATCCAGGCACTCATAGTGCCCAGGGAAGCACCCAGCACTGGTGGGGGGCAGCAGCTTCTGGCAGGTACTGAGTGGGGTAGGTGTCCCACAGTGCGCCATGCTGAATGAAAAGCTGGACTCGTTGGTGCGGGAGCTGAATGAGGAAGCTCAGGCCATCATGGTCCCTGAAGAAATGGCACAGGCCACCCACGCTGATGTCAAGGACCAGGAGAAAGCTGGCAGCTTCAACCCCAGCCCCCAGCCTCGCATCTTCAAATCCAAGGAGCAGCTCATGCTGCGGGCAAACAGCCTGAAGAAGGCCCTGCGGCAAATCATTGAGCAGACAGAGAAAGGTGAGGGAGTGGTGGGACCTGGCAGCTTCCCTGCTGCTGCAGCAACCTGTCAGGAGCTGTGAAGCCACACTGGGTTGGTGCTGGACCCATGTCTTTGTTCTCCCCTGGGATCCTTGGGATGGCAGCAGTGTCCCCACCCTGGGCCCTTCCTGGTATGAGCCCACAGGCCTGACATGAGGAGGGGCTACAGGGCTGCACAGACTCCCTGTCATGTCCCTCTTTGTATCCAGCTGTGGATGAGCAGAACAAGCAGACCCAAACCTACCAGGGCAGTGTGGGCCCCAGCAAGGATAGCTCAGAGGAGTTCAGCAAGGAGGAGGAGAAGCTCAGTAAGATGCCAGCAGGGCATGTGGCATTTTGTGGGGGCATGGGGGTGAGCTGTGGGATGGGCTCAGGGTGAGAACCCATGTGGCAGCTACCTCCCTGTCACCCTGGCCAGGCTACCGGCGGGTGACTGTGACCTCTGCGTCTTCCTCCATCATCCTGGACCGGCCAGACACCTTTGGCAGCTTGCAGTTCCCTGAAGACCCCAGCACCCTGTGAGTCAGGTGTTCTGCTTGCCCCGGAGCAGAGCTGGTACCATGCTGCCCCTTTGAGGAGGCTGCTGCCCACCAGTGTGGCATCCCTGCTACCAGGCCCTCCTTGGCCAAGCAGTGCCCATGCTGGGGGAGCCTGCCTGTGGATGGTGCTTTGAGCTTGGTGTTCCCACCTGCAGGCAGGTCCTGGCTGTGCCATGGGTCTCCTGCCATGATGACTGAGGGAAATTAGCAGCCATCCCTGCTAGTTTTGGTCAGGCTTCCCAGTGCCAGCCGCTCTGCTCCAGTGGGTGTTACACCGCATCCTCTGGTGCCAACCCAAAGTCACCGATACGCAGGGGCTGCTCAACCTGCTTTCCCTCTTTGCTGATTTCAGACACTTCTTGGAGAAATGTGTCATGAATAACTACTTTGGCATTGGCCTGGATGCAAAGATCTCCCTGGAGTTCAACAACAAACGCGATGAGCACCCCAAGAAGTGCAGGTTGGCTGGAACCCCTAGATTTCCCCCAGGAAAAAACATGTACCCCTGGCTTTCCAGTGCCATCAAGTTGCTGGGAGCCATGGGGGTGACTCAGGCCTACTGTGTTGGAGATCCTTCTTGCAGCAAATTTTGTACCTGTACCTATTGCTGGGATGAGCACCCCTTGGTGGCAGGCTGCAAACACCCCAGAAGGGGTGAAGACCTGAGGACTCGGTGGGATTTACTTGCTCTGCAGCTGGAGAGAGGGACATTGCCATGCTGGCGTGGAAGGGTCAAAATCTGGGTGCAACGTGCTGCACCTTTGGCTTTTCTGGGAGGTAGCAAGAATTGAGGAAACTAAGGTGGGGCCAGCCATCTGGGACTGTTCAGCACAGTGCCCCAGGAAGGGTGTGGACCCTGTGACAGGCAGTGGGGAGCCCACAGCCCCTCATCTGTTCCACTTTGCCCCACAGCAGCCGCACCAAGAACATGATGTGGTATGGGGTGCTGGGCACAAAGGAGCTCCTGCAGCGCACCTACAAGAACCTGGAGCAGCGGGTACAGCTGGAGGTATAGGGCTGGGAGAACTGGGAAGGGGTGGGAGGGGCAGCGTTACAGCAGACCCCCAGGCTTAGCCCTCTCTTGCAGTGTGACGGGGTGCCTATCTCACTGCCCAGCCTGCAGGGCATTGCTGTCCTCAACATCCCCAGCTATGCCGGGGGCATCAACTTCTGGGGAGGCACCAAGGAGGACAATGTGAGTGTCAGTACCATGAGATGAGTTGGGTGGCGTGATGTCCTTTCCCCAGTCCTAAGATACCCCAGGGCTAGGGTGTCCCTGCCTTGGGCACACATGGGGGAAAATGGATGTCTTCATGTGTAGTGATCCTCTACAGAACTTTGGGGCTCCATCCTTTGATGACAAGAAGCTGGAGGTGGTGGCAGTCTTTGGCAGCATCCAGATGGCTGTGTCACGGGTCATCAACCTCCAGCACCATCGCATTGCACAGGTAGCGCTGAGGTACCCTGCAGGACCACAACTAATGCCTGAACACTTTTGGGGCAGCAGTGGAGCCTGAGGCAGTGTGGCTCTGCTCAGCCTGGCAGCTATTGATGCCACCCCTGGGCTGTGTGCCCCACAGTGCCGTGTGGTGAAGATCACCATCCGGGGCGACGAGGGTGTACCTGTGCAGGTGGATGGAGAGGCCTGGATCCAGCCACCTGGCATCATCAAAATCCAGCACAAGAACAGAGCCCAGATGCTGACAAGGGACCGGGTGAGATTGAGGAGCTCAGCAAAACCATGCTGAGGGACATGGGAAAGTATGACAGTCTCAGAGGGGCCATGTCTGTCCCCCACAGGCATTTGAAAGCACCCTCAAGTCTTGGGAGGACAAGCAGAAAGGGGAGAGCTACCGAGCAGCCACACGGCCACGGCTCAGCTCCCAGCAGTCCATGGAGTACCTGACCGAGGAGGAGAGCAGCCTCTTGCAGCAGGTCTCACGGGTCGCTGAGACCCTCATTGCCAGGTCAGACTGTGGGAAGGGGAATATAGTGGGCACAGGGAAAAGGGAACTGTGCTGTGGCCATGCAGAGGTGCGTGCCCAGCCCAGGGGAGCCCTGGCAGCTCCAGCCCCTGTCACCCGCAGGATCCATGAGGCAGCCAAAGCTCACAAAGCCATGGAGCAGGAGCTGGCGCATGCAGTCAATGCCAGCTCCCTGGCACTGAGTGAAGCCCTCTCCCACAAAGCTGCTGGCACCTCAGAGGTGAGCGGGGACTGGGAGCGTAAAGCAGCCTTTACCCAGGCCCCATGGGGCCCTGCCACTCAAGGGGTTACCCCCTCTTTGCCCCAGTTTCTCAGCAGGAATATGGCTGTGGAGATGGTGCTGAGCATCAAAGAGCTGTGGGCTGAGACCAGGGCATTCCTGGACGGGAAGGCGGTGAGTGAGGGACTGGAGAGCACCCAAAGCCTCTCAAGGCTGCTACCTCTGGGGGTGGCAGCAGGGTTGGGTATGGGCCCTGTCCCCCACAGCTGGACTCGCCGCAGGAGGAGGAGGCACTTCAGGGCCCTCTGAGTGTGCTGGGCCAGGAGCTGCAGCGGCTGCTGGACATCCACTGGCTGGGCCCTATTGCCCACCCTGCTGAGGAGGTGGGTGCACAGGGACCGGGGTCTGGCACAGCCCAGCCTCAGGGAGCTGTAGCATCCCACCAAGCCTGGCTTCTCACAGGAAGGTGCCAGCAAGGGAAGCTTTAAGCTTCGCCTCAACATCCCCAAGCCCAGGAAGGAGAAGGACAAGCTGCAGAAGCAGAAAGCCAACAGTGTGCTCCCAGGTAAAGTGAGCAGTGTGCCAGGAAGAGACAGCTGGTGCAGTCCATGCTAGAAAGGACCCCCCTGTGCTGACCTATACCTCAATCTCCTGTTTTGGGAATGCTGGGGAAGAATCCTCAAGAAAGGGGAACCTGGCTGCTTGAGGGTGGCACCCTTGTCACCAAGAGCCCCTTAAAGCTTTTTCTGGTATCAGACATGCAGAGCACCCCAACCCTATAATTCCTTGGCTAGGGGGAGAAGGGGGCTCTGGTACAGCTCAGACCTTTGGGTAAGTCCCTCGTCCACAGCTGGGGGTCCGGTTGAGGGGGAGCAGCTCAGGTGCTCCATAAGTAAGCCAAGGAGAGGAGAGACCTCTGCAGCCCGAGCGGGCTGTGGCCTCTGGCCCTGCTGGAGTCAGGGGTGGGAGGGGGTATGCTGTCTGCTGACGACAGGCTGCCATCACTGCTGCCTGCGCTGCTGTGTCCCACTGCCTCCACAGGCCCCAGCAGTCCACCACTGTGGTTTTCCTCCCTGCTAGCAGACAAGTGGGGCTCCGAGGAGGTGGCAGCTTGGCTGGAAACGCTTGGTTTAGGGGAATACAGAGACATTTTTGTTCGGCATGACATCCAAGGCTCTGAGTTGATTCTGCTGGAGAGGAGAGACCTTAAGGTACAACCCCCTTGTGCCTCCTGAGGGACTCCCAGCCCTGGGGAGCATGGTGTCCTCCATCCCTCCTCTCCCTATCCTTCCTGGTGGCAGGTTGGCCCTACATCTGGGTCTGCAGAGTTGAGCTTGTGCAGCTTCTGCACAGGGGCAGGGAAGCAGGGTGGCCTTGGTCCTCCAACTTGCAAGGCTCCATACACCTATCCAAAACAGTATCAGCAGTACCCGACCCTCAGCTGCATTCAGGCATGGGGATGCGCTTTTAAGAGGACAGTGGGCTTCAAGCAAGCACTATGCTCTAGCAAGGGAGAGCAAGGAGAGCTGGGCTGTGCCTCATCCTCCAACCTGTGGCTTGTCTACCAGCAAGGGCGAAGAGCTGCAAGGCCCTGCAAATGCATCACCTCCTCTTTCTCTTTCCTGCAGGACCTGGGGATCACCAAAGTGGGCCATATGAAGAGGATCCTTCAGGCCATTAAGGAACTCAGCAACCGGCCCTAGGCTGACAGCAGGGCAGCAGCCCAGTCCAGGTGCTGGGTGGGTGCTGCCCCAGGGAACAGGGGCTGGGTAGGGGAACAGGTCCCTGCCCTTGCCCCATATTTATGGAGCCCTCCCTGCTTGCCTCGCTTTAACTCTGTCCCAAGTGACCCTGGGGCCACTGCTTCTCCCCCAGCCTATGGGGCTGGGGACACTGAAGCAGAGGTCTACCCTGATAGGTGTGTGGTCTGACCACCAGTCACGCCCAATCAGGGTCAGGTGGTCACCTGGGACCACCCGCTGTGTGCTCAAGCTGGAGCCAAAGCAAAGTTTCCCCTTCCCCATGTGGGTATTTATGCTGTGTAAATATTTGGAGAGAAGATACGCATTGCTGCTGCTTGCATAGTGTCATTACTAAGGGGAAGGTGGGGAGGAGGGAATTGAGAATACCTTTCCAGCCTTCACCCTGAGCTTCCTGGTCCCCACCAGTCACCGTGCTCTCACCCTCTGTCTCATCACAACACAGGGAAGTACAGTGCTGGGGCTCCAGTGCCAGCATGTACAACAAATACATTTTATTAACAGTTACACATGACTTTTTTTCCTCCCCCTCCCCCGCCTCTTCCTCAGTTAAAATTACTATTACTTATGTACATGGTACCACCCTGCTTGAGGGTACCCCATTATTTACAGGCTTATTCACAGAGTAGGGCTAGGAGCTAGTGAGTGTCTCCTCGAGCTTGAGCATGTCCATGGGGGTGACTTTGGCAACCTCAAAGAAGACCCTGGAAGGAACACATTGGCTTAGAGCTCAACCACAGCCCTGACACCCATCCACCAGTGCTCCCAGATCCCTACAGAAGCCCAGGGTGCACACCAGTGGTGTCACTCCCTGCAGCAGGGACAGGCCTGAGACAGAGCCCCATGGCTCTCACCTGTGTGAGTACTTGCTGCGCACAGCATTCAGCTTGTCACGGGGCTGGTATGTGAGCAGGAAATTCAGCCTCTTCACCAGGGGGTGCAGGTCCTGGGCACTGTACCCACTGTAGTACTCCAGTGTAGGGGTCTGCAAGGGGACAGCAGGGCTAAGCTGTGCCCTCAATGACAGGACAGTCGTCATCTTCCCTTATCAGCATCCAAATCTGATCATAGCCCTAGTGCATCACCCCACTCACTAGTCCATTGCGTCCCCCTGCAGTGCCTCCCAGGGTGCCTCGGCAGGGACAGTACTCACCCAGCCCCCAAGGTTCTTCATGGTAAGTGCCAGCAGCAGGCAGCTGGCAGCCAGCTTCGACGGGCTCTCACGGGCATAGTCGTACTCCTGCAGGGTCATCTCACAGAGGAAGCGGGCCAGCGTCAGTGTCTCCATGGTGGCACGGGCACACTGCAGCCAGTGGGCAGGGAAAGCGCTCAGCCTTTTGAGCAATACTGCTCCCCTTCCCAGCCTTTCTAGGATCTAGAATGCAGCGTCTGGGGCACAGGTCAGGGATTACACACACCCAGCCTATCACAGACCACCATCCTCACACCCCAAACCCTTTTGAGGGGACCTGGATGAAGTTTCCTTGCTGCCAGCTGGGAGCCTGAAGCCCCAGTGATGCGAGTCACTGTCCCCTGGAGCCAACAGAAGGGATGCCTGGGGGCACCCAGCCGACCCTCTGAATGCACTCACCTTGGCAAAGCGGCGCAGGAAGCGGTAGGGGATGGGGATGTTGATGTCGAACTTGAGGGTGCTGAGGATGCTCATCTCCATAGCAATAAGCTCCTCCCGCTTGTAGGCATCATCACAGATATAGAGGAAGTCATCCACACATGGTGGGCACCGCTCCTGTAGGGGCACAACTGCTCAGCACCCCAGTGGGAGCTCATCCTGGCCTCACTCAGGAGATCCTAGCCACCCCACAGGCCCTGTGAGTGTTCACGTGCTGCTGGACTCAGCAAGGACTATTAACACTCTGTGGGACTTTTGTCATGCCCATACTCCTCCAGCCCTTGGCTTGAGCTCCATGCCTGCATTAAGTAAACTAGGGTATCCTGATGGTCTATGCAGAGCAGAGAGAAGCTGGCTTTCCAGTGACACCAGGACACAGGTTTCAGCCCATCATGACTGTATTTGCAGCCCTTGGGACAGGAAGGAGGAACATGACAGACATGCCACCCTGGCAGCTCTCAGGGCAGTAACCTGGCCTTCCCTAAAACCTCCCCAGGGATCATAGAGGCACAGCCCCTCTGAGTCTGCACCCCAGGAGAGTACACAAAGAGTCACCTCAAATTTGGAGGCAATGAGGATGGCAGTGGAGCCGATGAGCTGCAGCTTCTCTCTCATGCTCACCACCTCCACCAGGTAGTGGTCTACTAGCTTCACAGCCAGGTACAGTGTCTCATGGTTCAGCTCAAAGTTCTCCTTCAAGAATGAGAGTGGGGGTCAGAACAGAGTGTCAGACAGAAGTTAGGCCTGGCCAGCCCCTTCCAGGTCTCACAGAGGCCAGGGGTACCTATGGGCCAGGCTCAGAGGGAGGGATGTAGGCTCATCCCTAGCCCACACAGGGGGAGCATCAGCTCTGCGCTGGGAATGCTTGCAGGAGCCTCTGCTAGCACAGAGGTCACACATGCCAAAGGCAGCACAGGGGTTGCTCTGCAGAAAGCTGTGCCCTCTCACCTGCACCTCCACCATCCAGTCCACAAGGATAGCACGCATGTCCCCACTGATGTCTGTCTGCTTCTCCATGTAGTCAGGAAGCATGAATTTTTCCTGCCAAAGAACCAGCTGTCAGGGACATGGCAAACATCCCCACCTTCAAACAAGCCCCTTCTCACCCTGTGCAGTGGTCAGAGCCTCTGAGCAGTCAGTGGCCCTGCCTGCAGTCATTCCTTCCCTGGACAGGGCTGTCACCCCCTGGACAGGCATCACCCACCTCTCTTTCCCGCATGTATTCAAAGATCTCCTTGGCATACTCTGCATTGGCGTAGGGGTCACCCAGCTGCTCCTTGTCAATGTCCTCCACTGCTGGCACCTGCTGGTATGGAAGAGGCAGCAGTAAGGGGGAGGCCCTGTAAGTGCCAGTCACCTTGTCGGGGCAAGGCTGCTGCTCCTCTGCACACCCCTTTTCCACCTGCCTTCATCACCCTGCAGTCCCTGCCCCACTCTTTCCCAGGGGATGATTCTTGAAGCAAGATGGTGGTGCACTTTGCCTGCCCTCCCCAGCTTTTCATCACCCTGGCTGAAGTCTCTCCAAGGCCCAGAGCACTGCCTGGTGCCTGAGTAGCACTAGTGGCAGCTGCAGAGTGGTGCTGTGATGGGCCTGGGGCAATGCTGCAGCCCAGGGTCCCTACCCTCTGCTCAGGGGGCTTCAGTTCCTGTACAGACACTGGCTTCTCTGGCACAGGATCCACTTTGGACTCTGCAGGAGCTGTTGGAGGAGTTTTCTTCATTGACCTGGGAAGGAAAAGAGCATAAATCATTGCTGGGAGAAGACCAAATTTCTTGGCTGAAAAGGGGCCTTCCAGAGACTCTTGCTGCTTCAGGAAGGGGCAAAACCACCCCTAAAATATCCCCACAGACTTCTAGAATCACTTAGGTTGGAAAAGACCTTTAAAGATATTGAGGACAACAGTTCCCCCAGCATTGCCATGCCCACCACTAAACCATGTCCCAAGGGCCACATCCACACGACTTTTAAATCCTTCCATGGAAGGTGACTCTACAACTGTCCTGGGCAGCCTGTGCCAGGGCTGGACAGCCCTTCTGGGGAAGAAATTTTTCCTAATATCCAACCTAACCCTCCCCTGCCACAACCTGATGCCATTTATAGTAGATATACTAGTTCCCTCCTGCATCTGGCTCAGCCTCCATCACCCAAGGGAAGCCCCATGGGACAAGTTTGCAGCAAACTCCTGCCCCCAGCTACTCACTTTTTTAGATTGATCTCGTTGTTCTTGGCCACCCCTAAGGTATTATGTGTCTTCTGCGCCTTGGGTGGAGCAACCTTCACAGACTCCTTCTTCCCTGCCACCACCTGGTTCTTGCGAGCCTGTTTGGGTCAGAACAGGGGCATACAGGGGCTGCAGAGTGGAAAGCAAGATATGCCCTGCAGGGAGACCTCTCCTCTTCCTAATGGGCATGGGGTATGCCCCCCACCATGGGGAGCTCACAGGGGACACCAGAGCCCCTACCCTCACAGAAGCACTCACATTGGTGATGTCTCCAAATGCTGATCTCTTCTTGGGCCCACCCTGGGGTGAGGATGAAGACCGCTTGGCATGACAGCTCTCCTCCTGCAATAGAAGCTGTTAGAAGATGGTGGTGAGCTGCCCCACAGGAGCCCCCCCTGCAGCTCTCGCTTGGCTCGGTGCTCACCTTCTCAGGATCGATGTTCTCTGCAGCAGGACCTGCCTTGCCTGCTCGGGACTGCTTGGTGGTCAGCATCTTGGCATTGCGTGGCAATGGCATCCTTTCCCTTGGTCTCTGTGAGCAAGCTGGGGGCAAAGCATGATGTGATGGGGGCTACTGCCCACCTGCCTCCAGGGACACCCTCCCAGCTTGGGGCAGCACAGGGGGAGGTTTATCCCTCCTGGGGATTAGCACAGCAGCACTGACCCCTTTCCTGAGCACGGCAGGTGGGTGGTGCCCCAAGACAAGCCCAGGCGAGGGACAAATCTGGCTAGAGCTGCTCCCAGGGAAGAAGGGACAGAGACCCCAAAGACCACCACCTAAAGCACTCTTCTGGGTGAGGTGGTAGGGGGGACAGGCAATTCCCAGATTCCTGCATCCCAGAGAAGGATGCAAGGGCTTGCACTTCCTCGGAGAGTTGGAGGTCTTGCAGATCCCCACTCTCCCACAACCCTCAGGGTCCCCTGGGGGAGTCGGGAGTCCCAAAGTTCCCCTCTCTCCTGCATCCCCCGGAATTCCCAGGGAAGCCGGGGATCTTGGAAGCCTTTACTCCCTTGCATCCTCCAGGGTCTCCACGCCTGCCATCAACTACGGGCCCCAGCGCTGCCCACTCCCCCGCAGCCCTCGGAGGCCCCACTCCCCCATAACCGAGTGGGATCCCCCCCAGTCACCCATGCCCGGGATGTTCCCTCCCCACTCACCCATGCCCGGTCCGCTGTGCCCGCACCTCCGGCCCCGGCGCTTTTGAAAGTAGCAGTTCGGTAGCGGCCGGCCAGCACTGGCCGAGCCTCGCCCAATCAGAGTGCGAGGCGATGCCAGGCGGCGGCCAATCGGCGGGCTCGGAGGGATGCAGTTGCTAAGGGGCAGGGCGGCAGGGTTTAAAATTCAACGCCGATAACCAATGGAAAGGCGAGTATGCGGCAGGGGCGGGGCGAGCGCCGAGCCGGGCGGGCAGCGATTGGTGGGAGCAGGCGCCGTTTAAATCCGTTCTGCGGGGCCGTCGTGGCGGCCGGGCCGCAGAGTGGGGGCGGCCGAGGAGCGGCCTTGCCGTCTTTGCCGTCTTTGCCGTCTTTGCCGTCTTTGCCGTCTTTGCCGTCTTTGCCGTCTTTGCCGTCTTTGCCGTCTTTGCCGTCTTTGCCGTCTTTGCCGTCCTTCGGCGGGTGAAGCGGCCTCCGCGGGCAGCTGGCTCCACTGCGTCCACTGCCTCCGTCCGCAGCCGTGGGTCCCAGGCCTCCGGGGCTGCCTTTTCCCACCGGGCTGGGGGACAGCGTGTGCTGGCCGTGCACGTTCCTTAACCCAGCGTCGGGAACGGAGGGCTCGGATCGCTTGGATAATCACAGAACGGTTTGGGTGGGAAGGGACCAAACGGTCCCTTAAGCTTAAGCTCAGCCCGTTCCACCCCCTGCCATGGGCAGGGACAATTTAGACGAGCTCAGGGTGCTCCCCGTCCAGCCTAGCTTTGGACACTTCCAAGGATCCAGGGGCAGCCACAGCTTCTCTGGGCACCCTGTGCCAGGGCCTGCCCACCCTCACTTCTCACAGGGAAGATATTTTTCTTATATCTAGTCTAACCCTTCTTTCACTTTCTGAGGTAGCACAGGAGCAGTGTTCATGTGGTGTTGTACAGGCATGACTGACCAAGTTCAGGGTGAGGCTCACTGGGACTGCCCCATCATCCGCAGCGACAGGGTCAAAGTTACCAAGGCACAGGTCAGAGTCACTGTAATATGGGGTTATATGAGATACCAGCCGCTCATCGAACATCTGCTGAGAGTAAGAGCACTGTACGTGTATCAAGGACCAGCCTTGAGGGCATTGCAGTTCCTGGGGAAACCCCTGCCATTCAGCCAGGCTGCCAGGCAGGGAGAGCTCAGAAAAGGCAGGGAGAGCTCAGGCTGTCAGTTGGCTTGGAGTCAATTTGATGTATCAGGAAAGGAATGCAGGAGACTCCTCACACCCACAGCTTGCTTTGTTCCTTGATAAATTAGTCTTGGAAAAGCCACCCACTTTTCATGTGTGAGACACACGATCCATATTTGTATCCTTGATGCTCAATGTATCACTCTGCTCCTTTGTGAGTTTCCAGCACAGTTCTTTGCTTTCATGCCACCACCATGCAGTGGTCCTGTGCCCTCAGTAGCTCCTGGGGGCTTTAGCACTACACTGAGCTCTGGCACAAGTGAAGCCCCTGCTGAGGTGAACTCAGCAGAGCACAGCACTGCAGCAAAGGAGAGCTTCCTTTGGCCACCAGGTTCCCAGAAAAACCTTTCAAATTCCTAAGTTTAGCCCAAGAAAATCCTTTCAGATATTTGCACACTCATGTGCTGCTGTTGTGGGTGGAGCTGATGAACCCCTGGCTAGGGAAATACAGCAGTGCCAGCATCTGGGGGGATTTAAACCTGCTGCCCAAGGGCTACATGGGCAGGATCAGGCACATGGCTTGGCTGCATGCAGGCAGCTCTGATGCATCTCCAGCAGAAAGACCTGGATCATGGACAGCCAGGAGCAGAATTCTGCTCACAGGTTCAGTGGAGGTTTAAACCTGGGTCCCACACATCTTGGGTCCCTTCAGTCCCCAAAACTGGTCAGAATTGCTGCAGCCCCAGCCCACCTTGTTCCCTCCTTGGCCATTTGTCCTCTCCAGACCCAGCTCCCCCTGTGTTACTGCTTCTGTCTTTGGCCTGGGGGCTCCCTGGGGCTTGCTTTCTGTTGGTTTGGGATCCTGTGGGATCCAGGAGCCTGCCTTTCCCTGTGCATGTTAAGGCAGTGCATAGCCCAGTCAGAAATACAGATTGGGTGCATACTGGCCAGGCAGAGCCAGGACACATCCAACTGCCAGTGGTTATCCTGTGGGATAAGATCCTCAGCCAAAACTCTAATCCAAGTCTGCCCACAGCCCTGTGGAGGCTGGGATGAGCTGCCTGCTTTGGGACAGGTTCACGTCTGCCTATCCTGCCCAGGCTTGGCACTGGGAAGCAGGCTTTTCCAGTCTCTAAAGCACTGCCATGCTGGTGCTCCTGGCAAGGCTCTTGGGAATCCCAGCCCTGCTTCAGGGGTATGACTCCCACCACGCAAGCTGAAATTGCCCCTGGACATGGGGCGTGTGGGGGAAAAGATGAGGAGAGCAAGAAGTGCCAAGGTGAAGCCATGGGTGTGCAGCAGGAGCTGTGCCAGCTGTCCAAGTATTGAGGCAAGGCTGTGGTCTCAGTCCTGCTCACAATCTATGGATGCTGGGGGGCAGCTGGAGGTGAGACCTCCGCAAGCTCTGCTTGGGCTCTGACATTCCCCCAGCAAACCCTCAAATCAGGGAGAATGCAGGTCCTTGGCTCCTCTCACTAGACTCTTGCTGTGTGCTGACTCAAGAGCATTTGTGCCTGGCATGTCCCTTTCGTGAGGAAAGCTGGGTTTCTGCTTCCATCCAGACTCTTCCCACAGCACTAAAAAAGCCTGTGCTGCCTTTTCGAGTTGGAGCAGACCCCAGCCCCAGCATGGCTTCCTGGCACTGCAGGACTGCTGAGAAGCTCCTCTGCATGGTATCTGGGGAGCTTGGCTCCAGGATTGCTTACCAGATAGGAAGCCCCAGGCTGAAGAAGAGCAGTGAGGACAGGGGACCATCATTCCTGGGACCCAGATGGACTGCTTTTCCCGTTTCCGTTCCCCTTATTCTTTCCTGTGGTAAAACAGGCCCAGCTTGTTGCCTTCCATGGCCTAGTGCCAGAAGTGCTGATGGGAGGCAAGGTACAGGGAGGGCTGAACTTTGCCTCGTCCTTTTTCCCCTTTTCATTACTAATGACCAAGGTCAGGGAGAGATATTGTGCCTAAGAGCTGTTGCATTTATTCACTGGATAAAAACACAGCAAGTTAAAACTTGGGGTCTCCTGCCACTGGGGAAAATAGAGAGGAAAGCATAGAGCAACACGGGATGACAGAGCTCCTGAATGCCTGCAGGTAGGTGAGATCCTGTGGTTATGCTGAGCTGCCAATGGCCCCAGCCTGGGGAGCAGCTCCCTTGGCATAGAGGGCTGGATGGCATGCACCCTGGTGGGGCTGTGCTGGTGATGCCTGCTGTGCTTGCACACCCACTCCACCTGCCTCTTCCTATGTCCTGGCCATTCCTGCCTCTCTGCTGCTGACATAGTGCCTAAGTGCAGGGTGTGTTTGCAGCACCAGGAGTGGAAGCCAGTACCCAAGGAGAAATAGGAGCAAGCAGCTTCAAAGGGCTCAGGATGGGCTTGGCACAGCTGATCAGGGTTAAACTCTAGAGCCAGACAATGCAAGCTGAGAACAGGGAGGTTAGGTTAGGGTTAGTGGCATCTGTGGCAAAGGACCCCATGGCCCACAGAACCATTGCACAGCCCCTCATCACACTGAGAGTCTGCATGTCACCCCCAGCTGGTGGAGCAGTAGATTGATGGACACACTGGAGCAGCCATGACCCTGCTGCTGCTCAGGATGTCCAGTCACCCCAAGGAGCCCAAACTCTTATGTTTCTCTGTGTTGGATCCCACTGAGCCTGCACCCCTCTGCTGCCCTCCAGCCATTTTCTTCCAGTTCTTATTTGGTGGCCGATTTGATCTTGTGTATGGCATATGGGCTTGACTCCTTGGGCATCCAGATCTGCTCCCCAGTGTGGCCCTGGTGCTCCACTGCTCCCTCCATAGCTGCCGTCAGCTCGGGGCCGAAGATGCTGTCAGTGGCCCGGTAGGTGCGGGTGAGGCGGCGGAAGGAGGAGTCTGAGGAGCTGTCATCAGGGATGTCTTCATCCTGCTCATCCCGCAGCTTGGTCCTGCCCAGCTCTGAGCTGCTGCCCACCTCTGGGTCTTTGAGAGCCTCCCCCACCTCCTGAAGGAAGGTTGTTTTGGGGCTGATGATGCACAGCAGCAGCATGAGGCCTCCTGAGACTCCACAAAGAAAGTAGAGGGCAACTTTCTCTGGGACACCTGAAGGGAAAAGGAAAGAAAGACACCAGGGTACAAACTGCTCTGCAGTCTGTGGAGTATCAGTGCCTGCAAAGCCTCTCTGCCAGGCATACGGGAGTAAGAGGAGGGGAGCAGGGATGCCCTCACCACCCAGGCTGCAGAGATAGGACAGACCCTGCCCCAGTGATCATGGAAGTGTCACCTGGACCCTCATCAGCACCCACCAGTCCTGAAATGGGCCTTTCCCCAAAGGAAACCTCCACTGGGATGTGGGGTAGGCAGAGCAGGGGAAAGAATAATCCCTTGGGGGATTAAATGAGTAATTTCCTCTGGCGAGGGAAATTTTTGCCTGCAGAGAGGTGGTCTCCATCAGTGCCTGCAGATAGGGCAGGAAGGAAAAGACCCAGTGGGTAATGTGGCCTGTTGGAAAATGAAGGTCCACAGGCAGGACTGTAGCCACACTGTGACTCATGATGCTGTGGGTCTTTGAGGATCATTCTGCCTCTGAGCTCCCACCCTACCTGTCCACCCCAAACCCAGCATGGGTGCTTGGTGCCCTGCTCCTTTGTGTGCCTGTTGGCCCTGCTGGAGAGGTTTGGGGTCTGGCTGCCTCTGAGATGAGCCCTGGGTTGAGCTGGGGCCATCCGTGATGTCAGCCACCCCCCCAGCCTGTCCTGTTTCCCCAGGTGGTGCATGAGACCCAGGGAGGGCACATACCCCAAAGGTGAGCAAAAGCTGCCAGAGAACTAGTAAAAATCATGCGGTCTTCCTGGAGCCTGGAGAACCTGGGCCCTTTGTACCAGCCACCTGCAGTGACAAGGGGGTGCAGGCTCAGGCATGAGGTGCTCTCAGTGCCCTGTGTCCCAGGTGCCTGCTCCTGCCTGTCCTTCCCCATACCACGCTCCATCCTTCCTGCACAAGTGCTCTGCTGTCCACAGGGATGACCCTGTGTGTCTTCCTCTCCCTTGCTCCCAGCAGATGCCACCTCCATCCCCTCAGAATAGGCACTGACCAAGGGATGGTTTCCACCATGGGACAGGGATGCGAGGCTGGTACCAGGGATGCAGACATGGAAGGGCTGGTTCACCCGAGCACAGACATGGTGCCCCACTGCTTGTGGTGTAACCTTGCTCCCCCCACATTACCGTGTATGTAGTCCGAGAGCAGGAAAGGGTCCGAGTTGTCAGGGCCCACCTCCTCCAGCAGCTGCTTGGGCACTGCAAGGAGAGCACATGCCAAGCATCACCACCCTGCTCCTCCCCTGCAGTCCCTGCTTCCCTGGGGGGTCCCATACCCCTGCCTGCCTGGCATGGGGTGGGCAGAGACACTCCACCAGTGGCCCTTGTGCCCCTGGCTCTGTGGGGAGCTCTCACCACAGGTGTAAGAGACTCGCAGCTGCTTCTTCATGCCAGGGAAGCATGGGTCTCCGAAGGTGGCCTTGTCAGCAGCCACAGTGCAGTTCCCCTTGCGGTGGCACTTCTTGGAGACCCTGCGCAGAGCATCTGGAGCCACACACTCTGCAGAGACATGATGCATGGACCCATGGGCAGAGCTGCTTGCCCCCTCCCTGCTGGGCATCAGCCAGCAGAGGCCAAGGGACACAGGTACAGCCCAGTGGTGGACTTGTGCCATACTCTGCATGACTCCTGCCCCATTTCTGTCTCAAACCATTCTGGCATACCTATATAGGGTTCTCCACTGTTCAAGACATCGCATTCTGGTTTGCCCTGCAGGAATCGTCCATAACTTGCAGAATAAATGGCCAGGACGGATTTTGGTCGACACTGCAGCCTGAGCTTGTCATTCTCGCACACGGTCTTGACCCGATGGTTCCCTAGGGAGTGACATCGCTGAGTGCCCTGATGCATCCTGAATCACCTCTCTTAGGCCAAGGGAAGGGTTGAAATAGGGCTGCTAGGTGCAGGAGCAGCCATGCTCTCCTCCCTGCCCCTTTCTGAGCAGCTGAGGTCAGGGAGAGCCCATGCCCAGACCGTGCTCCACCTCACCTGGCCGGCACTTGTAGGAAGCGATGAGATACTTGTGTGTCCCAGGGCATGGATCTGGCCCAAAGACCTGGCTGTGCACTGAGAACTGGCACCACTGCTGGTCCTGGCACTCAGCCAGCAGCTTCTGGAGAGCAGAGTGGAACAGGTGTGAGTTGGGTGAGAAGTCCTGAGGCTGTTCTCACATCCTGTGCAACAGTTCCATCACCAAGCTCAGGGAAGTGGCCTCTCACCCTACAGAAGTGTCCCATAGCTGCTCCTGCTCACCCCTGATGCAGACATCCCAATTCCAGTGCCTGTTCCTGAACCAGTTCCCCTCCTGCACCCACTGAGCTGTGTGTCCTACACAGCTGTTACTACCTCTGCTGGCATCCCAGTAACATACCGTACCATACCGTACCGTACTGTACCGTACCATACCATACCATACCATACCATACCATACCATACCATACCATACCATACCATACCATACCATACCATACCGTACCATACCATACTTTACTGTACTGTACCATACTATGCCATACCGTACCGTACCATACCATACCGTACCATACTTTACTGTACTGTACCATACTATGCCATACCGTACCATACCATACCGTACCATACCATACCATACCATACCATACCATACCATACCATACCATACCATACCATACCCTACCCTACCCTACCGTACCGTACCGTACCATACCATACCATACATACCATACCATACCATACCATACCGTACCATACCATACCGTACCATACCATACCATACCATGCCATACCGTACCATACCATACCATACCATACCATACCATACCATACCATACCATACCCTACCCTACCCTACCGTACCGTACCATACCATACCATACCATACCATACCATACCATACCATACCGTACCATACCGTACCGTACCATACCATACCGTACCATACTTTACTGTACTGTACCATACTATGCCATACCGTACCATACCATACCATACCATACCATACCATACCATACCATACCATACCATACCATACCATACCATACCCTACCGTACCGTACCGTACCGTACCGTACCATACCATACCATACATACCATACCATACTTTACTGTACTGTACCATGCCATACCGTACCATACCATACCATACCATACCATACCATACCATACCATACCATACTTTACTGTACTGTACCATACCATGCCATACCGTACCATACCATACCATACCGTACCATACCGTACCATACCATACCATACCATACCATACCATACCATACCATACCATACCATACTTTACTGTACTGTACCATACCATGCCATACCGTACCATACCGTACCATACCGTACCATACCGTACCATACCGTACCATACCATACCATACCATACCATACCATACTTTACTGTACTGTACCATACCATGCCATACCGTACCATACTGTACCATACCGTACCATACAGTACCATACCGTACCATACCATACCGTACCATACCATACCATACCGTACCGTACCATACCATACCGTACCGTACCATACCATACTTTACTGTACTGTACCATACCATACCATACCATACCATACCATACCATACCATACCATACCATACCATACCATACCATACCACACCATACCATACCATACCATACCATACTTTACTGTACTGTACCGTACCATGCCATACCGTACCGTACCGTACCATACCATACCATGCCATACCGTACCATACCGTACCATACCATACCATGCCATACCGTACCATACCATTCCATGCCATGCCATGCCATGCCATGCCATGCCATGCCATGCCATGCCATGCCATGCCATGCCATGCCATGCCATGCCATGCCATGCCATGCCATGCCATGCCATACCGTCCCGTCCCGTCCCGTACCACGCTGTACCGGACCGCGCGTCTCTAACACCCGTGCAGGGGCGCGCTGACACGACCCCCTCGGCTCGCGTCCCCGCGGTCCGTGCAATGTCCCCGCGCGGCCACAAGGTGGGGACGAGCATTCACCCACGGGCCGGTCGGGCCCCGCCCGTGACCGAGGTGGCCGCGGCCCCTCTCCCCTCCTGCGCACTGGGCCAGCCCGCGAGCGGCGGAGGCAGGCCCTCGGCTCTGCCAGGAGTCCCTGGGTAGCCCGGCCTTGGGTGGCTGTGGGACTCCCTGCCCCTCCGTTTCCCCTCTTTGTCCCCACAAGTCCCACAGCAGTGGCTCTGTAGCGGAGCAGAGGCTGCCGGCAGAAGGGAGGGGTTTATTCCCTTGCTGCCGCTTCGTGACTCAGGCCCGGGGATTCCAGCATCCACAACGGAGCCTCTTCTCATCTCTCATTATCCTCCTCTGTCCCTGTCCTTCCCACCCAGCTCAGGACTGAGCCTCCGCTTGGTCTTCACTGCCTGCCAGAACGGAAATTCACTAAGGAAACACAAGCAATCTCTGTTCCCAGTTGCTGCCTAAACAGAGCTGAGCTTTGGCTGCAGCTTTGCTCTCTTTGCTCTCTGCTCCAGACATCCTTGCTCCTTAAACAGCAGCATGTATTCCAGACCTGTGCCAGCATGGCCACCCCACCTTTTACCCAGTATAAACCTGAGCTACACAGACCTGCTCTCAGACCTGCCCTTCAATTTCCAAGCACCTCTGCCAGGCCATACTCTCCATCCTGCACAGAAGGGGATCCTGACCCGTGTTTGCAGGATGGCTCATAGGACCAGCCTGGTGCTGTGCCAGCATGGTCTGGCTTGGTGCTTGCAGAGCTCCTGGAACATGCAGAATCCCAGAAGGGGATGTATGGTTGGAGCAGGACCAAGCAGGAAAGCCCTGTGATCTCCTAAGTATTGGTACTGGCTCTCTGCCTTTTCTTCTAGGCAGCTGCAGTCACTGGCTTTGCAGCAGGTTTGCCCCAGCCCTAGCAAGGAGCTGGAACAGGGTCTTAGAAAAGCAGCATATGAAATGATGTCCCCATTGAGGGACCTAGGCATTAGCTTTGGGGACGTTTCATCTCTTTTCTTCGGTCAGCCTCTGCTTTCCTACCCTTTCCCCTCACCAACTGCTGCCATCAAACTGGCACCCCTTTGGTCTGCTTCACTAATCCAGTCCCTGGGACCTGCCAGCACAGATGAGAGCTGCTTCTGGCAGCTGCCTACTGTCTGTGCCAACCCCAGGGGATGCAGCCACAGGGGTGAGTGCAGCATCTCAGGGGGTTCTGTCTCATTTCATGAACCCAACAGCCTGGCTACGGCACTGCCCCTCTCCCAGAAGCCAGCCCCAGATTCCAGCGCATTCTCTGAGCCTGCTGCTTCCTGTGGGATTGCTCCAAAAGTCATCTCAGGACACAGCAGTGCCTCCTGCCAGGCTCTACTCTGGAACACATGGCAGAACATCTCTTTCACCGTTAACTTCCAAAAATGGTCTAGGAAAAGGGCCCCACAGTGAATCACAGATGATACAAAACTGAGAGGAACTGCTGACTCCCTTGAAGGCAGGGAGGTCCCATAGAGAGACCTCAAGAAATTAGAGGACTGTGCAATCACCAACCACAGGAAATTCAGCAAGGTAAAGTGCTGGATTCTGCACCTGGGAAGGGGCAACCCTGGGTGTATGGACTGGGTGTATGCTGCGGGTCCTGGTCAACCACAACCTGAATATAAGTCAGCAGTGCCCTAGCAGCGAGGAGAGCCAAACTTGTCCTGGGGGAGCATCAGGCTCAGCCAGGCCAGGGAGGGGATTATACATGTCTGCTCTGCATGGGGCAGACTCACTTTGAATATTGTGTGTAGTTTTGGTCACCATAATATAAGAAAGATACAAAACTATTAGAGACCGTCCAAAGGAGGGCAACAAATACTGTGAAGGGCCTTGAGGGGAAGTCTTATGAGGACTGGCTGAAGATACTTGGCCTGTTCAGCCTGGAGGAGTCTTGAGGGGGTCCTCATTTCAATCTACAACTTCCTCATGAAGGGAAGAGAAGGAGCAAGCACTGATCTTTCCTCTGTGGTGACCAGTGACAGGACCCGAGGGAATGGGCTGAGGTTGTGTGAGAGCAGGTTTAGACTGGATGTTGGAAAAAGGTTCCTCCCACAGAGGGTGGCTGGGAACAGGCTCCCCAGAGAAATGGTCTCAGCACCAAACCTAACAGAGTCCAAGAAGTGTTTGTGATTCTTTGATTCCATTATTCTATAATCCTGATGGTGATGAAAACCTCCTCATGGAATGGTGAGGCTGCATTGCCTGAAGCCCCCCTGCCCAAGCAGGCAGCTCAATGATGTGGAAACAGAGGGTTGTGCAGCCTGGCCCCTGCGATCCCTCCCTTACCAGGTGGGCAGTGGCAGACGTGCATTCGGTGCTCTCCTGGGAGGCATTGTCGGGGCTGGGGCAAAGGTTGGTGCTGGGCACTCGGCGCCCATAAAAGGCCCCGAGGATGCTGATGGTGGTTTTGCGAGGGCAGACGATGAGGAGCTGCTCTCCATCACAGGTGTGGGCAGTGTGGTTCCTCAGCACCTTGCGCAGGTACCCTGGAAGGGGAAAGCAGGGGTGGCATTGTCCAGAGGAGACACCCGGGCCACAGCAGTGGTGGCACTTGGGCACCCAGGTGCTGGTGGCAGTGAGTATATCTTGAGGCACTTATGGAGTGAACAAGATCAAAGAACAGCAGCAGAGAAGATGGGCTTGCAGCAAACCTTTCATACAGCATTGCTGCCAGGAGCCTGGAAAGCAGCACAGAATAGCTGAGCTGGTTAGCAACAGGAAAGGAAAGATGGAGGCAGTACAGCAAGTCAGAGAAGATGGAGAAATCCTGTATGGAGTTGTCAAGTGTTTAGAGAAAATTAGGCTTGTTAAGGGGCCACGGTGAGGAGAGAACAAGAGTGAGCCAGAGATGGTCCCCCAGTGATGATCCCTGGAGTCAGGGTGAGGAGGATGCTCTCTGTCACAAGTCTGTCACAAGTTAAGCCATGAGCCAGATGAGAGAAGGGTCCAGGGGCTGCTGCAAGCTCCCACAGCTGGCTGGTCAGTATGGATGAGTGTGAGCCACAAAGTCATCACTTGAGCCCAGCTGACCTCAGTCTCTGCTGAAGAAGCCCAGTGTGTTGCTGCAAACTATTCCTGGCCCACAACCCTTTCAATGGGAACTGGCCCTTTCCTCCTTGAATTCCCATCACAGAATGCTTCTTTCTTTCAGTCCTGCCTAGTTCATGTCCCAGACTACTGCACCTGTTGTTTTCCCTACAGGGGACAACAAAGTGGGGCTGTCCTGTGCAGTCTCTCTAAGGGCTTAACATGCAGCATTGCCTCCAGTTAGCATTGGCTGTAGTGGGTGGGCAAGGAGTCTGTTTTAGTAAGAGCTTTTCAAGCTGCCAGGTGCTCTGAGCAGGCACCAGTTGCTGGAGAAGACTGAGGAAGCAAGAAAAGCTGACAAAATGTGATGTGTAGGCCCTGAATGAAGCACTTTGCATCTTTGAATAAAACAAAACCAAAGAGGAAGCATCATAAGCAAAGGGGAAGCATTATTTTGAGGCTTGGGAGACTGCAGCAGGGCAATATGGGGCTTCTGAGCAGATCACAGACCCCAGACCACAGCTCTGGGGTCTTTGGAGGAACTTGCAGCTCAGCCCCAGGGCAGTGCTGGGGCCTAGGGCAGGACATCCACCCCGTCCCCCAAACCCCAGTGTGTCAAACTCCTGCAAACCAAGACAAGAAGGTGGGAGCACTAGCTCCCCCCCCCCCACCGCCACCCCTGCAAACTGGTGCCAGGCTCAGCAGCACAAAGGGCCCCTTTCACCTTCAGTGCTGCCACTAACCCTTCAGTATCTGCAGTCAGCATCCCTCCCTGGGATGTCAGTGGGTGCAGCTGGGAGCTGCCTCCAGCCTGGAGTTAATCTCTCCCTTGGCATTATCTCTCACAAGCTGGGATGAGCAAGTGGGTGGCCACAGCATCCCAGAAGCCCAGAAGCATGCCCTCAATTGCTTCTCTGCATGATGGAGGAAAGAGGAGAGGAGAAGTACAGGAGGGTAGATGGCAGTAGACAAGGTGTTCTAGCCAGGTCAAAGCTCCAGATGCAAAGATGCTCTTTGAATGCCACAGAGCTGGATCAGACCCTTGGAGTGAAGAGCTCATGAAGAGGGGACAGGACAAACTGTCCTGTCCCTCTCCTCTGGTTGCCCCATATCACTGGATGCTGGGGCCTTTGAGGGGCACAGGACCCTGCCCAGGCTGCCAGCTCCCATCCCCTTCCTCTGCATCCCCTGCAGCAGTCTCACACTTGCAGCACCAGCCCCACACCTGGCAGCAGTCAGATGCTCCTGAAGGTTTCAGAGCCACCCTGGCCTTGACCTCTGCCTAGCACTGACTCCAAACCTGCCTGCCTATACCCAACACTGCTGGATGTAGAGCTGCCTAAACTCCCCACTGCTGGGCAGCCTTGGATCCAGAGGGCTCAGACAAATCCTAGGGATGGCAGGGAAGTTGGGGAGAAATATAAGAAGAAATGGGTTTCCCCAAATCCAGCCTTGAGGCAGCCACCCTGTTCTGCTGTCATGCCAGCTGCAGGCACCAGTATTTTAAAATTGAGGCTAAAACATTGCCATGGGTGCGGAGGTTTCTCCATCACACTCTTTTGGGCCAGTGAGCAGTTATGAAGATGTTTTTTTGGGTGGAGCCATGTCAAGGAGGCTGTAGGCAGACTTTGTGAGTGATTCCTGCCAGTACAGCTGACTCAATCTCCGGTGCTGTGGTTGTGCCGTTAGCTCTGCCCCGATGAAATCACATCCTCCTCACCACAGCCCACGCTGCAGCATCAGGCTTTCACCCACCTGGGCTCGGTTGAGAAGATGGAAGTCGTGCATGGCCGTTTTCAGATGATCCCTGGGGAATTCCTGGTGCCCAGCCTGCCTGCACCTGTCCTGACTGTTCAAAGAGCTGGGACAGAAGGGATCCCAAATTTCTGCCTTGTCTACACCTACAAGGTTCACTGGCATAGCCCTGGGGAGAGCTTCTGACCCATGCTGTATCCTGTGGCAGGGCACCCTGCAGCACCCCTACTCATGAGTGCTCTAGCTGGGGCACAGCCACCAGCTCCATCTAGGGACCAGGTACAGCTTCAACCCAACTCTTCCCTCTCCTCAGAGCAGGGAAAGCTGGCAGGGTAGCCCTGAGTTCTCCTTCAGCTCTACACACTGCCCAGCACCAAGGACATGAGCAGTGTGGCTGAGGGGATGCTCAGCAAAGCTCAGGGACTGGCTTGATGTTGTTTCTTTGAATTTCTGCCTGCAAACTGTCCAAGAGAGCTCAGCAGAGCTGGGGAGCCACTCTCACGCACACCAGGGCTGTGGGATGTGTGCAGTGTGTTTTCAGAGAACAGCCCGGTGTGGAGATAAAGAAGTCTCAGCATTTTGGGGAAACTCACTCTGGCCCGCCATGGCTTATACCTCACTTGTCCCTACCCCACCAAAGTGCTGTCGCTTCTCTCTCCCATCCTACCAGCGCAGTTCTCAGCATCCCCCTCCTCCCCGCCTTCATCCTGACTCACCGGACAGCTCCGGGCTGGCCTCCAGACGCACAGCAAAGCAGAGGAGGACCGCGGTCACTGCTGGCCGGAGCAGTCCGGCCATGGCACGGCCGCCGTGTCCCACCCGGCAGCTGGCACCAGCCGGGCATCGGCGGCGGGCGGTGCCGCGGGCTGACACTGCGCGGGGACAATGGCTCGCTTCTCTGCCCTGCCGAAGTCCCGGCGCTCGGCGGGCACATGTGCACTCACTCTTAGCCTGCTGCCCAGGGCCAGAGGCTGCTCGGGACAGCTGGGTCACTCTCAGCACAGGAACACTTCCCCCAGGGCACCCTGTTATGGGTGAGCCGCGCCTTGGCATCCCATTGCTGGCAAAGAAACCGACAGCCCCTTTCCTCCCGCCTCTGTTTCCCCTGGACAGAGGAACAGGGCTTGACAAGGTTTCCAAAGTGCCCCCAGTTTTCTCCCAGATACGGTGAGACAGAAATCCAGATAAATGTGTGCTGTAATCTCAATCTCGGCAAATGTCCGGCCATTCACTCTGTGAGGAGGAAGGGAAAGGCTCCTTGAACTGCCTCCCAGGCGGCTGTTCCTGCAGAAAAGACAAACACCCTGCACCCAACAATGTGGGAAGGGATCTCTTTGCTGCCACGTTTCTGCTCCCCAGTCTCTGTGGGGCCAGGTACTGGGCATTCTGGCACCTTGTGAGGAGGGCACCGTGTCATACTGTACCTCCCACCTGCAGGACTTAGATCCCTGCTTGCTGATTCAGCTGGAAGGAAATGCCATGGACTGGAGCTGCTGGCTCTTCTCCCGGCTGAGATCAGCAGAGACAGCAGCAGCTGGCAGTGCCAGGAGCCATCACAGTTCTCAGAGACTCAGCATTGCCCAGGCAGGGGTAGCTGGGGAGGCTGTGGCAGCAGTGGGTACTGGCACACCTCACCTGGGGTGCACAGCAGGAGCTGGGTGGTGGGTGTTGAGCTTGTGGTGGAGGCAATGCCATGGCCCTGGGGGACACTCACAGTGCCATCAATACATACCTCTTGATTATGGGAGTATGAGTCAGAGTGTCCTGTCCCATTGAGTAGGGTTCCAAATTCTCCCAAAGTTTTGATGGGGCAGAAAAAAATTGCCCACCCCCCTGCAACCCCCAGTGTTAGCACCACTCTGGGCTGTGTAGCAGGGGAAACATCTTTGTTGGGGAGTCAGCTCCAGGGGTCTGCAAAATAATTTCCCGTCCTAATTGCCTTGAGGAAGATTGCTGTCTGATCAGGGGTTGATTATTTGGGGAAAGCTGGAGCTTATCTGAGCTGGGGGGGTTGGCTGAGTCAAGCATTGGGGATCCCCATTTTGTGCAATGGTACCAGTTATGTGGTCTAGGCATGCAAGACAGGTCTTGCCTAAGAGTTAAGCCTGTGTGTGCTGGGAAGCTGTCTCTGCTGTCTCTGCAGCCAGGGTGATCTGACTGGAAACAGTTCCCTCCCATCCTGGGAGGAAAGCAAGCTGTTCATCCTTCCTGCAAAACAGCCCAGTTCCAGGAATGGGGCCCTGCTGAAGGTCAGCCCTGAAGACATCCCATCCCACCATCCTGCTAAGCACCACATAGCTGGGCAGCTGCCAGGGGCACTGTGGGGTTCCCCACTGCTCCCTGGCATGCCTCAGCATCTTTTATCTCCTGCCTAGCTTAAGATTTTGCAGTCCTTCCCACCCAAGGGCTATGCCCCACCTTCAAAAAGTCAGTGACATGTGCCCAGACTGCTCCACGCAGCTTCCCTGAGCACTTGCCCTGTGCAGCCCAGCTCCTTGCAGCAAGGGGTGCTCAGACAAGCCACACAGGGATCCCCTGAGGGTGGTGGGCTGGGAGAGGAGCTGTTCCTTCCCTCCGAGTGGCTGCCTGTCATAATGCAGCTGCAGGAGGCAGCGAAAAGGTCAGCCACGCTTACCCCAAACTGATAAAGAAGCCCTGGGGTACTGGACATCAGCATGAGGATAGGAGAGTGGCAAAGGGCCAAGACTGGAGCAGCAGGAGGAGCAACAGGCAAGACACTTCCTCTATAAACCCCTGCTCCCAGCTGGGAAGAGATAGCAGTAGTGCTGTGAACCAGAGTTGCTGGGGATGCCAGCCCACTGCTCGGAGGCACTGGAGGAGCACCTGGGTGGGTGCGATAGACTCTGAATGTGACCAGATAGACCCGTGCTGAGTCACGTCTGAGAGGCCCTGCAGCTTCCTCCCCTTGCTGGCGGGTCCTGGCACACACCCCATTGCTCCTCCCTTCTTCAAAAGGAAGGAAAGTGTGAGCTCCAGCCCTCTGCGGAGTAAGAGCAGCCAAGAGGCCCAAGGCACCAGCCCTCTGAAAGCCTTCCCCCCATCAGAGCTCTGCAGGGGACAGATCGGCTCACACAACAGCGTGCGGCCAGCGGTCTCTCCCCACACTGCAGGAATGGACAGTCGGCAGCACAACACCCCCAAGGAGCCTGAGATCGAGCTGTTTGTGAAGGTGGGTCTCGGGGGGGGCAGTGACTCTTTGGCTCACCCTCACCAAGACCCAGCTGGGTGCAGGTGTCTTCATGTTCTGTGAGGCTGGAGATGGGTACCGATTTCAGTGTCACTCGCCACAAGGGCTGGCTAAATGGTAACCCAAACAGGGGGACCACGCGGTGGTGTGGGGACTGTGAGGACTGTGGGGTGTCTCACTCAGCAGTCTGAGAGATGCCCTGGTCTTGTGATGGTTGTGCGCCCGGAGAAGTGGCACTGCTGGCAGCAACATGATGAAGGAGTGGGAACACACATGCTCCTCAAAACTCAGATAAGACAAGCCCCAGCCTGGGAACAGCAAGCAGGAGGGCTGGCAGCAGCCACTTCAGCCTCTTCTGAGGGCAGAGTTATGAAACAAGCATGGCTGGCTTGGGGAACTGGTGCGGGAGTCCACATGTGGGCGAGATGGGGCGGCACCACAGAGGGGTATTGGCTGGAAATGGTTTCTGTTTTTTTCCCTGTTAAGCAATTTTCTGAATCCTTTCCTTGGAATAGTTTAACACTCAAGTTCAAAATATCTGCAGTGGCCATGGGCAGTGCACAAAGAGAGGAGCCAAAGCTGGTGGCCGGTGACTGTGTCTGCCCACAGCGATGCCAGGGGGCCCCGGGACACACTGTCAAGTGACAATGAGAAGGAGGCAATGCCTCTCTGTGGCACTTCATCAGGGTTTTAAGGGTGATTTCTCTGTAGGCACTCAGGCCCATGGGCTTCATTGCTCTCCTCCTGGGGCAGTTTGGTGCCCAAAAGGTCAGAGACACTAGCTTCCTTGGCACAGGCACCCAGCATTTCTAGGCACTGAATGGTGCCTACCTTGGGAAGTAGTTAGACATATTTGCTAGAAAGGATTATCTGAGCCTTCCCAGGAGAGTTCTTCCCTGTCCCCTTGCCAAAATTGTAGCTACAGCACTTCTTGATGGACATTGAACTTTGCTGAGCTGGGTCTGCACAAGTGTATTCTTGGTAAAAGTAATCTGCCTTGAATTCTCTGCTTAACACTTTTCCTTGAGATGGCTGGAAAAGAAAACACATGAGGTGACTGCAATGGCAGCAGCACATTCTAGGGGGTTTTCAGAGGGAAGTGAAACAGAAAACCAGCAGCATCATCAGGACTTCCCCTTTGCTGTAATTCAGCGTGAAAAAACCATCCTGGTTTGTCTGTTCACAGAAAAGTTGATGCTGTGCCTCCCCCTTCCAGCACTCAGGACTCAGTTTTACTTTTAAAGACACAGTAGCTCTAGCTGCTGACAGGAACCTTCCTTTGCCTTCAGCACTTCCCCAGGGTGGGAATGCCCCAGACACAGCTGTTGCTGTGACCAGTGGCAGCTATAAATCATGGGGAAAGCTGGTGCTCCCACAACTGCCTACTGGTACAGCATGTCATGGCATGGCATGGCATGGCATGGCATGGTACCCTGCCTAACTTTCACTTTCGCACACACTGGAGTTACCATGGTAAGGATGGACAGGTGCAGAGCAGGTCCCACTTTACCCTGAGGTTGGGGTGGGTGGTTTCCAAGGGGTTGGCAGTTTCTCACCCTACCGTGTCCCTGGCAAGAGCATCGTCTTGTTGCCTGGGAGGCTCTCCCTGCCTGGGAGGAAACTCTGCTTTGGAGCTCCACCAGGCATTTAGCTGCTTTCTGGCTCTCGGGGTGGTTGTAGAAGCTGGCAGGTCCCATGGGGACTGAATATTTAGCAGTGCCCCAAGCAGGCAAAGCTGTTTCCTCCTCCCACTGCATTTAAGATTGTTTCACCATGGGGAAACCACAGGAACTGTGAAGTAGCTTTGGGGTTTCAATGCCCTATGCAGCCTAATGATGCCTCAGAAAGTTGGGGCTAAAAGCCTGCAACTCTCCTAGAGATTCTGTGCTAGTCCGCACTGGGTTTCTCTATCATCTGAGGGTAAAAGATTGAGGAATATCAGTCTGTGCCCTCTGCCCCCGCCCAGTTCCTGCTGCAGCAGGAGGAGAAGCAGAGGCACTTTGGGGAAGGAAGTGAAGAGCAATGACTCCCCCTACTCCATGCTGCTCTGTGGTTGCTAGGGGGGAGGGCACATGGCTGCAAGTCTCCTCTGGGGGCTTCTGGATCCCTGAGGCTCCCCCCACGGCCAGTGGTTGCCAGCAAGGCCCTTCCACAGCCTGATGCTACTCCAGCAGCTGGTGGAGCTCCCCTCCAATTCCTCCAGATAAGGGTTTTGGCTCTGAGCATCCTGGTACAGGTCTGATTCTTTCTCCCGGCAGAGGCCATTTTGATTTTCTTTTCACTCTAATCCGAAACTCCCCACCTCTCTCTTTTGAAAAGATAAGGGGGAAGACCAGCCTGACCAATTCAGACTGGAGACTGGAGCTACCAGACAAGCATGGTAAAACCTGAAGCAGGTGATCAGAGTCTATGCCCAGAGCAGCCCGAGTGACAGGCACCCCTCCCCTCACTGACCCCCCCAGCCCACCCTGCCCCACCACTGTCCCGATGCCCACCAGGGCTGTGTGTTGCCATGGCTCAGCACAACAGCTCCTGGGGGGACAACAGGACAAATTAAGCCCTCTCATTCCCAGCTTTGTAACAGGCCAGGGAAGTCGAAGAGAGTGCAGCTGGCAGGGAGAGCAGGGAGGAAAGCATTGGTCCTCATGCTAGGCAGCCACAAAAGCACTTGGTGTGCTGTTGATTCTGGAGATGCTCCAAAGCACAGCCGTAGTTTGGGTCATAGGTGGCAGGGGTGCTGGGGAGGGGGAGCAGAGATGCCTTGTGCTCTTGTCCATAGGCAGCCCTTGAGGCTGTTCTCTGACTCTCCCCTCCAGCTCCTTCAAAATAAGATTGAGACCCAGTTTCACTCTTTTCCAAAGAAGCCGTATTTGCTATCAATGACACAGGATGTTCCTGAGCTGTAGCCCCTCTGGCAGTATTTGCTATTAATAGACACTGACCAGCCTCATGTGTAGATTTCAGTTTTACTGTTAGGCACACGTCCTAGGGAATCAATGTTTTCTCAATTCCCATTTCCTTCCTCAGATTTCATGACATAAAAAATACTTATTAAAAGTAATTTTTGTTCCTCTGGAAGGACTAAAAGGTCTTGGCATGATGGAAAAACAGAATCCCTGCTCCAGCTTACTACCTGGAGTATTGGAAGATTGTTTTGATCCTTTACAGTCCTCCTTAAGGTGAGTTTGATGTCAGTGTTCTCTTCCTGGAGAAGCCGTGCACTCCAGATTCCACAGGTTTTTGGGTGTCTGCAGTGAATTGTAGCACCTACCTCCAGCCCAGGAGAACCAGGCCCAGGTCTCTGTCTCTCAGCCGTCCTGTCTTATGGTCCCAAAAGAGGTGTGAGCTCTGGAGCCATGTCCAGCTGCCCACCCTGGATGTTTTTGCTGCTACTTGACTCTGCCAGATCCTCTTAAATTTCATTGCCCTCCTGCTTAACCTCAGGACTTCAGCTCACTATCAGATATCAAAGCATAGCGCAGAGCTGCCCACTAAGGCTCATGTCCCACCACACGCGGCTCCAGGGGAGCAGCATCCTTTTGTAATAGGGCTGGCATGAGCTGTGCTGCTCCTCCCTGCCAGGGCAGGGTGGCCATGAGCTGGAGCACCACACTTCACATGCAGCTTAGGAACCTGGTAATTCTCTTAAAGAAGCTGAGTTTCCTGTGAGCCATTTTACCTCTTACTACAGCACAACTTCCATCTCACAGCAGCATCTCAGCCAGTTTTTGTGAATGGGAGAACCTTCCGAATCCTCTTACCAAACTCCTCATAAGGTGTTTCAATCATTTTTGCAAAGGATATTTTCAGCTGCTACATAGCAAGGAAATGTGCTTCACTCCGCCTGTGTCTGTGCTCATGCAGAGGGGCTGCAAAGGGTTCCTTTAGCAGCTGACAGTCATCTCTGCTTCCTCCCAATCCTGTGTGGGATGCCAGCACAAATTCTCTTTGGCACAACCCTCCTGTGCCCAGCCTGGGGCAGGCTGCTGGGTGGCTCTTGGGCTGGGCACATTGTGCTGGGATTTGTTAAACACACACGAGATGGGAGGCGGACATGAACAGCACATGGAAACAAATTGCTCTTTTCCTGGCAAACATGAGCTCATTTCCCTTCTCCCACTGTCTCCAGACTGGTGTCCTGGCCAAGCGGACCCTCCCTTCCTCCCCTTCCATTAGCAAACACTTTCTCTCTCTGCCTCCTTCTCCACTTCCTCCCGGCTTTACCTCACATTTCAGGGAAGGATCCAACCCCTTGCATCCTGAGTATGCTCTTGCTGACCCTCAGGGCCCTGGCTCGGGGTGGGAGCTACAGCTGAGCCCCCCTGGAGTCGGGAGGGGCTCCCTGCAGTGTGCTGTACCCAGTGGCTCTTCAGGTCTGGGCATCCGGTCTGTGAAAGGGTTAAATCTTCATTTTTCTGCTTTCCTGGCAGGCTGGTCTGGATGGAGAAAACATTGGAAACTGCCCCTTCTGCCAGCGCCTCTTCATGGTGCTCTGGCTGAAAGGGGTCAAGTTCAATGTCACCACGGTGGACATGACCAGGTGAGGTGGCACTGAAGCCCTGGGCCAGCACTGGGGTGAGACACGCCCTACTCAGTTCTCCCATCAGCACTTCTTCCCCCTGCCTGCTCTGTAGCCTGTGTGTCACTGCACAGGGACAATCACTGCCCACAAACTGCCCACCTCACTTGGGGCTCAAGTGTGGGTCAGCAAGGACTTGGGCCACCTGCCAGTGTGCATGGCCCAGGGACTCCCTGTCCTGCTGGATGTGAGGATGACTTGAAGGACCACTGGCAGATCCAGAGGCTGGAGAGCACTTGTCAGCTCCCTGAAGCCATCAGAGCTGGGAATGTTCCTGGTCCTGTGCTACCTCCTAGTCCCCACCTCTGCTGTGGCTACTTTCCTTGGGGACTGGTGGAGGCAGATCTGCTACAGGCTCTGAGCCAGCTCGTTTTCTCTGCTCCAGGAAACCTGAAGAGTTGAAAGATTTAGCACCGGGCACCAACCCACCCTTCTTGCTGTTCAACAAGGAGCTGAAAACAGACTTCATCAAGATTGAGGAGTTCCTGGAGCAGACCCTGGGTCCACCTACGTAACTGCAAACTCACTCCTTCCCCATTTCAGGGCCTGTCACAGTGTTGTCCAGGGCTTGGCAGATTGGGGAACTAGGCAGGGTGCCAGGAGGTGCCCCAGGGCAGCCCGGGCAGGCGGATGGCCCCCAGCCCCTGAGCCTGCTCTGCAGGGCAGGCCCTTTGATGCTGAGGGGCTGGGTCCCCTGGGGAGGGCACGGGGACAACAGGAATGGAAAAGAGTGGGAGGAAATGCACCAGCATTGCACCCCTACTCTGGGGGCACAGGGGAAACATGGGGAGGTCCCTGCAGGGACCCTGGCACTGGTGGGTTTGCCACTTGCTGTGGTAGTTGGTGTTGAGGTAGAGGGGAAAGTGAGACCCCATTGCTTGTTTATGTTCAATGCACTCAGCTGAATGAAAGCAAATGCCCTTGCTTGACAGCTGCAATGCAGGTGACCCATAGGGTGGTTGGGGAGGTGGTCTTCCCTGAGCTCACTGGGGAGCCCTCCAAACCAGCCTCCCCCATGTCCTGGGTGGCTGCAGGCCCCCCACTGCTGCAGAGGAAGCTCAAATACATTTGTCACCTGCCTCCTTGAATGTGTCTGCCTTGCAGCACACCCTGGAACATGTCAGCAAACAGAAGACAGTTCCTGAGGGAGTCATGGGGAGCTTCTGGCTTCATGA
Source organism: Molothrus ater (assembly GCF_012460135.2). Lineage (NCBI taxonomy): Eukaryota > Metazoa > Chordata > Aves > Passeriformes > Icteridae > Molothrus > Molothrus ater. The sequence continues at coordinate 278,862 of NC_050491.2, forward strand.
GACCCCTCTGTGCCAATATGTGTCCTCTGGGCTGGGCCAGAACTGCCTGAAGGCAGGGTTCTATTGCCACCAGTGTTCCCAAACTGTGGAGTATATGCCCTGAGATTGTCTCCTGGCAAACACCCCAGATAGAAGACACAGCTCACAGGGTGGCAGCTGCAGTAATTTACATCATCATGATTCTCCCACAGACAGATGAACATCCCCTGCATCCTCCAGTACCAGCCCTGGGCTCTGTGGCCCAGGAACTGACACTGCTGTATCCCTGCTCCATCCCTGCTCCATTCCTGCCTGCACTGACATAAATGTCTTTTCCAAGGTATCCACACCTGAGCCCCAAGTACAAGGAGTCTTTTGATGTGGGCAGTGACATCTTTGCCAAGTTCTCAGCATACATCAAGAACCCACGCAAAGAAGCAAATATCAGTAAGGATTTGGGTTGTTGGACTCTTATCAACCACGCTGCAGCACAAGAAATGCTTTTTTGTCTGCTGGCAAATCCCGCCATGGGGTTAAGGTTCCTGCTACCTGCCTCACTGAAGCCTCCTTGGGAAGTGCTTGGGCAGAGGGGAAGGATAAAGGCAGTTCTCTGCTCCCTCCACAGGGATAACAGCAGAGCATAAGGTGATGCTGCTGTAGTCCCCTGGCAACAGAGATGGGCCAGGGTCAATGCTGTGTCCCGATGGTGTGGCCCTGAGGGCTTCTTCCGTCTCTGCAAAACCTGTGGGAGGATCAGGCAGCCCAGCACAGCCTAAAGCTTGCCTGGGAATCCAGGGCATACACTGACTACTCTTGGTTTCCCACTCTTCTAGATTTTGAGAAGGCCCTGCTGCGGGAGTTTCAGCGCCTGGATGTTTACCTGAACACTCCTCTCCCAGAGGAGATTGACCAGGATAGCGTGGAGGACATCACCATCTCCAAGAGGAAATTCCTGGATGGAGACCATCTGACTCTGGCTGATTGCAACCTTCTGCCCAAATTGCATATCATCAAGGTAATGCCATTGGCCCCCAGGGCCAGGGTAGGGGGGTACCTGCTCCAAGAGGAGTGGACAGGGAGTCCCCCTGCCAAAGCCAGAGAGTGAGTCTCCCCCAGGTCTTGGACGTTTCAGCCTCCTCCTCCTTCACTCTCCTCTAGATTGCAGCCAAAAAGTACCGTGACTTCGAGATCCCAGAGGACATGACAGGCGTCTGGCGCTACCTCAACAATGCCTATGCCTGTGATGAGTTCAATCACACCTGTCCTGCAGATGAGGAGATCGAGCACACATATGCCAGCGTTGCCAGGAAGATGACCTAGCCATAGGGAGGCGTGGGGTGGCAGCATTGCCCTGGCTCAGCCCTCCAACTCTGCAGTCCTGACACAACCAAAACCAGCTGATGGAGAGACTGGAGAGGGTTTACAACATCGCTAGCTCCTGCCTTTCGGAAACAGCACCTTGCTTCACAGCCCCTGCCACTGCCTCCTCCTTCTGTGCTGCTGGCTGCAACCCCTGGGCACCAGCAGTGCTGACCACATGTACACATTGCTCCCATTTGGATGTAGCTGCATCCCTACTCCCTGAAAATTTTTCTCACAGCCTGTGACTATGTGTCATGGGAAAAGCTGAGGACTAGCCTCCTGCAGTAGTGCTTTCTCATCAAGAGATGACACCCCCAAATGGCTAGGCCAGCCCAGCCTCCCCATTCCCATCTGTCAGCCCTGTGTGGTCCCAGCCATCCTGTGCTTGTCGTGGGATCCCGATGCTTCCCCTGGGCTGGAGCTATTTGTATTTGCCTGTTGCCAACCTGCTCAGCACCTGGGGCTGGCATTTGGACAGCCCTCTCTTCCAAGACATCAGCTCCCTCTGAAGATATGGAAAGGCTTTGCCCAGGCAGTTCATCACATTGAAAAATTGTGCTCACTGTTGAGGGCTGTGACATGGATCTGACTCCCAATAGGACCTGGGGGTAGGTGGGTGCTGGGGGTGACGCCTGGTGCAGCAGTGCCAGGACCAGCTATGGGAGGAAACAAAGGGTCAGGGGACCTGTAAAGGGCCTGAGGATGAAGGGCTGAGGATCAGGGCATCCCTCCCATGACTGCCAGCACCCAGGGCCACGTGCTGCTAGCTGCAAGGTCCCACATGGCTCCTCCCAGCTCAGAAGTCTTTGTGCCTCGCCGAGCCCTGCAGAGGGTGCAGCCATGCTCTAGCTCCATAGCCCCTAGTTCCCACCAATACTTCTGGCACCTGAGGCTGGGAGCAACCACAGGGTAGGGCACATGTTTAGTTTCCTCACTGGAAAGCCCAGGAGAACAGACAGCAGCTGTTTGGCTAATTGCTGTGTCTGTGGAAAGGTGTGGGCAGTGCCCCTTGGCTCAGCTTGCCTTCACATCCTGTGTTGCTGACATGAGGCATCAAAGCTGCTCTGCACAGCCATGACATCCTATGTTCCCCCTCTGACACTTCCAGCTTCCCCAGGACTCCTACCAGACCTTGAGAATTCAGCCAGCCCTCCCTAACCAGCCCCAGGCAAATGGATACTGTACAGTGGGCATGGTGGGTTCTGTGGGAACTGAAGAAGCGAGCAGAGCCTCCTCAGCCCTCACTGCCACTTTCCTCTTTGCACTAAATGTGTGTCCTCACAAGCCTGCCTCAGATAGTGCTGGGTTTGGGGACTGGGTTTGTTACTAATGGGGTTTGGTTTGTTGTTTTTTATAAACTAAGAATAGCAATAAACTATATTTTAATATGCCTTTCTGGTGTGCTGTCAGCCAGGCATAAAGGCTGCTGGCATAGAGGGTGCTGTGCAGTGGCGGGGGCTTTCCTGCAGTGGAAACTCCTCTGAGATTTAGCAGAAGTGAAGCTGTAGCTGCAGCCTCTGCTGGCCTGGATCACTGGCTCAGTCAGACCAATGTGTCTTGGTCCACGGGGCTATTCCTCCCTGGGGGCAGGACTTGGCACTTCTCCTTGCTGACCTGCACAAGGTTTGGCTTTTCAGAAGCTCTGCTCTTCACTGTGGTGTGTTGTGTCAGTGGGAAGTGCTGTGGAAGGCTGGGCAGGTTAACCCTGGCTCCAGTGGGGTTTGGAGGTTGATCAGAAGAGAACATGAGGCCAAGGTTTGGACAAAACGCATGGATCCATGCTTTCTCTTTGCATGATCTTCCTTCCTGAGGGCTACCACGTGTCTTCTGCTCCTTTCATATCTCACAGCAGCAGGAGGGCAGTGACAAAGCCTTTGGGCATCTGGGCATCCCAAGCTGATTCTCAGTGCATGCTCCGGTCCCTGGAGACAGGACTCAGCCAGTGACAAGACTTATCCTCTGCTGCCGAGAGCTTCCTTGCTGGAGCAATATTGGACCTTGCTAGCATTCGGAGGAGCCTCTCCTCTTCATCCTAGAAGCTGGCCGTGTAGTTCGTCCTTCTGGAGGATGTGTCTGGGAGCTTCAGGTAGCTGATGTAATCCTAGACTCCTTGGCTGGGGTCATCAGGGGACACTCCTGGGGTGGATGCCCCTGCAGACTGGAGAGGTCAGTCTGGGCTTCACAGCAACAGCAAAGTGGCCCAATTCAGAGCAAGTGCTGGGGTCCGGGGAGTTTTGGAGAGGGAAATACTCATCCTTGCTCTCTGGAAAAAAGGCAGGCACTGATGGAGGCTGGTTGTCCAATGTCCCAAAACACCATCCATGAGACAGGGTCATGAAAGATGGCTTTTCTGAGACAACAGCACTGAGGTGGTGCACACTCTTCCCAAAGCTGCAGGTACAGAGGCAGCCCCCAGCCACTGGCTGTGTCAGCTGGGACTTGGCCCAGTTCTCCTGTGTTGAGGTTTTTCCAGTTCCCATTAGAGATCTTGTTTTTTTCCCCTGACTTCAATTTCAAATTACCATGCTATCAGCCAACTAGAAATGCTTCTAATTACTTCTCTTCCCCTGAAAGGCTTTAATTCAGAGAAATCCAGCTAGAATGACCTCAACCAGGCCCTTCTAGTTGTGACTGCAGCTCATGCTCTACCTCACTGAGCACATTTCCCGAGGGCATTTGGGAGGTGACTGACAGGCAGAAGAACATTTTAAACTTTCAAGAGCCTAAAATCCTGAGGTGTTATTCATGGAGGAGAGGAGACAGGGCAACTTGTTCTGTGCCTTTCCCTACCTGCACCGAGGCTGGGGCTCAGACAGGTTGAACAGTGCTTGCTTCATAGGTGCCACATGGAAAGTCTCTCTGAAGTCTTGGCATGGGATCCACGTTTCTCAGTCTATTGTGTCCTCTCATCTTATGGGGTTGGACATCACACTGGGACTTTCTTGAGCAAGATGGGACAGGATGATGAGCAGCCTGAGCCTCTATTATTTAATCACGAGGCTGACTGTGACCCTGCTGACCACAAAACAGAGGCTCTCATTTCTCATGGAGTGGCTGAAGGTACATTATCCAGAGATCATTGGTTACCTCTGTTTGCCAGTCCCCATCTGTCAGGCATGGATATAACTGGAAAACAGCTGAGATGAATCTATCATCCATTTCAAGTGGGCATGCCACCCAGCTGGGATTTTTCTCCTAACAAAAATCTTTATCTACCCTGTTTTCCATCCTCTGGAAAATAGAGGATGGAAAAAATCAGAATCCTGCCAGGTTTTATGTCACAGAATGAAAAATCCTGGAGACAGGCTCATGCCATTTGCTGTGGTGCCATGAGGAGGAAGCACACAACCCCCCCCCCCACCCCAACTCAGAGTGCATCATGAGCCAATATGCACCCAACTCGGAGGGCAGCTTGCTGGTCCTGTCTGTCACCAGGAGCATGAATGATCCTAGGGGACAGAAAGCTACGGGAGCAGTGCCAGGAAGTGAGAAAGTGTTAAACTGAGCTGCCATTCCCATAGGCTGCAGGACCAGAAATCCCCTATCCCCATGCATCTGAAGGATGGGAAACACAGGAACTGGCCGTGTGTCACAGACCCTTAGAAGAGCAGTGGTGAGTGGTGAGGACAAGACAGGAGAGGTTGGCCTGCAGAGTAAGGGGACCTGGTGACCAAGCTAGATGGTATATGAATCTGTCAGGTGCCCTTGGCACCTTCTGAGTGCAGACACTTGCCACGCATCCCCAGGTGAGGGCACACCCAGACCAGCACATGAAGTAGGACCAATTTTGCTCTACAGTCTCCTGGGGTGACCTGAATGTCCCAACCTCCCTGCTTGGGTCCCAATCCACTGAATTGCAGGAAAGCTCCTGCATGGAGAGAAACCACCCAGGTCTGAGCAACCAAATTCACTTCTCTGCAGCCTGTCAACTCTGCACCCCTCTTCATGCATATCCTCTAAACACACCACACTCAGGCTCCAGCCTTTGGGGCTCTCACAGTCCCTACCCACATCCTGCTCGTCTTCCCAACCAAGGCAAGCAGCTTAGACCACTGAGAGGGAGGTGCAGCAGGAGTCAGTGGTCTGGATGTTGCAGCTCAGACCTGTCAACCCACAAAGTCTTTTGGGGCTGAAGGATGGGGTCCAGCTGTGATGCTGCTGCTCTGTGCTGCTTCAGGGACCTACCTGGAGCTACAGACCCATCAAAGGCAACTTGCACAGGGAGGCTGAGTGACAGTGCCTTAGTGAGGTCCTGGGTCTTTTCCATATATACAGATGTGCTGGACAGCACTTGAAGTGGCTGTGAGGATTTGGAGTGGCTCTGGGCTGTCCCAAAGAAGTGGCAGGGCAGCTGCAGTGACAGGCAGGAGAGAAAGCAGACAGAGCAGAGTGGGCACAGGGTCAGAGCAGACCCTGCTGTTTGCAGCTCTGCCTCCCATGGTTTTCAAAGGCTAATGGTCCTGGGTACTCCCAGCCCACAAAATATAAGAGCTTGATTTTCCCCCATCATTTCAGAGCCACCACATCTCTTACGGCTGTCAGGTACAATGGTTCCCACTCAGTGACTGTGAAAGCCCCATTAGCCCCCAAAGAGCAATTTTCCAGTGTACACCATTTTCATGGGCTGGCAGCTCTGCTCTCTGAGAATTAGTAATAAGAAATACGCTCTTGCACAGTCCTTAACCCACTGTTTCTAATAAAGAGCTGTTTGCAGCGGCATCTCTCTTGTTGCTTTGATCTGGCACCCGGAGAATCTGAAAGCATCACAGAGAGAAGGAAGGAACAGGGGATGGATGATGGTGAGTCAGAGCTTTCACCAGCCCCCGCAGCAGTACCTGCAGGCACAGCGCTGTGCTGTGGGCGTGAGGCCAGCTCCAGAGATGGCATCTGACCTCCACGATGACAGTGCTGTAGGGTGGCCTGGGTGCCTAAGGCCCAGTTGCTGGATCAGCCCTTTCCAGGCTGTGGAGGGAGCATGGAATGCTGAGGGAGGACCCTGCTGTATGCAGGTGACTGAGTGATGGAGGGACTGGTCCGGGGTCCTGCGCAGACCTGCCTGGGGCTGATGTCTTGCCTGGGTTGGGGGCTTACTCCTGACCCATGTCCATCCTCCAGCACAGTCCAGTCCTGGTGAGCACATAACAACCTGCCAGGTAGACCAAAGTGGGATCTAGTTCAGACACTCCACCCAGGCCCCACGCTGCACATAGTGGTGACAGGTCTCTCCTGGGACATGCTGGGACCTCACCCCACAGCGAATGTTGCACTTTTTCTCTGTGATTCTGCAGAAACCCGCATGCTACTTGCACCTCTGAGGCAAAGCAGAAACCCCCTCTTGCATCCACTTGGAAACTTCAGCTGCTGATGGCATCTTGAAATGTCACAACCTTTCTGTCTTTTTCCACTCCCCATGAAAAACTCTTTTATATGAGTGGGAACATTCCAGCTGTCCAGGGCAAGGGCCAGGGCAAGCCCCTGCTGCCAGTGAGTGACTGCCTAAATCATCCATGGGGACCCCAGCACCCTTGTCCAGCCACAGAGCTGGTCCTCTTCAGACTTGCAGAGACCTGGCCAACTGTGATCAGAGCACCGGTCGTGCCCCAGTGCAAGCCCAGCTCCCACAGCACAGCAGCTGTGGGAGCCAGTCTGGTCCAATTGCACTGGTCCAACGTCCTGGCAAACCACCCAGGATGGGGCTGGAGCAACATGATGGACACCGCTGGGCCTGGACAAGCTCCTGCTTGGGATGTGGCTCCTGCCACGAGCCTGTGGCACAAACAGCAGCTCTGACTGATGCTCCTGCTAAGAGATGCCTTGCCTGGGACCATGCAGTGGCCTTCCAGACTAGTGTGGGTTTGGAGGCCCTGTGGGCTATGGGGATGAGGCAATTGATCAAACAGGGCTGCAGGCATGTAGGGCTTCACCCCCATGACCTTGAGGCAGATCAGACACTGTGAGGGACAAAGGAGATGGCAACTGGACACCAACTTCATAGGTAGAAAAAAGCATATGGGTAATATATGTGTTCCTCAAGCAACTCTTGGGACTGTCTCTTTCCTTTTTTTGTTTTTTTTTTCTTTTTTTCTTTCTCTTGTGTGTGTGTGTGTGTGTGTGTGTGTGTGTGTGTGTGTGTGTGTGTTAATTCAGCTCAATTTCTTCAATACATGACATGTCCTCACATTGACTGTCAGAGATGACCTGGGCCAGATGCCAGACACAGCCCAAAGCTGCTGTACCACTCTCCCTACAAGGTCCCAATCCCCTTTAGCAAACCTGTTTTAGCTTGGTCTCCTCTCTCCACGGGGCCACAGGTCCTGCCTGCCAGGAGCTTGCTCCAGTCATGATCTTCCCATAGAGTCATGGCCTCCTTTGGGCATCTGGTATGGGATCCTCCCTAAACTGCACATGGATCTCTGCTCCCCCATGGACCCTTGTGGGCTACAGGGGTCAGCCTGCAGTACGAGGCAGGGATGGAACATGGCTGGGGTGTCAGGAGTGACGGGGTTGGAACATGGCCCTGCACAGCCCCAAAGGCTCCCTAAGACTGGCAGCACTGTACCTCCATCCCCTCCATCAGCTGCCTGGACACTAGACGCCAGTTTCTCACCTGTTCCCAGATCCAGAGTAATTTTGTGAGTCCAAGAGCCTGGATTTGTCACTGCATTTTGACTCCACTGATTCCAGCTTGTGACACAGCACAAGGAGGTTTCCCCTGGCCTCTGTAGCTTCAGGCAAAGCCTCAAAACACATCCCGGGGAGAGAACCGCAGGGAGGGGCTTCTCAGCCATAAATCACCCCAGTGCTAGCAGGAGGAATAATAAATATATCCCTTGGTGCTAAAAAACAGTCTTTTCCCACAGGAGAGCAAGACAGAGATTGTGGGTGCAATTTTCTGCCTGGAAAACCCCAAGTTTACTCCCTTCCTTTCCTGACTGCTGCACAGGGAAGGGTTGTGCTGGGTCTGTAACACAGAAACAATGAATAGAGAAGCCAGTTTTCTAGAATAAATTAGTGATATTTAAAAACAACTCCGGCACAGAATCAACATTTCCAGAATCAACACAGAAGTAAAAACCCCAACATTTTTTTCATTAAAGAGCCTTACAAATATATATGTATATATGAGTGTTACATTAGTATAGATACTGTACCATACATGCACACATACAGACAGATCTCTAGATAAGAGTTTTGGGGGTTCAGCGTTGGTCCATGCTCCTTATGAGGTGTCTCAAGAGCACCAAATCCCCAGAGGAAAGCTCTGGATCCCCCCCCGTCCTTGGTGGATCCTTGGCGGCCGTGCCCGGAACGTGCCTGTGCCTGCCCTTGGAGCCTGCCCCGGTCCCACGCGCAGCCCTGCCCCAGCAGGTTGGGACCGACAGCCAGACAGCCAGACAGCCGTCCCGGGGAGCTGGGGGAGGCGCCCTGGGCTCTGCTGGGCGCTGGAGCCTGCCCTGCTCGCTAAAGCTCGCTGCCCTCTGGGGCCCGGGGCTCGTAGCCGGAGAAGGGAACTGTCCGCAGGACGCTGCGGGGCGAGGGGGGCAGCCGGCAGGGGCTGCACAGACACGGTTCTCCCTGCTCCGGGTAGCCTCGCTGCACGGTGCTATCACCTTGTTCTGGGTCAGTCCCGCCGCCCCGCAGGGTTTGGGGAACACAGAGGCGCTGCCCTCCCTCTGTCTCCACGCTGGGCAGGAGCCTCACGGAGCTGAGCCGGATCCAGTGCCCAGCCGTGCCCAGACTCTCCTGCAGGTGCTCCTGGCTGCAGCTTCTGCTTGGCACGGGCAGAGGCAGGTGGCTGTCTGCTCCCAGAATTGGGCACTGGCATTTAGAATAAAGCTGGAGGTGCAGGGGGAGCCATATTTTAGGTATCTGGCTGTCCCTGTCACCTATGTAGCTGTGTCCAGACAGTCCCATTAGCACCAGCTGCTCTGGCAAATCATCCCCATCACCTGCCTCCTCATCCTTCTCCAGCTGTGAGGGGACCTGAGAACCTAAGGCATGCCCCAGCCGACTGTGGGTGCAGGATGGGTCCCTTCCCTCAGTGCAGTTTGGGCCAAACCCATTGGCACAGTAGCCACTCACATCCTGGACAAGGCCTTGCAGGAGCCGTGGGACCGTGGCTGATGCCTGCACAGCTGTGGATGGCCCGTGGGAGGGGAGCACAGTCTGCAGGAGCAGGGCCAGTGGGTCCTCCTCAAGCTGGAGTGGAGGCACCTGCATGGCCATACTCAGCTCGCTGTTCTGGAGAGTCTGCAAAAACAAAAGCAGTGACATGGTCAGCCTCAGCTGGCTAAAGCCCTGCCAGCTAAGGGGTTGTTACAAACTATGCTGAACACCAAGGGCTCCACTGCCTGAGACCCCATCCTCTGCTGTGACCCATGGCTGGCCAATGCCCTCCACCAGTACCTTCTTCTTGGGGGACAGTGGTTCAGACGGCAGGGGAGACACCTGGGTACTAAAATGGGCTTGGTGATGTGAGAGTTGGAGGAAAGGAGGTGCTGAACCCTTGCAAATGCAGGGAACCCTGGCTTGGCTATGGCTACACACAAGGTGGAAGTTGGAGGAGGATCATCACTCACCAGTGCTTTTGGGAGGCACATCTCCGGAGGATTGGGAAAGACATGCAGCAGCATGAAGCAGATCCCAGCCACACTTAGCGGCAGCAGCAGGAAGAAGGCACTCAGCACAGCAAGGACCCATGGAAAGCCTGCCAGGACATCACAGCAGGCTGAGGGGTTACTCAACCACATCCCTCCCACCCCACTCCCTGTCAGTGCTTCCCATCCATGTCACACTGGGATGTTTCAGGAGGCAAGCCCAAGGCAGATGACAAGAAAGCATCACCATGAGATGTCCCCACTGGGCAGCACTGGGCCATAACCCTGACTACAGTGGCTGGGGGTGAGGTATTCACACCTCCACACAAGTTTGTGCTGTGAGCAGGATCTGAGATGCAACCGTGCCAGCTGAGTTGGTGAGAGTCCTCCCACCTGAAGGGGCTGCTGGAGTCACCAGGCACTGCTCAGCCTCCCGGCTCCGCTCCCTGGCAATGTCTGCAGCCATCGTCCGGACACAGTACTGTGTGCTGGGCTTCAGGTGCCCAAAGGTGCAAGGCACTTCCTCGCTGCTCTGTTTGCAGGGCACCTGAAAGCAGATGGAACAGCCGGCCACAGAAGCTGGAGGTGGGGTTTGGGCATGGCTCCACTGCTCTGTGCAGCCTCAACATCCCACTTGCCCCATGGTCCCTCCTCCCAGGCACCTCCAACACTCAGTTCTTTGCCCCAGGAGTTGTTCAGGTCCTAGAGCATCTCCTGAAACACCTCTGGCATCACTTTTCATCTGAACAGAACCAGTCCAGTTCTTCTTACCCAGGGGAGGGAAGTGGTCTCCTGCCTTGCTGAGGTGGGAGCCCCAGACTGGGGGTGCACAGCACCTCACACCTGCATGTGCAGCCAGGTGTGGGCAGGGCTGCAGCACAGGCACCCCCACACCACTACAACTTGAGATGGTAGTTTTGCTGCACCAGGAAAGCTTGTGCAAGCCCTGCGCCTCTGGGCCCTGCCCAGCTAGCACACATACCTGCTGGACAAGCAGGTCCCCCTCGTACAGGTGCAGCCAGTACCACAGCTTCAGCAGCACTCGGTTGACTGGCTTGTAGGAACCAGTCCTTCTCTGGTAGGGAGTGGGTGGTGTGATGATGTTTATGCTGAGGATTTGGTCCTGGAGCAGCCAAGACAGCTTGGGAGGGCCAACGATTGCTGTAGGGAAGGGGAAAAAATCAAAAATTAAGGCCTTCAAAGGAAGGCAGACATCTTGTTTCTCTAGAAATTCTATTTTTCTGTCTGACATTTCCCTCCCAGAGCACAGAAGTTCCTCAGGTCTTGCCTGATGGCACTTTGTGCCCTGAAACCACCTCTAGGAATGGCAGCCACCACATCTTCATGACAGCTAGCGCTGCTTCTGCCTCCTCTTCACACCGACAGACCTGTGGCACCACCGGCTCCCTCTGCTGAGACCTTCACCCCTGAGCCATCTACCAGGGTCTGGAGACCCCACTGCCAAGGCCAGCAATCACTTCCTAACTGAATGCACCCACTTCCATGCCAGCTGGATGCAAAGGGAATGAACAAGGGAACACAAATAACCAGCACAGAATCCATTTATCTTACACATTCTGTTTATTGCAACAACCCCTCTGATGGAGGTCAGAGGAGGGTCCTGAAAATTTTCTAGCTTCAGGAGACTACTAGGTTTTTTGGACAGAACAGCTGGTCTGACTGAGAAGAGGCACATTCCCACACCAGGCAAACACAATAGTCAGGATGAAAGGATCACCAGAGGGTCTGCCCGTGCTTCATCCCAGACCATGACAGGGGAGGAAGATGAGCCTTTCAAAAGCCAAGCCTGGAGGCATATCCTCTTTCCTGCCCCATCTTGATGCATTCCCCAGAGACCCAAATTCTCCCTGTGCCTTGCTGGCCTGGGGCCTCCTACCAATCACCTCCCTGTGGCTTCTCTGTCCTTTTGCTCTTCACCCAGCTGTCTTCCAGCAGCTCTGCCTTATCCCTTTCCTCTGGTTAGGGCTCTTTTCCCTCCAGTATCCTAATATGCTTTCCCACTGTATCCCATCAGATCTCTCCAAGGTCCCCTCTCCCCATCAGCCCCCCAGGAAGAGCCCAACTGGAGAAGCTCCCCAGTCCTTACTGTCTCTGTACAGCTGCAGCTCGCTGGAAATGGCCCACTCGGACTGCTCACCTCCGGCCACCACTCTCACCCGTGCCCAGTAGATATCATGAATCCTGTCAAAATACAGCTCACACACACAGGAGTTTCTGCTGTTCCCCCCATAGGCACCTGCCTTGGTCCAGTTTGAGGTTCTGCCCAGGGAGAAAGCACAGGGATTGCTTCTTTTCAGCATCCTCCCAGCCCAAAGGGAGGGCTGCCCAGCCACTGCCATCCTGCCCAGGTGGAAAGTGTAGGAAAGCCCAGGCATCAGCTAACAGTGTCCCCGGGATGTGTGAGGAGGGGGGTCACCAGCAAGTTGACTCTCTCCTGGGGACAGATGGCATCTGGCACTGTGCCCTGACCTGTGCTCTCCACAATGAAAAACCACACAGCTGTGGCAGGGAGAACCCACCAAGGAGTTGAGGCTGTTGAGGCTCTGTGCTATGAGGGAAACTGAGTGAGTGGTGACAGCTTGAGCCTCAGAGAAAGGTGACTGTGGGTGGGGGGGGGGGTCTTATCAACACAAGAAGAAGATAGAGTCAGTGGTGTCCAGCAAAAGTACAAGAGGCAGTGGACACAAGTTGAAATACAGGAAATCCTATTTAGCATAATGGGGAAAAAAAAAAAATTCAAAACCCCAGTCCAAAAGCAACCCCTTAGTTTGTTATTGGGATAGTGACCAGGAAAGGAACCAAGCTGTCCAGGGATATTGTCCTGAAGTCGTTCAAAACCCACCAGGACACACTCCTGAGTTGACCTTGCATGTGCAATGGTAGGACTAGCCAATCCCTGCCAACTCCACTGCTCTGTTACTCTGTGGCATTTACTGCCAGATAACAGTCCTCTGGCTGCCAGGGGTCCCCAACAGCCTCTGCCAGGGTGTAAGAGGACCAGACCTCTTCACCCCCTCCTCCCCACCCACCTGTTCCTCCACTCCACCTCATAGGTGGCAGAGCTGGGTGAGCTGGGGTCTGGCTCCCAGCGCAGCAAGACGTGGAAGTTCTGTGCCTCCAGCCTGACGCGCCGTGGCCTCAGTAGCGTCCCTGGGGAGGGAGCAGAGGGGTATGAGGCAGTGTCCTGCAGGGTCCCCTTGTAGCACAGGTTCCTCAGGTTCATCCCAGCATGGGCAAACACTGACTTCAAAGTAGGTGCTCAGCACCTGTATCCTCCCCAATTGGTCACACACTGAGAACACCCTCTCCACACTTCTGCCAAAGCAGAGACACAGATGACAAAACAGGAGAGACAACACCCTGACACAGCTGCTGCTGACCCGGGGGTTTTCTTTCTCATCATTCCTTGACGACCACTTGGGCCTCTCCTCTTCACAGGTACCTTCAATAGGTTTGAGAGGTGTCCCTGTGCCTCCTCTGGCCCTGCAGCCAGCCCCCCCCCCCAGACTGTGGTGACAGCTTCAGCACTGGCTTACCCTGGAGCAGGGAGCAGCTGGTCAGGGACAGCAGCAGGAGCAGGGCAGGGCTCATCCTACCACAGCCCATCCATCTGCCCCAGCACTACGCAGCTGTGCTGGGGGCCATGGAAAGGGATGGGTGTGCTGGAGCTGTTCTGCTACCCACAGACATAATGTGCTGCTGGGACCTGGGATTAAAAACAGAAACTTCAGCCAGTGACACTGCCCCATGGAGCCCACATGCCTATTGTGGCACAGAGGTGTCCACTATGGAGGGCAGGGGACCTTCTGCTGCATTCTGGGGGTGCCACAGGACAGGTACCCTCAGGGCTGTGGTGGTAAGTAGACCCACAGGGACAGTGGGCAGCTGCCACACTGCTATGGCACTATGCACATGCTGCAGCAACCTTCTGTTGCATCCACCTCTGGCACCCCGTGGTGAGATGTCACACTGCCTTTGTCACCAGGATGTGGGTCTGAGAAAGCTCCTCACCTGAGGCTCACACCACTGGGGAGGTGACTCAGCCCAGCTCTGGGCATGACTCACACTGGCACAACCCGTGACACCACTGCCAGGACAGCCCCAGCCATCCCACAGACTCCCCGGTATGGGGAGGGCACCATGTGTGACATCACCCTCAAGGCAAAATGGGGCACAATGAGGGTTGTAAGCAGAGACCTCAGACTGTGAACCACAGCAGAGGCTGGTCCAGCTGGGCACCTGTACCTGACCAGTCCCTTCTTACCTTGGTCTTGCCCCACCATTCAGCCACCAGGAATCTTGCCCTGCTCTTGCTGGTCATGGAGGTAATCTTCCTCTCCTGGAGCAGACATGCAAGGGCTTTGAGGCTACCAACACCAACCTTGTGGTTGTGGGGACACATTCCCCCATGAAGGTGGGGAGCCCAGGGCCACCTCCAGAGGCAGAGGGGTGGGAGCACCCCTGACCAGATGGGACACCAGTGGGGCTGGCTCACCACTGTCACTGCTTCTCCCTCTTCCCATTTCACACCAACTTTTCACTATTACAAGCGCAAGCACCTCAGCACGTGGATACAAAACATTGCCTCCATGTTTTCTCTGTCCTTTGCAGGATTAAGAGCTTGAAACAAGGAGGAACAGTCAACAAGCAGGGACATGCAGCTGCAAACTGTGGGTGAGGGCCAAGCTCTGAAACACCAGAGCTGAAGTACAGGCAGTCGGCCTAGGGATTCCCCCCTTGCTGAGACCAACAAGAACCCTCCTGGCTTTGCAACAGAGCCCATTGAAGGAGGCAGTATTTCTGCCCGGAGGGAGAAAGAGCCTCCAGGGTTGCTCCTGGGGCTTACAGAGGCACAGAGTTGGGGAACTGATGGAGACCCTAGGACTGGCTGCCTGTGCAGGCAGGGACAGGGCTGCTCTCACTGCAGAAGGCAGCACAAGGGAGGCAATGCTTCCCTGAAGCAGCAAGGGTGACTGCAGGCCAGTCCCTGCTAGCCCCCCTCTGAACCCCAGCACATCTGTTCCCCTTCTGCCATGGCCAGAGCAAAAATCCCAGCAACTCTCCCTCCGTTGTGGCATTAACTGAGATTGTGGGGATTAACCCCCTCTGCTCTGCACATCCTCTCCTTTTCTGTATCCCCATCACACTACCCTGAAGCACCAGCACTCCCCCCAACCTTGATCCAGCATTTCCTCTCTACCCCTCTGCAGTATCAGAAACCCACCTTACCAACCACACTGTTAAACACAACACCCTCAGCTCAGCAACCTTACATTTGGCTCCGAGTGTTCACTGGAAGCGTTACCACGGTCTGCTCAGCCGCCAGGCTTCCTCCAGACGGGGGACAGTCCGTGTTGTCTGTGCCACCATGCTGGGAGGCGTGATTTGACTTGGGCGGTTTGTACCTCCTTTGCTGAGCCAGGGTTTGTTTTTTCCTTCCTTGCTTCCTCATTAGAACCATCCCAGCTGGGCACGGGTGCTCAGCAGTGCCCTCTGCACACCAGAGCTGAGGCACAGCCTGTCCCAGCACGCCATCCCAGCAGATGCACTACCCCGGCACAGACCATCAGTGGTGTGGGGACAGAAAGGAGCAAGGGCTCGGGCCAGGGGTGACACATGGCAGGGCAGACACAGGCCAGGACATCCCAGCAAAAACAGTAGCAGGTTTTATCCTTGCCAAGACCAATGCTGCAGGCTGGGCCCCCTCAGTTTGCCCTGGTGACCATGAGGGACCTGCACGTGGCTCTGCACCACCTCAAGAGCTCCAGGCCTCTGGCAGCCCAATGGGACAAAACACAGCTGAACTTGTGCTTCCCAAGAACTGCGCAACCATTGCAGGACTAACAGAGCCATTGACGGCAGCATTGTGGGGCTCATAAGCACCATTCAACTCTGCCCAGGGCCCAGCAGTCACTGTTGGCCTGGGCATTCCAAAACAAGAGCCCTAGAATGGCCAAGTGCCACCTCGGGGGGCAATGCCAGCATCTCCACTGTTGTCCCTGCACCACTTCAATGGCCAGCAGTGTTGGGTAGCCCTGATACATCGCTGGTAGAAATGGGGCTAGGGCCTGACAGGAGCTGGAAGGCAGACAGCCATGAGGAAAAGGACACATAGCCACAGTAGACTGGACAAGCTCTTTAATACCTGGCTGAATACCAGTGCTGAAATGCTCCCAGCTGTGCCTGACAGCTGCACACACTGCAGAGCCCAGCATCCACCACCCCACAAAGCGCTGTTGGTGAGGCAGGCCTATGGCTCCTCCAACCCCCTCAACCCCTCTCCCTTTTTGGTCAAAGGGTGGGCGGAAGCCTGCAGGAGCCTGGAAGGACTGTGGGGGCTAACAAGCCTGGGTGCAGCAGGCACAGTCCTGCCCTGTGGGTAGAGTCAGGCCAAAGAGGACCCCCATGGGCCCAGGCAGCCCCGAGGGGTGCTGCACAGCTGCCCTCAGCAATCTGGAAGCATGTCCTCCGCCCAGCTCTCAGTCAGCGCTTTGAAAGCAGAAAGGTTACAGAGCTGGCCAACTCCATGGTCTGGAAAAGGTGGGTGGGTGCCCACTGCAGACAGGATGCAGGCAGAGCATCCTCAGACTGTGGCACTGGGGCTCCTGAGGGGTTCGGGAAAGGCAGGTCTCTCCCTGACAGAGGGTGCCACAGGGATGAGGACTCAGTGGCAGTGGTCCAGCTGTTCCTGCGCTGGAGACACCACCAGCCACTCCCAGCAGGGTGCAGGGGGATGCAGAGGGAGCAGGCAGTGCCATGATGGGATCAAGCATCAGCACTTGTCACTGCCTCTGTCCCTGTCACCCAAGATTAAACTTCCCCTGGCAAAACCCATCCTCCAAAGGCTTTCTCCAAGTACCGGGCCACCGCCAGCGTCAAGTGGTCATTGTAGGAGGCCGCCACCAGCTGGATGCCCAGTGGCAGCCCCTCGCTGCCCAGCCCCAGCGGGCACTGTGTCACCGGCAGGCCCAGGACATTGAAGATGGCTGCAAGAGAGAAGGTTGGATAGATCAGAGTGAGCACAAAGACTGGGATACATCACTGCCTGGCTCTCCCACCCTGGGCAGGCAGCTCTGCCATACACAGCACCAAGATCCTGGGAGCTGGTGCTTCATGCAGCAGTGCAGAGACATGGTGACAAGGGACATCACTGGCCAGAGATTCCCAGCACCAACATCATGTGTATAAACAGCATCCATGAGGGATGGCATACACTGTGGCATGCCAAATTTGGGACATTCCTGTGCCAGGCACCAGCTCTCCGTCACTCCACAAAGCAAGGCAGCACTGACACCACATGGGAACCACACAAGGGGCCCCAGGCTGTACCCCATGAGATGGCAGGTTTCAGGTTCCTGCTAAACCCCAATATCACACACAAAGTTACACCTGCCCTGCTGTGGACAGGCACCTTTGGCAAAAGGTAAAAGATGCCACACGGTATGAAGCACGACAACCTTCGCTCCAAGACAAGACACCTCTCTTTGTTGCACAGCCCACCGTCAGCAATGCAAACACTTTGGATACAACACCCCAGCTGCCAGCCCACACTGCTGCCACAGGGAGATCATTTTGGTAGCCCTAGCTGCAACCCCACAGGAGCCAGGGCTGCTCACCTGTGTAGGCAAAATTGAAGGGCATGCAGATGGGGGAGTGGTGCTTGGGGGCGATGGTGGGGTGTGAGGGGTAGAGGAGCACCCCATCTGGCCCCAGCAGTGCCTCCATCTCCTCCTGTAAGCTCTTCCCCATGCTCACCAACTTGGCCTTGCCACTGAGGTTGAGGTTCACCAGCTTCTCTGTCAGTCCCAAGGCTGCAGCAAAGGGTAGAAATGGGGACAAGAGCATATGAGAGGACTGTGGTCTATGTGGGGCAGAAACAATGCCTAGCCACATGCAACATCCCCTGCTTTTGGGGTGGCCCCCCCAAGTACCCCTTCCTGCCAGTAGCCACAGCAGATTGCCCCTAGCACAGCTTTGTGGGCACCATTCCCCCAGCTCTCCCAAGGGACAAGCATTCAGCCTGCCCCTTCCTTCCAGCTTTTCCAGCCAGTGGGGCTGAGCAGAGCTGGCAGAACGACCCCAGCACTCATTAGACAGCAGCACAAGAGTGTTAATTAGGGTTCTCTAGTACCTGCTGCTATAAAACAAGATCAGTGCAGACCCTGACTGAGCCCTCTGAGCCTCCAACAGTTCTGGTGTGGCTCACAGCAGAAGTGAACCCTGCCCCCAGCTCCATCATCCTCACTTCTTCCTCCAAGGTACCCACTCCCATCTATCAAAGATCCAGACTCTTGAACTAGCCTTCAAAACTAGGCTGAAGCTGCTCAGGGCAAACCCCGAGTTCCTTCACTGGGCATTGGAAGGGTAATACCTGCATTTAACAACCTGCCCACCCCAGCACTGCCTCTGCACTTCCCAGGGCCCCTGCCAGCATTACCGATAGCTGGAAGAGTGTGAGAAGACATCCCCACGAGCCACTTCATCAGCTCCCACAGCGGCCACACTGGCTTCCCATGGTCCCCCAGCAGGTCTGTGAATCTTTGTGCCTCCTGTAACACACCCACTCCCCCTGTCAGCAACGCCAACATGCAGCAGGGAGGCACAGGCTGGCAATGGACAGTGAAATTTCAGTTATCTTATTATCCCAATGTGAGGTGTTCCCACTTTCACACAGGAGATGCCCATCAGGTGCTCCACAGCTCTGACACTGATCCAGGGCAGCAGCAGGAGCATTTTTCCCTGCCAGAGACAGCAAGGAGATGGGAGAGCCCCCCCAGAGCAGCACCCACAATACAAGGGATAATGTCCCAGAGGCATTTCCTCCTGTGATATGACAATCGGACCTGGAAGAAGGAGGCAGAGGAGCCAGACAAGCCCTCCTTGGTGTGGTGGGGCTGGGCTGTTTCATCACTGCCTCTGTGCCAGGAATGCATAAGTTATGACACTCCCAGAAGTTTATCTTATTACGAAGTACTTTCCTGCATGCACAGATATAGCGCAGCAGCTGCAATGCCAGGGAAAAATTACACAAGCAGGCCTCCTGCTGGAAGCTGCTCGTCCCCTGCCTGTCTTGGCATCCCAAAGGGTGTTAATCCCAGCCTACAAGTCAGAAGACACAGTGTGGGGCAAAGAGCAAGGCAGGATGCCCCCTGCTTGGCTGACTTACCAACCAGCATGGAAAAGGTCAATGTGCCAGAACAACCTCGCCCCTCCTTGGGCCTCAACCCACAGGACAGCAAGGGAGAAGGTGCTGTGCAACTTTAAAAAGAGGTGAAAAGAGAATTGGGGGGACACATGGAGCAGGGAAAGCCCCTGGGTAGGTTTGGGAAGCCTACAGCTCTCCATAGCTGGCCCCGAACAGCTGTTTCTTCCCTGATGCCTCCAAAGTTGTGCCTTTGCCAACTCACTCTGACACACCTGTCCCTCACTGTCCTTGGATGACATCATGGCTGACCAGATCTGGAAAGAATACTTCATCTTGTGGATTGCCACATGCTGAACCCGGACCCCAAGGTCACTTTCAAGGTGCTGCACCACCTGAAGGGAAGAGCAAGGACGGGTTTGTTTCCATAAAGATTTGATGCCTGCCATCAGCCTGTGGAAACTACAGAGAAGAGAGTAAGGGGACCTACTCGCGAGATCTTCCCCTTGTGTCTTCTTTAGCCCCGAAGAAGAAAAAGTTCTTTCTACTTTTTAACCCCTGAAAGCACAGGACTGGGATGCAAGGCTGCCTCCCCAGCCCTTCATTTTGCCAGCTCCTGCAGGAGCCACACACAAAGTAGCTCTTTTCCCTCCCTAGGGCTCCTTTGACTGATCTCCCCAGGTTCTATCTTCAGGCTCACCCCAGTGAGTACCATCCTCTGCTGCTTCCTACCTTCTTTTGGGCCTGCAAGATCTCCTTGTCCACAGGTGATACAAAAATGGACCCGCCATCATGATCCATGCAGTGGAATTTGATTTTCTCCAGCGACACTTTCTCATTCAGTTTCAGCCTGGGAAACAAATGGTGCTTTGTCAAAAATCCATTCCCAGCTCCTCTGCAGCTGCTAGAGGTTCTCACATGCTTGTTATGTGTCCTCAAGAGACCCTGTTCTGTCCCCCAGAGTGGCAAGGTGAGACCCTGAAGACACAGACACCTACTGCCCACAACACATCCAGCTGCTCACCTGCCCCCTCAGTCCCATCAAGTTTCTGTTGGGAAAGTTCCCATTTCTCCAGAAGCACCTTGTGACTACAAACTCTGGCTGCAGCCAAGGCTGGGATTGCACAAGAGCCTGGGAAAAAGCAAAGTGGTAATGGAGAGAGCAACTGTGTGCAGGTTGTTGGCAAAAAGGAGGGTGCTCCATGTGCCCCATCTCCGCTCTGCTCCTCACGGGCACACAGCATGGTTGCACTTGATTGCACGGACCAAAAACTGAAGGAACTGAACTGGCCATGATGTGGGGATGGAAAACTCCTTATTCAACCACAGGAAAAAAGGTGCTGCAATATCCAGGAGGAAGGCCAGCCCTGGGAGGGGTGTATGGGACAGAGCTAGGAAGCAGCTCACTGGTGAAGGGGGACCTATCAGTCTGCCCATGGCTGGCGGTTCCTGGGAGCATGTGGGTGGTGGGAAGGGCAGTCCCAGAAGCTAAGGTCCTGCTGAAGCCAGCAGCAGAGGAAAGAAATCAGAAACCAAGCAAACTGGGTGTGGTGCAGACCTGTCTTGTACAAAGGCCTCATACATTGTGAGGACCAGAGAGCTGCTGACTCCAGCTCAGCAGCTTGGAGCAGTGGGAACAACTCACTTGCTGACCCCAGGACCGGCCATGACTCTCAACACAGGCTCCAGGTCCTCTGCGTAGCGGCACATGGGCCCCGTGCACAGGTAGCTGGTCCGCACACCATGAGCGTTTGGGAACTGGCCGTCGTTGGGCACCACCCCTGAGAGCAGAGAAGTCAGATACTACCCTGAGTATTGCCTCCAGATGGGGACAGCCCTGCTAGGGGGTCTTTGGGTGCAGGGAGACATGGTTCCCCAGGGACTGTACACCTCACAAGTGCTGATGGCAAGGTTCACGAGGTGGGGATGGGAGGAAAAGCACCCAGTCAGGACACTGAAAGACAGAGAAACATCCCAGCAGATCCCAACCTTGTGAAAACATCCCATGCTGAGGATGCAATACTTGGGTAAACCCCAG